>NW_026652277.1:4789266-5332607 GCF_009828535.3 Hylobates moloch | reverse complement strand
TCCCTCTCTTTAGCCCCTGACTGCCCCTCCTTGTCGCCACTGAGAGGGAGTGGCAGCAAAGGTCTGGGGGGACCAAGGGCAGAGAAGCTGTGTGTGTGCAGGGAGTAGGGGCTGTGGCCTCTTCACAGGAGTGAGAGACGGAGACAGAGAAAGAAACAGGCACAGAGAGACAGAGAGGGACAAAGAGAAAGGCAGAGAGAGACAGGAAGAGACACAGAGACAGAGACCGAAAGATGGAGACAGAGACAGAGAGACACAGAGAGACAGTGAGAGAGAGTGACAGAGAGACACAGAGACACAGAGACAGATGGAGACAGAGAGACAGAGACAGAGAGAGACAGACAGACAGTGAGAGAGAGTGACAGACACAGAAAGAGACACAGAGACAGAGACAGAGAGATGGAGACAGAGACAGAGAGAGACAGAGACAGAGAGACAGCAAGAGTGAGAATGACAGAGAGATACATAGAGACACAGAGACAGAGAGAGACAGAGACAGAGGGAGAGTGAGACACAGAGAGAGACAGAGAGAGAGGGAGAGACAGGTAGAGAGGGAGGGAGGGAGTGGGCACCATGGGTCTGAGGCTGGGTTTGGGGGAGGGTGGTGCAGCAGGCAGGAGAGCCCAGGAAAGGGTGGGCCTGGCCTTGGCCCGTGCTGCTCCTGTGCCCCTGCTGAGGGAGAGACCTCCTGGCACCCACTGCGGACGCTGGGCCCACCCCCGAGCTTGTTTCTGAGCGGCCGGGCAGAGGACGCAATGGGCAGAGCAGGCCTCGGTCTGGGGCAGGTGGCAGAGGGGAAAGCTGCCCCTCTCACCCGGCCCCCACACGGCTGGCTGGGAAGGCCCCTTGTCCCCTCCTGAGGCCCACCCTCAGCCACCTGGTCCGAGTAGGTGCAGGTGAGACCGTGGAACAGCCAGACCCTCTCCAGTCACACCTCTCACCGCTCGTGTTCTGTGTGGCTCCGGCGAGCCCATTAGTTCCTGTCAAAAGCCTCCCTGGGAGCCACAGCTTCTCTCTGCCAGGTCCTGCTTCGGGGTCACCATAAAGCCCTCGCCTTGTGAGGGGCTGGTTTTGGTGGCGTCCACGCCGTTAGATTAATGACAGAAATGAGGTGGTTCCCCCTTTAAGGAATTAGGCACAAAGTCAGCGTGTGACTCATCGGCCCCCACAAGTTTACAAGGGAGTTGAGTAAAAGCAACCTCACTGGGATAGAGCCATGCCAGGAGAAAATGGAAACATCTTTCATTTAACTCTGGAATGTGTTACGACCGTTCCTGCTTTCTGAGCGCCGCCACCTTTCGAGGGCCTGTAATTAGGAAGGAACTTTTTCTCTTGGGGTTATTTATGCGTTCCCTTCTCACTCGGCACAAATATTCAAGGACGATCTCTCTCCTTCATGTACAGACCACCCAGTCTATGCCGAGTGGCCGCCTCCCGGGGCCACGTGGTGCGTCAGAGACCGCTGCTGTGCTGGGTGAGACCAGGTGCCATCCAGCCCAGGAGCAGCGAGACCCTCACCCGCACGGGGCTGCCGCCTGCCTCACACACACTCCTCTAATCCCAGGGCCATGGGACTTTATAAATGGGGAATCAGAGGCACAGAGAATGAAAATGCCATGGCTAGTAAACGAGATGAGGACCAAGCCACGCTCCCACCCCTGCCAGGATGGCCTTGTGGGAGTGAGGGGTCAGAGAGGGCTCATCACAAGCAAGTGACATCCACGTGGGGGCCCAGGCAGGAGCCTTTCCAGAGAAGGAAGGCGTGGAGAAGAGGGACCTGGTCCCTGCAGTGCGGGTGGGGCAGGAGGCTGTGCCCTGCAGGTGTGTGGGACAGCAGCTTGGACCTGGGCAGGCAGCATCCGAGCATCTGCACAGGCTGGCTGTGCATCTGTGGACGTGCCTTTGAGTGTCCCGTAGCCTGTATTATTTAAGGTCACAGCGCATTTATGATGACTGCCAGAAAGCAGCAGGTGCCTGTGAGTGCAGGTGGGACCCTGCCCTGTGGCCTTTGGATCCTGAAGAATGTGCTAGATCATTAACCAGGTGCAGCAGAAAGGCATGTGACAGAGAAGAGGTCTCTTTCGCGGCGGGACCCCAGGCGGGTCACTTTCTGTGAGCGTCGGTTTCCTCATCCATGACACCGGAGCCTCAGGGGTGGCTGAGAGGATGGAATGGGTTAATAGATAAGCAGCATTTGTCCCATGAGTGTTCTCTATAAGATCTGGGTGGGGGGGTGGTGTCATTGAGTTGCTGTGATAAGGGTCAGGACCCCTGGGTTCCAGCCTTGCTCCTCTTAGTTCATCTCATCCCCACAGCCTCTCTGCACCTCACTCTTCCCCTTCTTGGTGCCTTTCACTCAGACTGTGACTGGTCCAGAGAAATCTGCATGTGCCAGCCCTTCGAGGGGGCTCGTGCGTGGGTGCAACCCCACCGCCCTACCTGCTGACCTCATGAAGTCTCATAACCTGATTCTTCCTCCTCAGCTGGCTGTGCAGCAGGCGTGGGCAGCCCAGGAGCTTCTGCCCATCAGATAATTAAATTCCTCATGTATTTATCAGGCCGAGAACACCCTGTACAACTCACTCTGGTGGAGCAGCTGCATGTTGTCCTGAGCCTCCTGTAAGATGACCTCGTAGCAGGCCCAGGCACTGCAGGAAGTTGCTGGGTGCGTGGAGGTGGATGCTGTTCTCAGATGTCACACACACAGAGCCAGCATCTCATGCCAGTGATGGAGCCGCTGAGGTGTGATGAAGGCCAGATTTGCAACTTAATGGGCCCTGACCTAGGAACCCAGCTTGGCTGCTAGAGGTTTCTGGTCCTCAAATAACAATAACCACCTCCTGGGGCTATCATGAAAATGTTATGAGATAATGCATCAAATGCATCAAAACTCTTAGCAGAGACCTTGACTCATGGCGAGTTCTCAGTAAGTTGTGAGACTATGCACCAACTTCCTTTACGGGATGAATACGGAACACTGGTTGATTTGCCCATGTTTCCAACCTGGGACACTCGATGCCACTGACTTATATATCTGCATACCCCGCCAGCCTGCGAGTCCTTCTAGTTCTGCTTGCTAAATTGTCACATCTGCCCTAGAAAATATCAGTCACACAGTGGAAACGTCTCCAGGGAAGTGCATATTCCTGCTAGAAGTGGACTGGGTGGGAGTTGGGAGTCTCAATTTATTCTCTGGCTGCTCTCATTACTTGCCTGCTGCATGATTTCTCTTTGCTTAATGTTTAATTTCTCTCAGGGGCCTGGCTGTGAGCTGGGTTAAATAACTCTGCTGAGGGAGACTGGAGGATCACTGGGGAAAGTCCTCATCTTTGTCCTCAGCAGTGTATTTAATCCTCTGAACTTTAGGTTTCCCTCTCTTCCCTCCCTCCCTCCCTCCTTCCCTCCCTCCCTCCCTTCCCTCCTTCCTTCCTTCCTTCCTTCCTTCCTTCCTTCCTTCCTTCCTGCCTTCCTGCCTTCCTGCCTTCCTGCCTTCCTGCCTTCCTGCCTGCCTTCCTGCCTTCCTGCCTTCCTGCCTTCTTTCCTTGACAAAGTCTCATTCTGTCACCCAGGCTGGAGTGCAGTGGCATGATCTCAGCTCACTGCAGCCTCGACCTCCTGGGCTCAAGCGATCCTCCCACCTCAGCCTCCTGAGTAGCTGGGACTACATGTGCACACCACCGTGCCTGGCTAATTTTTGTATTTTTTGTAGAGACAGGGTCTCACTATGTCGGCCAGGCTGGTATTGAATTCTTGGGCTCAAGTGATCTGCCCACCTCCGCCTCCCAAAGTGCTGGGACTACAGGCATGAGTCACCACACCCAGCCAACTTTAAGTTCTTTACGCTGTCATGCAGGCCTGCACAGCCCGACGGATCAGCTCCAGACTTTGTGGCCATAAAAAGCCGCGTGAGCAAGTGCATCACAAGCATGTGCCAAGGAGAGGCAGAAGGAAGCATTTTGGTGCTTGTCTGGAGAAGGCTGAATGGAACTGGGGAGGAAGTTTTTGGATCTGTGGGAGCTCATCCCAGTTAAGAAGCAAAGAGCCACCCTTTCTAGTGCTGGGCATGTAGGGCTTGGGGCTTCACAATCCGAATGGGTTTGAGAAGTGGGCAGGCCTACAGCTGATGGCCGAGTGCTCAGAAACTGCAGACATGCTTGTTCTTTTATGTGAGATGCGGCAATGACGAGAAGAGAGAGGTCAGGTGGCTGATGTGGCTCCTCCAAGCCTAGGGAGGGACTCTTGGGGCTCTGCCTCCTGGAGGGGCAGGAGTGACCCAGACCACTCTGCAACAGCTCCAGCTCCTGGAGGACAGGGGCGCCAGCTGCCCTGAGTGGTGCTGGCCACTGTGACACTTGGCTGTTGCCCTCTAAGAAGGTCCTGCTGTCATGCCTTCCTCCTGACTGCTGACAGATATTCTCGGGGGAAGAAGCTGGCATGGAGCCTACTGGTTGTACTCAGAGAAACCTCTTCCATGGCTAAAACCAAATTTCAGGATAGGTAAGAGCAGCTCCTCAGAAGAGAAAGTTGGGAATCTCTGACCTGGATCAGGAGCAAACACATCCAAGCCCCTAATGGTGCATAAGTGCGGTGTTTACTAAACGGCTCTGTTCCTGGCCAGCCCGGACCAAACCTACAGCCCAAAGGGGGAAGAAAACCCATCAACGAAACCACTTTTCAGATCCGTGGTTGTCCCCCATTCGATAACCATGAATCGACTGTCCAGGCTGCTTTTATCCAGCTGCAAGAATTGTAAAGAGAATGAGTTGTCCACTGATGACCCTGGGCTGGGCCCAAGGTGTGGGGCCAGGTGTGAGGACTGTACCGGCGCCAGCAGGTGCCCATGTGGAGAATCTCTCTCCTTTGCACCTGCACCAATTTTGAGAGCTTGGGCCCCAATTATGGCCAGAGCTAGGGTTCGTCTTCCTCTGCCCTGCCAATCCCAGATGTTGTAAGCACTCAGTACATTGTGTTAATAAATATCCATAAACTTGCATCAACTTATAAAAAGTATTGGCAAGTTTTGCTTCCATTCACCTAAGATTAGGCGAGTAGATGGTCCATGGGATGAATCTTGATCCAAGAACCCTTCTGTCTGACTCCACCATCCAATGAGTTTTGGCTGCCAGCAAACTACCTCCTCTGGACCTTTGATCTCAGGTCCAGAGAACAAAGGCTGTGATCGGGAACACAGGGTCCCCAAGGATAAGGACCTGGGCTCCTGTAGGGGCCTGGCACTCGGCCTGGGAAGCTCTTTGTTTGAGTGTCCAAGCCCGGAGTGTGCGGGTCCCCACCCAGTAAACACACCACTCACACTTGTAAACAAGGCATAAAACACACATTTGTGTAAACGCATGAACAAAAACGCAAGGAGGTTCAAACTCTGTCACTATGAATAGATAGGACTTTGTTTACAAAGCAATTGGTTCTATGAACAGACCCTGGACCTGCTGAACCTCTGAGCCGTGTCTCTCCGTCTGTCCACAGCTGTGAAGGTCAAAGTTCTCTGGGACACCATGATCTTGGGATCCAGTCCCTAGGGCTGGACTGTCCCAGGATGGAGAATATTATAATACTAGTTTCTAGATATCAAGCACTGCCTCTGTTCCAGTGCATTAGGTACACGAATCCTTCTAATTACTCTGCGAGGTGGGTTTTGTAAATCCATTTAGCGGTTGAGCAAACTGGCACTCAGAGAGGTTGAGCAATTTTTCCATGATCACACAGCTGGTAGAACCGAGATGCTTCATTACCTCTTTTTGAATCAGATGGGGGCAAAATAACCCCAAATCATTTAACTTGTTTACACTTAGAGTAGAAGTTCAAAAAAGGGGAAGAGAAGGGGTCATGATTGGGTATCTGGTATCAGTGATGGCAATTACGTTCATCTGGACACGCAAGAACCAAACCCACAGCCGGATAAAGGGAAGAGAGTTTTGCAGACGTTCATTGCAAATCAACAAAGCCAGCATCGCTGAATGCTGTGTGCAGGTGCTGGCTGGGCCACGGTCCCTCTTTTTGTGAACAACTGGTTGATGTGAACCCCTTGATGGGGACCTCTGTCTAATGCGAGAGATGGAAGAGCTCTTCTCACTGAAAGGAGGATTAAGTTCAATTTAATGAACGTTTACCACATACTAGTTGTAGGCCAGGCTTGACACCAGGCACTGGGTGCCTGCAAAAGCAAGGCAGGGACCCTGCCTCCAGCTAGTGAGGAGGGGACCAAAGTCCAGGAAGAAGAATTAGCAATCAAAGCCCTGGACACTGAGCTTTCCTGACACCGCCCCATCAGCCTCCTCGGGCCAGATGAGACCTGTGATGCAGCTGGATGCAGTCCCCGAAGGCTTCACAGTCTGGTCCCCATCCAGCCCTGCGCCCTCCGCCCTCCGCTCTCTGCCCCATCTGCATGTAACGGAAACAGATGGCTGAGCTGGCCTCTGAGTCTCGTGCCCCTGCATGCAGACCCGGGCGCTGGAGGAAGTGTGCCTGCCTGGCTTCAAAGCCATGGCCCACCCTTTCCTCCAGAGCCAGCCTGGCTGTGGCGCTGCCTGGGCTGGTGGATGCCAAGTCTGTGCCTGGACATCAAAACAATGCAGCCTCCCTCTTCCCTCATCTCTCCGCCTTTGTGGCGGACAGCACACGGCCCACTCTGTGCTGGAGAGGGCAAAGCTTCACCTCTGGCATGTGTGTCCTTCCTTCAAGTGTCTCCCCCTCGTGCCAGATTCCCAGGCAGCTCTCCCTGCAGACACAGCTTTTCCACCAGGCCCTTGCCTGAGATTCCACACCTGGGCTCATGGTCAGTTTCACCTGGTGGGCTTCTCAGAAGCATCTGCTGCTTGTTTGGTCCCTCAGGAATGTTTCCAAAGGTTTCGGGGGAGCCTAGAGATCTGTTTTTTTGAGTGTCCTGGGGGATCCTGGCAGCAAACCAGGCTGTAAGATGCACGTCTCAAGCCAGGCTTCCCAAATGCACATTTTGCTGGGCTGCCATTCTCTCGTGAAATGTGTCCCAGAAACTTTGCCTGCAAAATCCTCCTTTTCTGGAGATTTGTGATCACAGTGATGCACTGAGGAACTGATGAACCTTCACGACAGATTGCTGTTGCCTAAGGTAAACACACTCTTTTGAGAGAAGATAATTTTTTTCCTAGCATCACAATGGTTTTTTCTAGGACTAGAGAGGAAAGTCTTACTCCAGGCGTTTCCTTACTTCTTCCCTCTTTTCCATAGACACATACCTACCTTGTGCCCATTCTTTCCACGGGTGTCATGGAATCATAAGGGAAAATTGACTGGAGAAATGAATCCTGTGCCACTCATTAACTCCTTAGTGATTTCTCACCTTCCAGGAAAGATAGTTCTGTGATCCAGCTTAAATATTTACATTTCCATTATGCTTTTTAATCGAGGATCTTAACATTAGAAATATCAGACTTTATGACAGATGGAGAAGAGATTTTGGGGGGACTATGAGCTTTTGAGAGCAAAATTTATTAATTCATTCAAACAGCCAACAACCAATCAACGAACGAACCACACACCAACCACCCACTCATTCACTCACCCACCCACCAGTCAACCAACCAATCACCAACTGCCTATAAACCACTAACCATCCAAGCAATCAACCACCAACCAGCCAACCAAGAACTCACCTACCTGCCAACAAACCAACCAACCACTCACCCACCTACCAACCAACCAACCAATCAGCCACCAACCAACCAATTAGCCAATCACCAACCAACGAATCAAGCACCAACCAACCACCAACCAACCAACCAAAAACCACTCACCCACCAACCAGCCAGCCAACAAACCACCCGCTAACCAACCAAACACTTACCCACCAGTGAATCAACACTTTATATTAAATAAGGTGCCTTTAAACAGAAACACACATAAAACAAAGTTATATATGGATAGGTTGACAAAAATGCTATGATCAGGGCTGGTAGGAACATACCCCATATTTCTCTTGGGAACAATGGTTCAGCGTAATTGTCTCTTGGTATCCTTGGGGGATTTATTCCAGGACCTTCTGCGGATGCAAGAATCCAAAGATATGCTAAGCCCTGATATAAAATGGCATAGTGTTTGCATATAATCTATGCACACCCTCTTGTATACTTTAAATCATTTCTAGATTACTTGTAACACCTAATACAATGTAAATACCATGTAAATAGTTGTTATACTATACTGTTTAGGGAATAATGACAAGAAATAAAATAGACATGTTTAGTACAGATGTAACCATCGTAGGCCTAACTACATTATCAATCCAGGGTTGGTTGAATCTGAGGTTTTGGAATCCATGGATTGGGAGAGCTGACTGTATTTGCTAATTCACTGTTCTTGGTGGCTTTAGAGAACAGAAGTACTGAGAATGACAAGCATTGACTGTACTTTGTCTAATACTGAGAACGAAGGAGAATAAATGAGAATTCAGGAAGTATAAAACAAATTAGTTTACAAAGTCTGAGATAAGCTGGCATTTATTGACGATTTGCTTAGATACAGATCTCCTGGCCCTTAAGTGTTAACTACGGTTCACAGCTGTGTTGCCTGAGCCCCTAGTTATTCTCCCTTCTAGCCTCTCTCCATAATTTGGGAGGAATTTGACACTTTTGCAGTCAAAAGCAAGAGAAACTGAGACCCTCTCTGAGGTTCACTGATAATTTTATTCTGTTTTTAAAAATAAGGCCAAGACATAATAAAGTGCGCAATCTATGCAGTTTGATGGACTTTTGTGTATGTATACAACCATGAAATCATCCCTTGAACCAAGGTTTAGGACATTCCTCCTTAGATCATTGTAGGTCTGAGAGACACACCTCCTTGTACCTGGTGTATTCATCAGAAATGATCTCACGTGACCTTTGGAGAGCTATCACCTCCTATACCCACAGCAGGGTTGTGGTTTTTCTCTTCAGGCTCATTAACAAGTCCATATATTGATAAAATATATGTGATAACATTCACATCATAAAACAAAACAAACCATGCAGTGGATAGGAAAAGAAGGGGTATTGCCTTAAACTACAGTGAAAGACAATATTGTTATTTATTAGTTAATGAGCTGATTCTTTGAAAATGATTGACTTCTAGAATACAGATGAACAAGGTAGCATTCCTCATCACTGAGCAAATATTTATGGATGGCTATTTGGATGCTAATAAAATGTATTGAAATCAATACCTTCTTCATAATTTTTGGCACATAAACATTTTGTTCATATCCTGGAGACTCATGTGTGCAGCACATGTTTCTCACTGGATGTAGCCAAGCTTGTGGGGTGGCTTTCATTCATAATTGTCTTCTGTGGATTTTTGGCCAGCTTTTGTTTCAACAAAATCAACTACCAAAGAAGCTTATGACCATGAGTTTGTGAGAAATCTTCAAAGTCATTTTTGTTATAGATGGTATTTAGTAGGTTTTTGTTTGTTTGTTTGTTTGTTTGAGACGGGTCTGGCTGTGTCACCCAGGCTGGAGTAGAGTGGCACATTCTAGGCTCACTGCAACCTCCGCCTCCCTGGTTCAAGCAATTCTGCTTCAGCCTCCTGAGTAGCTGGGATTACAGGCACATGCCACCATACCCAGCTAATTTTTGTATTTTTAGTAGAGACGGGGTTTCACCATGTTGGCCAGGCTAGTCTCGAACTCCTGACCTCAGGTGATCTGCCCATCTCGGCCTCCCAAAGTGCTGGGATTATGGTGTGAGCCATTGCACCCGGCCTTTTTTTGAGAAAAAAAGATAGATATGTAATGATCTTGCATGATAGGTTTTTTCTTCTGTAGGGATCTCCAGCAGCCCCTGTTTCATCCATTGGACCAACTGTCTGTAAAGGCAGGTAACTTACTTCTTTCTCCTGGGGAAGGACTTTTTGCCCTACCCAAAGCTCACTAGTCACAGAGTTGTCCTAGCGACAAAGACACAAATTAAAGCTACACTCAGTACTCATTGCCGATCAAGGGAAGTGAGCTCATCTCACCTTGACTCACAGTGATGACAGGTTCAAGCCCCTGCCTATGGGCCTGTTCCTCAGAGGAGGTTTGCAACGGGGTTGGGGGTTGCCATGGTGATGCCCAGTCAACAGAATGGAGAAAAGAGAAATTTGGTTTGAAATGAAATTTGAGTCTTGAGAGAGGGCTGATATGGAGGAGAATCAAACAAGCCACATAGGAGCATCTGAAGGCCTGGATGTGAGGGCCTGTTGCATGGCTGTGAAAATTTGGCTTTTAAAATAACCAGGCATGGGCCAGAAATCACAGCTGGCAGCTGTGACCACCCAAGTGAGTCAAAGGGAGCAGATGAGAAGGTGGGGGGCACGCCTGGGTTAGGGTCCTTGACAGTTGTGTCCAGATTAGGTTTGAGTGTGGGGTGTCCTCATGGGACTCTGGTGAGTTGGGGGTGGGAAAGGCGGTTGACTCCTTGAGGGCTGGTCACCACTCAACAGCTGTTCTCCGGTGGCACCTTATGAAGCGATGTTAGCAACGGGAGCTCCCCTGCCAAGATGTGGGTGGTCGGTACCCAGTGGCTTTCAAAGCCAGCAACCCAGGGATCTCACAGAAGTCCACCAGCCTGAAGGCAGGCATGTGGGAGATGACTAAAACCGGGTGATGTAGGCAAGAGGTACCCTCAGAACGCCCTCGAGTTGCCCCACTGTTCTTTTCTGTGCTGCCTGTGTGTGCAGCTGCTGAGCTCCTTGCGTTTTCGGGAGGTGGAGTATGCATCCCTGTGGGCGCATCCGTCATCGCCCTCATCATCCTCCCTGGCACCGTGCAGACTCTGAGCTTCTGCCCGCCCCACCCAGGTGTCTTGTCCCACCTGCCTCAGGGAGCCTGGATGAACAGCAGGCGCCACCCTGAGCCACCCTTCCCAGCCAGAGCAGCTCCGGTCCAAGGCTTCCTCCCAACAGGCAGGCTCCTTAAGCCTCTTTAATCTGCACGGAGGAAATTCAGAAATCCAGTCATCCTGAAACCGCCTTCTTCCGGGGCAAGACAGAACCCATGTGTGTGGGTAGATGAGTGCGGATGGTGGGGGTGGGATGCACATTTGTCATCGTGCTCAGCTCAGAACTTCCCAGATGTTCAGGCCAATCAGGGTGAACTCTTGAACTTCCCTGGGCCTCTGATGCCCGGCTAGTCCCTCAAAAGCCTCATCCGCGGGTGCTTAAAAAAAAGACTTGAGGCTCCTTTACAGACACAGCTCATTCTAGAAATCTTCCAGCCCCAACATCATCAAAGGCAAAGAGAAGAAGGAAACTCACTATTCTAGCAGCCCCTGGGCCAAGACCCTGTTAAGCCATCTTATGGGCCGCCCCTAAAACACGACAAGTCTGCCAGGCAGGTGTGGCAGAAGTGGGGCTATGTCTTTCCCAGAACACTGCAGCTTCAGCATGTCCTGCCTCGCCTCCCCTGGTTTCCAGCCGGGGCCCCTGGGAGTGATGCTGGAGGACACCACCTCCAGGCTGCCCCGAAAACCTCCTGCCCAATCCTCACACCCTCTCTCTTCATCTGTTGACCACTTTAGGGCAGGAGATCCAGCGGGTGACTACAGAGCTCAGTGGAGCTGTGGCTTGGGAGAAGCCCACCCAAGAGAACCATGTAAGTAGAAACCATCACATTTGGCTTCGTGTGAGGGAGAAGCAGGTGTTTCATCGCACGTGGTTACTGAGATCTGGGGTTGTTTGTTATTGCAGCGAGGACCCACCCTAACACACGAGGTGTTATATGCATTTTACAGATTGCCAAGATGGTACAGAAAGAAGAAGTGGCAAAACGACACTTAAACTCAAACCTGCCCAACTTCAAAGTCCGTGCCCTTCCCTGGGCTTCAGACTGCCATCTTTCATGCTATCTTTCATTGAGATGTTGTTTGCATTAAATGGGGGAACTTCTGGCACACAGTGGACCTTGCCCAGCACCCACTCTTCCTAGGGCCAGCCTTACTCTGTGGGGTCAGCCTTTGACCATCTGGGCTGTGAAGGTGGCTGATGAGGCCCCTTCAACAGCCAAGTTGGGGCACAGTCTCCTCCGGACATTCTTATTCCTTCACAGTCTCATTGCAGGTAGGGAGGAAGTTGCAGGGCTGAATTAGAGGACAGAGATACAAACAGAGTGAGCAGAGGATGTGTCTGGCTGCAGTTGCTCCAGAGTTTCAAGGGAGAAAACACAGCATTGCTGGGCAGCCATTGGGACTGGCATGCTCGGCTGGGCACGTGTCCACATGTCAGTCTGAGCTGAGCTCTAGTCTCTGGGTTTCAGGACTTTCAGCACAGTCCTGGCCCTTCACGTTTAGCCTGGGTGATCACGGATGTAAACCAGCAATTGCAAGGTGGTGAAGCACCACCGTGGAAGGGCACCAGCCGGGCCCTGGGGTCACAGAAGTGCCCCAGGAAGTGTGGCCGTTAAGCCTGGTGAGAGGAGAGCGAGCCGGGAGGACGGTGAGAGACAGGCATGACGGGGCGGTGAGTGTGACCGCTGCTGAGCATGTCATAGACAGCAGGCAGTCACCAAAGGCTTGTCAGCAGAGGCAACACCCTGACTTGTGGTTTGGAGAGATCACGGTGGCTGCCATGCAGGGACGGAATGGAGGCTGCTCCGGTGACCCTGGCCATGGGCAGTGGTGGGCGAGTGTGGGGACAGAGGAAAGTGGATGGAGTTGCTGCCCCCACAGCCCTGCTGAGAAAGTGCCCGCGGGACCTGGCGGGTTGTGAGTCACGCTTGGGCTGCTCTGCCTGGCTCTGCATCTGTTTCGTGAGCTGGAAGGGACAGCCTGAGCCCTGCCCCTTGGATGGACATCGATGCAGGAGTGAGGGTCTGTCTCTGAAGCTCTCTGAGCAACTGAAGGAAAGGTGCCCACTGGTCTCAATGCAGAGATATTGGGGCTGATGTGGCAGGAGGGGTGGGTGTGCAGGCCCGGCGGGGACGGAGACTTCCAAACAGACGGGCTGCCCCACGGGGAATCTGGCTGGGGCCAGTCATTCTCAGAGTCAAACCATCTTCATTCAACTCCGAGGCTGCCCCAGGCCAGTAGTGTCCTTCCTGAGAGCCCTTCCTGCGAGATTTATGAGCCAGGGGCCAGGCCTGGGTCACAGAAAGCTAGAGAATGCCTTGGCTGCCCCGGGGAGTCTGGAATTTCTTCCACACCAAGCTTCTAGACGTTCCTCTGGACTCCTCTGTCTGAGGATGGGCACTTTAAAGGCCCAAGAGAGAACTCCCATGACACCGTTTTCCAACCTCCCATCTCACCTCCCTGGCAGCTCCCCATTTCCGGCATCTTGGCTTGGCAGGACCCTCCAGGACCTCACTCCTCTGAGATGCACTGCAGACCTTGCAGGTGACAGCAGCGTTTGCTGACTCAGAGGCAACTACCACGGTGACCCTCCAGCCTGTGTCCAGACCTGGGGCAGCGACTTGGACAGGGGGGCTGCAGAAGCCGGGTCTGTGAGGTGGACCTGACGGGGGGCTGCAGAAGCCGGGTCCGTGAGGTGGCCCTGGAGGGGCAGCCCTGGCTGGCTCACTGGGATTCACTCAACCTCGAGGACTTCAATTCCAACTCTGGCTGGTTTTGTTGGATTAGGAACACATAGCTGGCCAAACCGTGGTTACTGGGGTGCCAGAGATCATGTGGAGAAATGAAATAAACAGAGACCCCCCAAACGGTGGCGCTGCCATGCATTGGAGCCTCTTACCCCAACAGCATTCTTACTTGATTTTTTTATTTCTCGTTCACATTTTGTTGGAAAATTTTGCACTTTCATAATAGCAAACAGAACATGGCAATAAGCTTCTATATACATTATCATCAACAGTTTTCAATTCGTAATTAACCTTATTTTATTAATATTCCCCATATTCCCCCATGCTGTTTCTTGGCAAATCTAGATGACCCATCATTCCAGCCTTAAAAATTTCAGTGTGTAACTGACCAAAGCTTTGTATTAGAATTGCTAGGTAGGGAGGAAATTTAAGTTTCTATGACTATGCCTAGTAAAGTTTGAAAAGAAGACAACGGGGGAAACAGACATTGACAATTCATATTGAATAACTGCACAGAGACAGTTCCTTTGTTTGAGGCTAAACTGAGACAGAGCCTCGGATACCCTCACTCACTCCTCTCTGGCCGAGAGGGGAGGGATTTTCGTCTGGGTCGGGGAGCAATGAGATGGGAGTTTTGTGCTTCAGTTCTGGGGTGGAGATGGAAGGTCATAGGTAGCAGTCCAGTAACTGGCCCCATAAGTGGTTCTGGGAGGCAGAAGCAGCTGTTTTGTGGAGGACTTGTGAGACTCTGAGGGAGGAGGAGGGAGGGCTCACGCACACCAAGGTGGCCCCCAGAGTTTGGGTTTTGGGAACCCTGGGAGACAGTGGCCGTGGTCTCTGCTTCCCCTCACTGCGGCTCCAGGAGCAGTGGCCGTAGTCAGATGACAGCAAAGGGGTCAGGACCATGAGGATAAAGAGATACAGGCATGGCTGCTGGTGGGAGCTCATGTCCCCTCTGGAGGTCCCGTGGCTCCTCAACTAGTGGGTGATGCTGTCCTATCGCTGGACGCCATGGCTTCGAGGGCCCGTGTTACCCTCGGGCAGGGCCTTTAGTCCTGCATGCCTGGCACGGGCCAGGGCCTGGGCTGGGGGCTCAGGAGATGTAGCTGGATCTGAACGTCGGGTTGGAGAATTCTGTAAACACATAAGATACAGGGTGAGTGGCCGTATGGGACATGAGCGAAGTCCTCTGGGAACCTGAGGCGCAAACTCTGAGTTCATTTTCACACCCTCCATGGTTCACACTGCCATATACCAGCAGGTGCCCCCAAATGCACAACTGAATGACAGAGAGAAGTGACCCCATGCAGGCTTCATCTGACTGCCTTCAGAAGACTGGGTCCATGGCCCTGGGCAAGCCCCTCCCGGAGGGTCTCCCCGCATTCTCTGCCAGGTCTGGGCCCAGGAAAATCCTCTGGGGGATGGGTGTGTTGACTGCTGGCTGTAGAGTGTGGCCTGTATCTGCCCCTCTCTGGGTCCCACCTTTCTGGGACTGTCTCAGCCTTGAGGAAAGGAAGATGGATGTTGTCTGGTCCGGTTTGTGCCTCACCATCAGGTGTCGTGCTTTTGGCCACTGAAGATTTTCCCTGGTCTCTGGAGCTCCAGCCAAGCTCTCCGAGCGCCAATGTCATCTTTCTGTTTTCCCGCCCTTCTCAACAAGCAGCTATGGATTGACTGCTTGATCGCAAGGCTGTTTTAAACAAAATAGAATATGTTTCTTTCAAGGAGTCCAAAGCCCTCAGAAGAGCATTTCCAACTTGTTTCCAATAATCTCTAATCTCTGAACAATGTCAACCCATCACTCCTAGATCTTGCAGTCACTCCCCATCCCCCCACACTGACCCTTTCCTGTCTCACACACACTGTCTGGAGATAAAGCTGGGGGGGGCAGAGGTCCGGGAAGGAGAGAGAGACACATACACAGAGAGAGTCAGAAAGAGATCAGAGAGACAGAGACAGAGAGAGTTAGTGAGATCAGAGACAGAGATTCAGAGAGATCAGAGAGAGAGTCAGAGAGAGAGATGAGAGAGGGACTCAGATCTGTTTCAGACAAGAACCTGAAGCAATTGAATCAAAGTTCTGCAAAAAAAAAAACCATGAAATTTAATTTTAGATGGAAAAAAAAATGACAAACCCCTTTGAGCCCTGCCTGTTAGTTTTGGTTGTGTGTCATTGTTTAAATATTCTTTGCATTTCCCCTCGCCAAAGACTGTAGTTAAATTAGAGCTGGCTTACAGCACGCGTTATTTATGGCCGTGCCTACCCCCAAGCCTCGCGGCTGTTTTGAGCCAGCAGGGAAGGTGTACTTAATATAGAGCAGGAGGGTATGTGTGCAATGTTCTTTGAATGATGATTACAAGGTGCACAGAGAAGATTTGACTTTATTTAGACATTCGGTTTCTTCACAGTCTCCTCTCTGGAAGGGCTCTTGGCTTCCTCTCCAGACGGCATGTGTGTGGTAAGGAAAAAGCCTGCACGTGGAGGTCTGTGGGAGGAGGTGTGACTGCAGGATCAGGGTAATAGATTTTCATTATGAGGGAGGTTGCGTCACTCACACTTGGAATTCCCAGGAGGTGCAATTCCCAGGTTACCCTCAGCTACCCCGATAGTGAGTGCTCCCCAAGGCAGTGTGTATTTTGGGGAACAGTAAAAAAAATCCACGCTGCTTAATCAGAGATAAAACATTCAGAGACGGCAATGATTGGTGCATACCTGCGTGGAGGGTCTACACTCTAAAATATTTGCTAGCTTATTATTCTCAACTTATGAAGCAACACACCAAGGCATTCTCAGTAGAGGGGGAGACCCATAAAAAAGCTTGTGCACTTAATAAAATGTGTACTGGCTGAGCGCAGTGGCTCACACCAGTAATCCCAGCACTTTGGGAGGCCGAGGCAGGAGGATCTCTTGAGCCCAGAAGTTTGAGGCCAGCCTGGCCAACATGGTGAAACCCCATCTCTACAAAAAATACACAAATTAGATAGGTGTGGTGATGCATGCCTGTGGTCCCAGCTACTCAAGAGGCTGAGGCAGAAGGATCACTTGAGCCGGGGAGGTCAAGGCTGCAGTGAGCTGAGATCGCACCATTGCACTCCAGCTGGGGTGACAGAGCAAGACACTCTGCCTCAAAAAACAAAACAAAACAAAACGAAAACCACGTACGTTCATAAAGCTGAGTTGTGTTCGCAAGGACACGTCTCCGCTCTAAGGAAGACTTGGGAGAGAATTGTGGATTTAATCGTCGGTGATTTATCTGGGCCCAAACACACATAAACAAGCAATAATCTTGAGTTAGAACAACAGCCACAGCCTCCGAGGTCCCTCCCACTTCCAAGACAGGGATTTCAGACAGGATGCATTATCATTTATAAACTGCAAAATAAACAGAGAGCTAGATGATTCTATGATGCTGAGAACACCAGAGCTATCCTCAGACAGTGCACTCCTTGTTTTAAACTAAATCCAGTAAATATTTCGGAGGGTTTTTGATGTGTCAGATATGCTTGCTCTTTGTCCAGGGCAACTGGGAACTGGACGAAGGGCAGGACCTGAGGCTCCCGAACCTGCTCAGTTGTTCAGGAGCAGCCCAGTGCTGCACGGGCTCCAGAGAGCACGTTCCCTCTGAGGGGACGTCGGGGGCTCTCCAGAGGAAGGCGGCCTTAGAGATGCACCTGCCAGATAGGTGGGTGCTGTTCCTGTGCCCTGGCACAGCCTGAGGGTGTGAAGGCAGCTGAGTCTCCTTCCTGGGGACAGTGGCCTCACCTCTCCCTCCTGGGCAGCAGCTTGCCTCCAGGAAGGCGGCCGAGGGCACCGACGCCTTCCCCAGTGAAGGAGAATTGGGGCTCCAGTCAGGGGTGGGGGCAAATGGCTAAGGAGGCAGCGTGAGGGTGGCGTCCAGCCCTGTGCAGCGCCCTTGCCCCCACCGCTTGCCCTTCTAGCTTCTGGACTGACCCCTGCTGTGTCTGCCCAGGCTCCTCTGGGGGTCAGAGCAAAGAGGACATGGTGAGGGGACATGGTGCTGCTGGTTCTGGGTGCCGCCTTCACCCTGGGAAGCTGGTGCCAGCTTCCTTGGGTGGGGGCTGCATTTACACAATGGTGAGTTCTCTGGAGGAACACCCCCAGCCGCATACGGGGTCCTCAGCACCATAGCGTTCCCTGATGGGCAGATGGCCCCTCTGTGCCTCCTGCATCTCCCTGCCGTGGTCAACCCAGCCACCTCCTTCCCGATGAGCCCAGCCCCTCCCCGGCCACCTCCTTCCCGATGAGCCCAGCCCCTCTGCAGCACCCACTCAGCTCTGGGGACCCTTGCGCTCCCCTCGACATGCCACATGGCACGCTGTTGAGTGACGCTGGCCGGTTCTCCTGGTTCTGCCCAGAGACCCCCAGGGGCGCTGCTCTCAGGCCTCTTCGCTGGAGCACTGAGCTTCCCGGCCACATGTCACACAGCCTCCCGGCAGCCTCAGGGACAGACACCCCTCAGCCAGGCAGCCCAGCGGGGGATCTCAGGACCCGCTCCCTTGGCTTGTGGTTGGAATACCAGGATGAAGAGCAACTCCTTTCCTACCCTTCCCTCGGGGAAAGGGGAGGACATGCCCTGTCCACTCCCAGACCCTCCCAAGGGAAAAGAGGCTGCAAAACACCATTTGGTGAGGGGCCTGGCGGAGTCAGGAGATGCAGGCACTCAGGGAGAGACAGGCCCCTCCACACTGGGGCCTCTAGAGTTTGTCCCTGAATTATAACAAGACAGCCTCTACTTTGAAAAGAAACCGGCTTTGATGTATTGTTTGGCGGCAGCTCCCCAACACTGAGATCTGACGTGCCCCCAGATTTCCTGGGCTCAGAAAACAGGACACGCCGAGGACATAGAAGCCTGGGTGAGCAGACCCCAAGGGAAGTCCCGGTGTTAGAGAGGAACCTCCCTCTGGAAAGATGCCGGGTTCCTCAGAGGGCTGTTTTCATGTGAGACGGGGATGTTTTATTGGGTGCAGTGGCAGGACCAAGGGCTGGAAGCAGGGAACCCCTGGGTTTGCCCTGGAAGCTTCCGTATAGGGGCAGCCAGGCAGAAGCCTGTGGGTGCGTGCTGCATGCCGCAGGGGAGGAGGGGTGGGCTCCCTGGAGGAAGATCTCCTGATCCTCAGGCCTCCTCCAGCACCAGGCGCAGAGCTTCCCGCCACCAAGGATGTTCCAGCAGAGACCACACAGCCGCGTGGCCCGGACTCGAAGCCATTGGAGGTTTGAACCTCTAAGTCCTTATTTCTTGCCAGCCCAACTATTAATAAATCTAAAGCTCCTTGGAGCATTGATTTTTATTTTCTTCTCTCCTAGAACAGTGTGGAAGGAATGAGTATCTGCGGCCACGGCCAGGAGACCCCTGAGCCCCGGTGATCAGGAAGCTCTTGCTTATCATCCAGCCCCAGATGGTCTGGCATTTATGAGCCCAGTTATCACTTTCTAATCAGGAGATGTCTTATCCTTTTATGGTTTTGCTCCCATGCTTGTGAGCTCAGCTGAGGGTTGACCCTTTATCTCAGGAAGGTGGCAGGAGCCAGAGAAGAGCAGCCCAAGGTGCTCGGAATTGTATCTGCTCAGGAAGCCAGGCATAGAGTCCACGTAGCTTCACTCCTGAGCCCTGCGGAGCGTTCCTGGCAGTGTCTGTGCAGCCAGAGCCATGGGAGGAGGCAGCGTCCACCTCGGGACTTGATGGTATCGTCTTCTCCTTGCGCACAAATGCCGCCGTGCCTGCCATTCAAGTATTGCTTCACCTCAAAGGCTTGGATTTGGAGGGGGAGGCAGGGGCGTTTTCATCTCCTAAACAAGATATTTCTATAGTATAGTCGTTGCTTATCAAAATCACACCTTATTTTTGAAATTTAAAAACACGCAAAAAATATATTTGAATAGTTCTCCCTTGGAGTAAGGTGATCCCCATTACAAATGCAAAATCCTCCTTGAGGGGTAGAACCAGCTCATTAACCCAGTCACTCCCTCCGAACCCTTAAGCATGGCTAGTTTGTTAGATTACATACCACAGAATGATCAGGAAAGAAGGATTACATAACTCTTCAAGGAGAGTGTTGGTTTTGTGCATGGCGAGGGGGTGGTGGGTTGGATGGGAGGGAGATGTTTGGGTCTGGGGTCCCTGAGGAATCCCAGTGTCACCACATGGCTGAGCCACAGGGCATTTAGGAGGCTGTGGGCTAGAGGGCCAGAGTCTTCCAGTAGTGCTTCTCAGAGACCTGGGGTCGGTGGGGGGCTCTTCTCCCATCCCCTCTTCAACTGCAGCTTGGCTGCTTGGCTGTGCTTTATAGACTGGCCTAACTCATGAGATTCCATCAGAAGGGCTCTTGGCTAAAAAAAAAGTGTTGCCAGCTGCCATGACTCACACCTGTAATGCCAGCACTTCTGGAGGCCAAGGTGGGAGGATTGCTTGAGCCCAGCAGTTTGAGACCAGTATGGGCAACACAGCGAGACCCTGTTGCTACAAATAATCTAAAAATTAGCCTGGCGTGGTGGTGCAGGCCTGTAGTCCCAGCTACTCAGGAGGCTGAGAGGCAGGAGCGTGACTTAAGCTCAGGAGTTCGAGGCTGTGGTGAGCCATGATTGTGCCACTGCACTCCAGCCTGTGCAGCGTGCAATGGCACAATCGTGGCTCACCACAGCCTGTGCCTGTGACAGAGACTCCAAATCTAAAACATAAAGAAAAGAGTGTGAAGCTGCTGATGCAATCCCCTTGTCTCAGATGATAGACAAGATGTCTGGGGTTCAAGATTGCAGATGTGTCCACGGGCATGGGATGTTGGTGCAGGCCTGGACCTGGGGCAGCAGGCTGTGTGCGGCCAGGCCTGGTCAGCATTGCTGTGGCTACTACTCTTGTGCAACAAGTGGGGACAACACAGCGCAGCACGGAGCGTTTTCTGAGAAAGGCCAGGGGGTCCGGAGTATGAAAGGACACCCTGGGGCTGGGGCATGGCAGGGAAGGCTCTGGGCGCTGAGTGCTTGCAGTCCAGGGGGCTTCGGGCTGCTGAGAGAGGACGAGACTCGGGTGCTTGACAGTTCTGCGGACAGTTCAGAGGCTGCGAACGCTTCCTGACTCCCCAGGACTGGTATTCTAAACTTGGAACTCGCGGTGCGCTCTTGGCGGGCTTCAGAAAGTTCACGAACATCCTGAACTTGTACCAAAACATTATGTGCATGGGCGTTTCTCTGGAACCGGGGTCCAGGGCGAGGGAAGTTTGTGATAATTGCGTTTTCGAAGGAGCAAAGGACCCCTGCTGGGGTATGTCATGTGGGGACCCAGGGCCCATCCTGCCTGGCCATTTTCTCTCCACTTCGGCAGGAAAAAAAACAACACACACATGAGTCTCCAAACTTGGAATAGTGATTGCACCGCTAGAATGCTTATTTGTGTGTGCGGGTGTTGATTTAGAGATGGAGGCAGGGAGAAGGACTATGCATTCTCAGAGAGGGAGAGATTGAGAAAAAGAGAGAGAGAGAGAGAGAGAGAGTGTGTGTGTCAGCAGGAATCTGAAAGTACAGCTTGGTGACTGTAAGGGCTGGAGGTGTCGGCGCTTTCTTGCCTGTTCCTTCTCTCTGAACAGAGCTCTCTGCTTGAAGACCTGTCTTAGCTGTTCCTTCAAAAGTTCTGTGTGTTCTCCTCTGATCTGAGCTGACTTTCGGGGCATGGCTCCAATGGTGTGCCAGCAACTCAGGCCAACGGCAACAGCGGAAACCGAGACAGCTCTGGAAAAATATTTGTTTAATTAGCAGAAACGATCTGTGATCAGAATCCATGTTTAACGACCTGGCTCACAGCCCAGCTCAACACATTTTCCTTCAGGACTGTTTTTGGTTTTGAACTGAGCAAATTCAGTTCTGACCTTCATCCTGGCCGGGGGAGGGGAGACGCCCCACCCTGCTCAGACCCTGGGCTTTTTATTGAAAGGCAGTGCCAGGTACACTCTGATGGGTCTTGGGGGAGACCAAGGGTACCCTGTGCAATGTCAGCCCTGACTCTGTGCCACGTGCACTCAGCTCTGCCACGGAGGTGCGTGGCTCTGTGGATGTGGACCGTGAGCTGGGAAGGAAGGTGGTCTTGGAGAGAAATGCCCCATGGGGAGCTGAGACCTGTGTGTCATGGGATCATCCTGGATTTGGCTTAAAATCCACGTGGCTGTGGAAATCCCAGGGTGCACCGAGGATCTGTGGGGGAGAAGGGATAAGTCCAGGTGAACCTCGACCTGTTCTCAGCCCTGAGGTTTGGTCACTCCGAGGGCACTGGGGTCTCCACCGAATGGCACAGATCATTCTCAGGCCCTTACAACCATCCGGGTCTCTCTTGAATTCCTTTTAGGACTCCTGGGCTGGGCTGTGTCTATTCAGGACTGTGGGTAGGAGCCCTTGGGGCCACCTGGGAGGTAGAATTGCCGTTTTCTAGCAGCCATCTTGAATGGCAGTTTCCCTGCAGTGCAAGCTGGGGCTGCCCGGGGGGTTCTGGGGGCTCCTGGGTGTCTTCCAGTTGCCCCTCCAGGTGCACCTCCTCCTCCCCCAGGACACTGACCGGCGGGAGCCATCGTGGGGGACCTCGTGCTCTCTGGCTGTGGCTGGCTCAGCCAGCGGGAGCCCGTGGGGCTGGGAGGGAGGAGGGTGTGATGAGGCATCTCCCTCCCGCTGGGCTCCTCCCCACCTCCTTCCTCCTTTTCCAAGTCCCCTGACCATCCCTCCCTTATCTCTCCAGGTCTCTTAAATTACCACAGTGCCAGCTACATGGCCCGGGTGGGTGGTTCCCCACACTGTCTACCCCTTCATACCTCACCCCATTACACCCTCCTGGAATCATCCTCACTGGAGGCTGCACCGTTTCCTGCTGCCCACGATGAACAAAGCAGGAAACTGTCTTTTCCAGACTTCCCCATGAAGTGAGGTTTTGACGACCTCATTCTCCAAGAGCAGACCCAGCCCCTGGAGTTCGTTCCTTCCCTGGGCGCGTGGACGCCCCTGCAGCAGTGGCTCCTTTGGGTGGCCGCTCTTCAGAGACGTGCTAGGGAGCAATCATTGATGACAACGTTTTCTTTCAAAAGTCCCAGAAAACAAAAAATAAATCTTGAGACTCGAAGCTTCCTGGGCCTGTGCCATGAAGGCCCATGCTTCGCCGGTCTGGTGCCAGGCTCTGTGACGTGTGGAAAACCAGGCCCACCGACGACACAGCAGTGGCTGAGGATGGCTCCCTCCTTCGCCACTCTCTGAAATGGTAGAGACCACTCTTGTGGCTGAGTGGTCTCCGCCGTTCCGCAGAGGTGTGGATAAGAACAGGAGTTTCTGCTTGTCTCCTACGGTTCCCTATTGAATGTTGGCAATCAGTGGAAATCCTGTCTCAGGCCCTCTCAGGGGCCCCACGCTGATCATTGTATTTAAATCCTCCCAGTGTCCTGCAGACACCCACCTCCCAGACCAAAGAGGGACCTTGCTGGTGGCCAGGAAACAAGCTGAAGCAGAGAGAGAGAGACACACACACACACACACACACACACACACACACACACAGAGTTGGGTCCTCGGGTCATCTTAAAAGGCTCTGAGACTTTTTGCCTGTGCAGGGCCTGGCGGGTGGTGGAGATGCAGGATGAAGGACTTAGGGAGGGATCTTTTTCTTTCAGTGTGAAAGTGAGTTGTGTTTTTATGAGGGGGCTAGAGAAATACTCAGAATCTGAGAGCAGGCAGTTGGAGTGGGATCTCAGCAAACTTCGTGTCTGCATGGTCCTGCAACCATCGTCCTGGACAGAGGTCTCAGCTGGGTAGAGACGGACAGTTGTCAGGGCACAGCCTGTTCTTAGGGGGTCCTAGGAATGGGGATTGGGGTGAAGAGGAGTTCAGGAAAGAGGGGTGAGGCATGGGGAACCTGCTGGCCTAGAGGATGCAAAGGGGCAGCTTTTATGGATGCCTTATGCGGGTCCCTTTCATAAAGATACTTGCCCAGCCTGAGCAGAAACCCACACCCTGGAGTTTGTTCCTTCCCTGTGGGCACCCCCCGCTCCCGCAGCAGCGGCTCCTTTCAGTGGCAGAAGCTGACTCTTTTTGCAGCTTCTCCAGCACTTGCAAATGCAACTTCCTTGCACCCACTTCAGACACTTCACAGCTGGAACCCCTTCCTTCAAGGTTAGGGGCTCGGGCCCACAGCCTGTGCCTCCAAGTTTCCACGTTTAAAGAATCCCAACCTCTTCCCTTTGCTTCCTCAGCCTCAGGAGTGACACCTCGGAGCTCTTGTTTACCTCTTTAGCCACCAAGTTAGTAATTTTATACCCACGCAAGTGTCTACAGGAATCTTCCGGATCCAAGTGGCTGGTGTGGGCGTTGTCTTCTGTCTGAACCCTGGCCCTTGCCTGTGCAGATTCCTCCTCTCCTGTCCGGGAGAGAAGAGACAGTTTCGATGTCATGTGGAGACAGGAGGCTGTGGTCAACGAGGGGAGGCTGTGGTGAGGGGTGGTGTTCTGAGTCACTTGGCTGGCTTGGGAATGTGAGCTGGGCCAGGTGCGACTTAGAGAGCCTGGGTGGTGCTGGGGACCTTCAGGCTCTGGAGTCCTGGGTGACCCTGACAGGTGCATGTATCCACATCTCCTTGGCCCCTGTCTCTGTTGCTAATGTCCCTGCACAGACGCCCCCCGGCCGGCATTTACAGATTCCCAGCAGTGACGCACACGGGCTTAGGTCTAAATCACTGAGCCCCTTGCACAGCGGCCTTCTGGTCCCCTCTGCTGTGAGGCAGGACCACCTATGAGCCCCTGTCTTCTGGGGGCCACACTAGGCCTAAGAGATGAGGCCGGCGGTGGGGGTCTGGCCTGGAAGATAAGTGTGGTGAGTCACCCCAAGCCTGACAGATTCACTCAGACATGGCCCTTCTGCTCCTAGGCTGAGCCCTCTCTCAGGGACCCGCCTGCCCTCCTGCACCTCTCACCTGGCCTGCCCCAACCGGTTCTCCAGGCAAGCCCAAACCAGTTCCACCTGGTTTGTGACTGTACTTGCAGAGAGGGTCTTTGCCGAGGTAATTAAGTTAAAATGAGCTCATGTGAGTGGGCCCTGAGCCAGTCTGATGGGTGTCCTTACAGGAAGACATTAGGACTCCTAGAGGGTGACTGCAGGGGTAGGTGGCTTGGAGGACTGGCCGTGCAAGGAGGCAGCAAAAGGGCGGCCATCTGCAAGCTGAGGGCAGAGGCCTTGGAGGAAGCAGCCCTGCCACCCCTGGTAACTGTGAGCGCATCTGTCTCTGTTGGTCAAGCCGGCAGCCTGGGGCATTTTGCTAAGGCCGCCCTAGCTGCCTAGCGCAGTCGCCAATATGTCCTCGAGGTTCTGGTGTGCTCTCCGGACTAGTTTCCTGGGGTGGCTGCAACAAATTGCCACAAACACAGTGGTTTAAACCACACAAATGTCGCTCCCACAGTCTGCAGGTCGGAAGTCCCAACCAAGGTGCCAGCAGGGCTGGTTCCTTCCGGACCCTTCAGAGGAGAATCTTCCTGCCTCTTTGGCTTCTTGAGGCCCCTTCCTGGCAGTGCTTCTTTCTCCACTGACTCCTACCATCAGCGCTGAGTCCTGCCTGCTTCTTACAAGGTGCTTCTGGGATGACTCCTGGTGCACCCAATAATCCAGTGTCATCTCTCCAGATCCAGGTTCATAACCCAATCACCCCACAAAGGGAGGTCACGTGTTCCCGAGCTCCAGGGATCAGGAGGAGGGCATCTTTGGGGGTGATACTATGCAGCTGACCACACCCTCTCTCCACCCGGGCTCCCACACCCACCCTATTTTGCAGAACTTCAGAGGCCACCTGGGATGTCAGAAGCTTCCAGGAACTAGGAGGTAGCTGCATCTTCTGTCCCCTCCCTGAATCACCTTGCTGGACTCCACGGTGTGGTGCAGACAAGAAGCTGCAGGGGACAATGTGGAAGGAAGCGGGGATGGAGGAGATGGAATGGGATGGGCTCTGGGCCTGGCCAAGCAGGATAGGGCTGAGTCATCTGAGCACAGGTGGTTCAAATGGCAGAGACGCTCCACAGTGAGCCGGGAAGAGCTTGGGCTTTCGGGCCAGAAAGCGCAGGTTTTGGCCATGGCTCTTCTGCCACTCACTAGCTGTGGGAGTTTGGAGGCATTACCCAAGCTCTGAGCCTTGCTTTCCTCATCTAAAAAATGGGAATAATGGTAGGGTTAAATTAAACTAAATTTGGTCTGAGGATGCCTCTGCACTTTGAGTCCAACTGCAGCCTAAGTAGCAAATGAACTGCAGCCCTAGCTTAGGAGTGTACTTTTGTAAGAAATAGCCGAGTCTTAGCCAATCACAGCAGCTGAGCTTCTATAAATTGCAGGCGGCTGCTGAGTAGTCCATGTTCAAACGAGGCAAACCAAGCTGTGACCAATGAGCCGTCTCTGCAGCTCACTTCCATTTTCTGTCTAGAAACACTCCCTGCCCACAGTATGGAGTGGAGCTCAGCCCTTGGAACCTCTTCCGGTCTGAGGGCTGCCCACTTCGTGAATTCTTTGCTTAATTAAACTCACTTGATCTTAGCCAAAAGGCCGAGAAGCGATGCTTAATTAAACTCAATTCATTTCAAATGAAACTCAATTGATTGCTAGATTAATTTAAACTTCATTTGTCTAAAGTTTTCTCTTAACAGTTCCTACCTTGTTGAGTTGTCGTGGGAATTAAGTGGAAATTTCTTTTTCACACGGAAAGGGTTTAGCATAGCCTGGCACTTGCTGAGTGTTCAGTGCACACTGGTTATGATGACCACAGTTAGTGTCTCCATCTTTGGTCTGTTCAGCGCTACAGTGTTTGGGGGCCAGCTAGGCAGTGCTGCAGCTGCAGCTGTGTGTGTGTGTGTGTGTGTGTGTGTGTGTGTGTGTGTGTGTGTGTGTGTGTGTGTGTGTGTGTGTGTGTGTGTGTGTGTGTGTGTGTGTGTGTATGTGTGTGGAGGGGGCTGTGAGATTTGTGGGCCCAGGAGAAGATGACTACTACCTGCTGCCAAAGATTCTTTACTGCAAGGGAAAGCCACAAGTCACTGGCTCCAATGTGGACTTTTAAAAGGCCTTCCTTCCTTTCTGTCTTATTTCTGGGGAATCCATGGATAGGAAATGGTACTAAACTGACTTCGTCTCTGTACCCTGATGCCCCCATCACCCTTAGAGTTTACGCCCTTGATGAGTCACTTAGAGTGAACTGGGAGCTGTGTACGAGGTGACGTCACCCTGAGATAGAGCTCTGTGGTCACTGGGAGGTGGCTGTGTGTGTTATCTCCCTGTGGCATGTGAGGAGGCGTGTGTGTGTACACGAGTGTGTGTGTGTGCATGAGTGTGTGTGCGCATGTGCGTACATGTGTGCATGCATGTGCATGTGTGTCTTTGTGTGTGCAAGTGTGTGTATGTGTGTGGATAAGGGAGAGGGAGGGAGGGAGCTGGGCTGTCTCCCCTTCCCCCCAAGTGGACCCTGCAGCTCAGAGCCAGAGGTGTGAGCTGAGTTTGGCGTTTGTATGTTGCTTGAGTTGGAATTTGAACTCTCTCCTTATCCTCCATGCTGGGGAAAGGATGCCTGTCCCCAGGACTGACTAACGACATCAGGCCTGGCTATTGAACTTCCTGCTCTGCAGATCCCGGGTTCTGAGAGGATGAGGAAGGGATGAGCGAAGGCTGGGGGATCTCTGGGTGGCGGTGGACTCAGTGAGTGGAAAGAGTAAAGGCACTGGGGGTGGACTCCCTGTCTGTGTGACTGCTGGCAAAGTCCTTGACCTCGGCTAGTCTGCGTTTCCTGATCCAGGCAGTGGGGGCTCGGTCCTTTCCCTCGGAGGCGTGGTGAGGATTCAATGAGCTCCTTTCGGTAGAGCTAGCTCAGGAGCATCAGCCGTAACACCTGTCCTGGAAGGTGCTGGGTGCCCTCTCCCTTTGTTCTGTGCCCCCCTCTCTCCGCCCCCTCTTCAGCCCGGGTGCAGACGAGGCCTGGGGAAGGTCTCCCAGAAGGCAGCCTGACCAGGGCGGTGCCAGCTGGGTTCCTGTTTGCCTAAACCCAAGCAGCAAGCTCTTCAAAGGAACCTAACAAACCGGACAGAGAGCTTTGTTTTTTTCCTCATAGCAAAGGAGACAGAAAAGTTTGCTGAGTAAGTCAGACACCATTAAACTCACAAAAAGGCTCTTTGTTCCGGCCTGAGAGGGGGTGAAAAAAATAAGCGAAGTGGGCCGGGCGTGGTGGCTCAAGCCCGTAATCCCAGCACTTTGGGAGGCCGAGGCGGGCGGATCACGAGGTCGGGAGATCGAGATCGTCCTGGCTAACACGGTGAAACCCCGTCTCTATTAAAAATACAAAAAAATTAGCCGGGCGTGGTGGTGGGCGCCTGTAGTCCCAGCTACTCAGGAGGCTGAGGCAGGAGAATGGCGTGAACCCGGGAGACGGAGCTTGCAGTGAGTGGAGATAGCGCCACTGCACTCCAACCTGGGCGGGGCGAAAAGACTCCGTCTCAAAAAAAAAAAATAATAATGGTAATAGTAATAATAAGCGAAGTGGTCGAAGGGCGGGTGTTTGCTTCCGTGTTCTTGGAATGTTTGGGCTGGGCTCACCCAGTTCACTCTTTCTGCTCTCCCCTATCTCTGAGTCCTCTGCCCCGGTGATCCCGCCTTTTATATCAAAAAATTGCACAACGGCCCAGCCAGAAGGAACGGCTAAGGGCTTTTAGTCCAGCCAGAGTTTCACTTTTAAAATGATGCTACGTAGTACTTAAGTTAGACGCTCCCGCAGGGCTTTCCTGTGCTTTTTCTTGTTGGGAGTGATGTGACCGAGGCTCTTGCCAAAGGTCAGTTAGTTGCTGTCTGAGCTGGGCTTGGGACCAAGCCCCTAGTACCCAGCCTGTTGTCATTTACTATCATCCCTAGTGCTAGCTGTGGAAAAGTCTGCTTGATTCTAATCTTTTTGTCTCTAGTACAGTGAGATCTATGCTAAGATTTGTTTGTCCTCATTAAATTATAAATTCTTCCAGGCAGGTCACTATGTGGCTGGTGCCCCCCTGCAGTTGTGCAGTGTGCAACCTGTCAGACTGAACATGGCAGCCCTGCTTCTGGGGTTAATCCAATATTATTGATTCATTCTTCCAGCAGATGGAACAATGCCTGTGGGGGGCAATTATGCCTTTGCTTCTAAAACTGGTGCTTGTAATGCCCAAAAATCCAGTGTAACTGAGCCCAGCTGTGCTGAGAGAAACCAGCAAGTGGGCCAAAAAGAAAGGATCTCCTCCTCTCAGACACACTGGCTGCTGGAGGAGACCTGTGTGTTCTTAGGTGGCTAGGCTAGGTGGCTGCAGGCTTATGGGCAGGGGAACCAATCCTTAGGTGGGCATTT
This sequence comes from Hylobates moloch, assembly GCF_009828535.3. Classification (NCBI taxonomy): domain Eukaryota; kingdom Metazoa; phylum Chordata; class Mammalia; order Primates; family Hylobatidae; genus Hylobates; species Hylobates moloch. The sequence goes on along the minus strand of NW_026652277.1, from coordinate 5,303,700 downwards.
CTGGGGGCTCTCATGGGGTGGAACTAACCAGCCAGGCCCAGTCCTCTCCTTTGGCAGCCAGAGAGGGGAGAATGTCAGATGTTTGTGCCTTGACTCAGCAGGTGATGTTGTGAACATTTATGAGCTTTTCTTCCTCTGGGCTCATTTCTTTATCTGTTAAAAGCAGGCAGGGCAGTGCCCGGCCCGCACCTGCCCAGAAGGACAGACAGAACATAAAAGGGCGGGGTGATTGTGAAATATCACTGGGTATTGTTCATGTCACAGCTCCTGGTGCAGTGTGATGCCCAGGACTTTGTGTGGGCAGGGCTGGTGCTGAAGTGCAGGAGAAGACTCAGCTGTGGCTGACCAGGCGCCGACCCACATGGCTGCTGTGTAACTGACACCATTAACAATGGAAAGCGTTGCCTTGTTGTCTGTTTTGTGCATCCATGTTTTCATTCCCATTTTTAGTCCACATCTCTGGAGGGCAGAAAATCCATCTTATGCTTCTTTTTCCTTCAACCTCATCCTTGGGAGGGTGGTAGATAGAAGACAGACATTCTTTACACAGGCAAGGCCTGCAGGAAGAACCAGGGCCAGTCCTCATGGTATTCACACACCTGGAGAAGGAGGCTTCTGTGACTTTGTGTGTGGTGACAACGCTGTGCTGCTTGGTCTTCCGAATGGTTGGACAGGCTTTGGCATGTGCTCCAGGACGCCCAGAGCTGCAGGTTGGCCTCGACTCCTCTAGCCTTGCCAAATCCCTCAGGTAGGTCAGCCCACTGGTACCTTTAGCCGGCCAGCACCATCCTGCCCGTGTGGGGCCATGCCTCTGTTGGCTGCACTGTCTTTCAGGAGGGTGTCCTTGGCTCTGGCATGCTGGGCTCCCAGAACAGAACTGCAATGGTTTTCCTCAGCCTGCGTTCCTGACTTCTGTCCAGCTTGTGGTCTGCCTTGTGGCTCCCTTCCCTGGGGACTGTCCCCTCTGTCCCTCACCGGGAGGGTCATGCCTGCCACACACTGCTCCTAACAACCCACCCTGTGATGGCTCTGGCTGGTGACCCGCAGCTGCTGGCCAGGCTGGGCTGACCCCGGATGGCTGCAGGTCAGCAGAGCACGTGCCCCACCACATTGGGCCTGCTCTCAGATACGCTGCTGCTGGACTGACTCATAACTAGCGCTTCCTCTCAACAAAAACAAACACCCAGAGAGAGACTCAAGGGCCCTCCTTGGCTAAACAATTCTTGAGATTGAGTTGGAAGGGAAAACCCATTACACAAAGGGCTTTGCAGAGGAAGAGGGGAGAAGGTGAGAAGCCAGAATAAACACAAGAAGACCCAAGCCGCCCAGGGACCGGGAGAGGGACTCCAGCTCAGGTGGGTGGGGCCATGTCCACCTTTTTGGGACTGAGACACTGAGCACATTTGCTCAGCGCTTTCCCTCCTACAGCTGTTAAAGCTGGTGCTTTGAACCCAGCCCTGGGCAGGGTCCTTGCTGGCTCCGGGAACCTCCATTCTTGCTGGGCTGACCCTTTGCACAGCGGGCTAGGGCAGCCCTGGGTGTGGGGCTGCAGCTTACAGACAATGTGATCATGAAATGAGGAAAGTGTGGGTTTTGGAGTCTGCGAGACCTGGCTGCAAAGGCTGCTTTGCTGGTCCTAGCTTTATGGACTCAGGCAAGTGACTTAACCTCGCAGAGTCTCAGTTTCTTTATCTGCGAGATGGGTGGTGATGCCTGCTTGGGAGGTTGCTGTGAGGATTAAAGATGACCTATGTACAGTGCTGGAACACAGGAGGCGCTTACTACCTAGCAGCTAATCTTACTTAATTAAATATCTTCCCCTCTCAAATAAACCTTCTGGGTCTAGTAAAGTTGAGTAAGATACAGGCCTTCTCCATCGGACACACACAGCTCCTTGGGGACCATCTGGTGGGATCTCATTCCCAGGCCCCAGGCTAGATGCTCGTCAGCACCCAGTGAGGCCACAGCCCTGATTCCAGGTCACTGGCCCACCTCTGGTCTTAGTGGCCTCTTCTGTCTTCTCCTCATCCCAAAGTTAGGCAGGACCTCCCGTGAACCAATGGAAAAATGCCCAGTGGTCCAGATGCCAGCATGCTGACCAGGGAGCAGGCACAGGTCACCTTGGGCTCGGTGTGGGGGCCATCAGCTGGCCAGGGGGACCTCACTGTCCTCCTGGTTGCAGAGGAAGGCACTGGGCTTGTGGGAAGAGTCTTAGAGAAAAACTTTGCAATGGGGCATGGCCACAGGACTGAGGGCCAAGCAGAGACTACGGATGAGAATTTCTGTGGGGGGAAAGTTTCATTTCAATGGAAGGAAGAACTTTTATCAGTAAGAACAAAAACTTCACTATTGAAGGATAGATTGAAGGGCACCTTCACCTTCTTTGTCCCTGCTTGACTTGGCCACTGGTGGTAGTGTGTGTGCACATGTACGTGTGTGTGTGTGTGTGTGTGTGTGTTGTTCAGCATAATAAATAACACATCAAAATCATGCAGTGTGATCAAATTCATATGAGAAAAAAATTTGTTCATTCTCAAGTTCTGTGAAAGTAGATATACCTGAACCAACCAACCACTGACCTCCAACTACCAAGTTCTGCCAAAAGTTGTGACACTCAGAGGACAAACCAGTTAAGCAGTGTTTGTCAAAAAATGTTCCCTGGGTGTGTCCACATCACAAAAGCATGTCTACACCACATTGCTACATCGATCTTCAGAATGTCTGAGTGAAGTAGGCAGGAGGGTATAGTCTTCCTTTTGCAGAGGAGGAAATAACTTGCTCAAGGTTACATGGCCAGCAAGTAGCAGGCTTGGGAGAACGAGGTCTTCTGGCTCCTTCACAAAGCCTGATCTAGAAAAGGAGGGGGCTGCCTCGTGAGTCCCGTGGGCCCAAACTGAGATCAGGTGACTGAAGATCAGATCATGGAGACCTTCTGGAGTTCAAAATTGTACCATGAAAGCATCATCCTGCACAACAGTGAGAGCAGAAGTTGGCACAATTTTTAGATGTGTAATTCGGCAACGTGTATCAGAAACCATAAAGGTGACTATGTGCTTTGACCAATTATTTTCATTTCTAGGAGAGCGTCTTCAAGAAATAATCAGAAATGGGCACCAGGTTAAAAAGTTACACATAGGGTTACCGTATGACCCAGCAATTCTGTTCTTGGTGTATACCCAAGAAAATGAAAACATGTGTCCACACAGAAAAATTGTATGTGAGTGTTTATAGCAGTACTATTTATACTAACTGAAAAGTGAAAAGAGCCCAGTATTCACCACTATTGAAAAAATAAATAAAATGTGATCTATCCATACAGTAGAATGTTATTCTGCTGTAAAAAGGTGTGAAGTAGTGATATTTGCTGCAACATGGATGACCCTTGAAAACACTATGCTAAGTGAAAGAAGCCAGGCACGAAAGACCACATCCTATGGCTTTGTTTATATAAATCCAGAATAGGCAAATTTGTAGAGCTGAAAATAGAGTAGGGTTGCTTAGGTTTGGAGTAGGAAAGTTGGGAAGATGCAGATTCACTGCTAATGGGTATGATGTTTATTTTAGCAGAACAAAAATATTCTAAAATTAGATTGTGGTGAGGGTTATACAACACTGAATTATTTTTAAAATGTTGAACTGTACACTTTAAATGAGTGAATTTTATGGTATGTGACTTATATCTCAACAATTTTTTTCTAAAAGAAAAGGGCACCAGGATGTTCTTCTCATCAGTTTTCATGATAATAAAAAAATTTGAAACAATCCAAACCCATAAGGAAAAGAAATAATCAAATAATTATAGTACACCCATAGTTGATGTATAAAGAAGTCAAAAAATACAATACATAAAAATATTTTAGACAATGAGAAAATGCTCATGAAATATTATTAAAAATTATAAAATACAAATGTATGTTTAGTGTGATTCCATTTTATTTTAATTTTTAAAAATTAAATGTTTTATCTTTTAAGAAAGAATTTTAAGAAAGAATGCAGAGATCCTGTGTATCTTTCACCAATTTCCCCAGATGGGAGCAGTTTGCAAAACTGTAGTACAAGATAGCAACCAGGACATGGACCTTAATACAGTCAAGCAACAGAACATTTTCACCACTGCGAGGATCACTTGTGTTGCCCTTTTATAGCCATGCCCCCTTTCTTCCTGCACCATTCTCACCTTAACCCCAGGAAACAGCTAATCTATTCTCCATCTCTATGATTTTGTCATTTCAAGATTGTTATAAATGGAATCATATAGTGTGAAACCTTTTGGGACTGGCTTTTTTCACTCTACATAATTCACTAAGACCCATCTAGGTTGTTGCACTTATCCTTAGTTCGTATTTGTTTAAAAACCTGTACACAACGTGTATAGTAGCTTTATTTGTAATAGCCCAAACCTGGAAGTGATCCAGAATTCTCCAGGGAAACCATCTGGGCCTGGAGATTTCCTTTTTTAGGAGGTTAAAAATTACCAATTAAATTTATTTAATAGTTAAAGGGCTATTCAAATTATCTACTTTATATTTGGTGAGTTGTTATAGTTTACGTTTTTCAAGGAATTGGTCTATTTCATCTAAGTTGTCAAAATTTATGTGGATAAAGTTTTTTGTGGCATTCCATGAGTATCCTTTTGATATCTGTAGGGTCTATGGTAATATCCTTGTTTTATTTCTGATATTTGTAATTTATGTCTTTCCTCTTTTTTCCTTTGTCAGTCTTACTAGAGGTTTACCAATTTTATTGATCTTATCAAAAAACTAGTCCTTGATTGATTTTCTCTATTGTTTTTCTGTTTTCAATTTCATGGAGTTTGGTTTTTATTTCCTTATTTCTGCTTTCTTTGGATTTACTTTTTTTTTAGGTTCTTGAGGTGGAAGCTTAGATTATTTATTTGAATTTTTCCTTTTTCTAATATATTCATTTAGTGCTATGAATTTTCCCCTCAGCACTGCTTTAGCTGAGTGCCACAAATTTTGATATGTTGAATTTTCATTTTCATTCAGTTCAATATATTAAAAAATTATCTGGAGACTTCCTCTTTGACCTCTGGGTTATTTAGAAGTGTGCTATTTAGTTTTCAAGTGTTATGAGATTTTCCTATCATTTCTCTGTTATTGATTTCCAGTTTGATTCCATGTGATTGGAGAACACACGCTATAAGATGTGAATTCTTTTGAATATGTTGAGGTTTGTTTTGTGGCCCTGAATATATTCTTAGTGTATATATCTTGAAGCATGGGAAAATGTTCATGATATATTATATAAAAATATAAATTATAAAATGTATGTTTAGTGTGATTCCAATTTTATGTTAACTGCCCTTTATTTTCCTCCTTATCCTCTTCTGAATTATCTAAAGTTAAGAATTCTACCTTTTATGATCAGAAAGTATTTTTTAAATAGAAACAGCAGTGGGTAGTGTGTCATAAGATGTAAGTTTAAAAACTGGGCTCTCATTTTCTTACAATGTGAGCCAGGCACTGCAACTCATTTTAGCTCATTGAGCCTCATTTCTAAAATCTATAAAATGGGAATAATAAAATGCCCACTTTATAGAGTTATTGTATTAAACAATCGAAAGCCAGCATTTATTAAATGCCCAGGCAGTGTGCACATGGTATGGTGGTGTTTCTATTACAGTGAGGAAGCTGGACTCTTTTATCTCTTGGGTCCCTGGCAACTATTTGCTTTTAAGCCTCTGTGATTCTTTCACTGAGGAGCAGACAGAAGTCTGAAACATATTGTGTCTGTGGACAGAACTCTCCATAAGTTGCTGTTCTCCAGATATTTCTGGAAGCCTGGGAGTATAATTAGGAGGTAACAAATTTGGACTTTTTAGCAATGTTCCAATTTCAAATGTTCTGTCCTCTTGCTCCCCTAGTATAACAGTAATGTTTTCACCATGCAATTTCATTTCTGGTTAGAAAAATGTGGATATTGGGTTAAAAGATTCACCTGAAAGGGGAAGAAAAATTCTTGGTTGTCTGCCATACCCTTTACTAGAAACCTTTCCCCTCTTCTTAGGCCTGTGATTGGTCTCCAAAGCAGGTGATTGTAATCAAACTCCCAAGAACCAGGTTATCAGTAAGTTTTACAGCCCTAATTTCTCAATGGCAGGAAAGGAGTGGGGCCTGTAAGATGAGTCAAGGAAGGACAGGGTTTCCTTGGTATTACTTAATTTTAAAGTCCTTTTCCCTGCCCACGCATGACTCCCAATCCACCGCTGGGCTGGCCTCCAGAAGAACCGCTGTAGGAGCTCTCACCCTGCCAGGGCCACCTGCGGTCTTCACTCTGGGTCTTCCACCCTTCCTTGGCCAGCAGACAGTCTTCTGGTTTTAGAAGTGCCCTTTCTTCCTAATTGTGTGGTATTCCCTTCCAAATCCACCCTCTCCATGTGGATGGAGTCTCCTTGACCAAGAGATCCGGGGTCCAAGCTTTTCTAAGGATATTCCAGAGGATACTAGGGTCTATTCAGCCAATGAACCCTTAGCCCTGCTTCCAGACTCAGTGTACTACCATCCCTCTCAAAGCTCCCTGTTCATCCAATGTGTAGCATCTACTGATAATTCAGCATCCCTTGCCAACCAGTCATGCCTCCCTCTGTGATCTTAGGGTGGCAGATGCCTATTTATACATTGCACTTATTTTATTTTACACCCTTTATCACCTGGGTCTGTGAGTTTCTTGGGTTCAAGGACTTTTCTCATTTGTTTTTGTTTATTTTGATCAAGGTAAACATATAGCATAAAATTTACCATTTTAGGTACACAATTTGGTGGCATTAAGTATACCATAGTCTCAATGCCTTAGTCTCAACACTGAGTCACATGGAATCAAACTAGAACTGTCACAACCATCCATTTCCAGAATTTCATCATCCTAAACAGTAACTCTCTACCCATCAAACAACAACTCCAGCTGGGCGCAGTGGCTCATGCCTGAGGTCCTAGCATTTTAAGAGGCTGAGGTGGGCAGATCACTTGAGTCCAGGAGTTCCAGACCAGCCTGAGCAACATGGTGAAACCTTGGCTCTACAAAAAATACAAAAATTAGCCAGGAGTGGTGGTACACGCCTGTAGTCCCAGCTACTGGTGACGGGGGAGGCCTGGGAGCTGAGGTGGGAGGATCGCTTGAGTCTGGAGAGGCGGAATCTACAGTGAGCCGAGATTGCGCCATTGCACTCCAGCCTGGGTGACAGAGTGAGATACTTTCTGAAAAACAAAAAAACAAACCAAAACAAAACAAAACACCCCAACAAACCCATTTATTTTTGCATCTTCTGTCTTCTATGTGAGGACCTTTGCCTAGCACACATCCAGGCAGACATATTGTCCACAGACATGAGACATATTGTGAAGGTGCCCTTGAGTTGTGCAAGGCAGTGGTCAAGCTCCCATCCCACTTCTTAACTCATGGCGGGAACTTAAATGTTCTTAAAATTGAACCAGCTGGAAAGCAGGGTATTATGGGCATACTTTTAAATCCTTGGCTCTTGGGGTAAGTAAACTACCCTCAAGAAAGACCTTGAAGACTTTCACCCTGGGGAGAAGATCTCTCTTTCATGGCCTTCCAAATTCTGCAATCTGTGGCATTAATTCTGCTCAAATTGATTTCATTTGTCTAATATTTTCAGGGCGCCTAATGAGACAGTGGGCTGTGCTACGTGACTGAATCAGCAGCTAAAGGAACGAGTCCTTCCCCTTGGGGTGTCCATACCCTAGGGTCGGGCGATAGGAACTTCCTTCCATGTGACTGAACCAGCAGCTAAAGCAACAGGGCCTTCCCCTCGGGGTGTCCGTACCCTAGGGTCAGGCAATAGGAACTTCCTTCCATGCGTCTATGCAGCTCTTGTCTTTGAAATCATGACTTTAATGGTGGTGATAAGACCACAGAAACTTTTGCTACTTGAATCCTCTCAAGGGCAAGTTAGAAAAAGTCAATTTTGCTAGAGAAATGGGGAGACACCGAACTCCTCCATATGAAATACATCGTCCATGTTTTAGGACAAAAGAGCAGGTATGTGGATATGAAGTGGATGGCGCCCTCCTCCCTTCAAACGCAGCCCAGCGCTCCTCTCCCCTCCTCTCCTGCAAGGCGTCTGTGATTCCTCGGGCTTGCCCTGGGCTCTCCCTTCTCAGACCAGACGCCTCTGTGGTCAGCATTGTGCGTCTGGTTGCTTACATGCCCCTGCTTGTTTACACTGATTGTTTTGTGTCCACAGATCCTGGAGAATGAGCTATTTGAGGAACAAGACTTAACTTTGCTCTGCATAGCTCATCGAGGACTTTCCAGCAGAACTTATTCCCTGAGCGATAAAGCATACAGGGCATAGGTTTCTGTAGAAAGTCAGACAGAAACAGATGGAACTAAAGAATACACAGTTAGAGGGATCCCCAAATAATTGACTCATGCCTGTCTCTTTGGCTTCTGCATTATGTCTGAGATACAGAATGTACCTGGAACATTCCCCTGGAGGGCAGGACCTGTGAAAACAGGAGCAGGAGGAGCTGGGATCAGCTGTGCTTGCTCCGGGTTCTGCAGCCTAAAGGGAAAAGGCTCCTGAAGCTTTCTTACCACAGGAAGGAAAAACAACTTGCATTAAGGCTGTGTCCCAAGATCAAAGACATTCTTAAACAATGAATGAGTAACAGGGAAAAATATGTTAGGACAGAGTGGAGGTTGGGTTGTATTTGGAAACAAGTGGGAGGTACCGAGCAAAGATGGGCAGAGAGGCTCAGGAGTAGAAGAAACAGGCCGGGCACGGTGGCTCACGCCTGTAATCTCAGCACTTTGGGAGGCCGAGGCGGATGGATCACCTGAGGTCAGGAGTTCGAGACTAGCCTGGCCAACATGGTGAAACCCCATTTCTACTACAAATACAAAAATTAGCTGGGCATGGTGGTGCATGCCTATAATCTCAGCTACTCTGCAGGCTGAGGCAGGAGAATCACTCGAACCGGGGAAGCAGAGGTTGCAGTGAGCTGAGATTGCGCCATAGCACTTGAGCCTGGGCAACAAGAGTGAAACTCCGTCTCAAACAAACAAAAAAAGGAGTAGAAGAAACAGAAGACATGAAGGCAGTAGTTATGGAGAGAGAGCAAAAACAGAGAGCAGCGAAAAAGAGAGAGGGCAGAGAGCTCGATGTAGAGAGATGGTGAAAGGAAGAGAGAGAGGGAGGGTCAGTGAGAAGGAGGAGGAGGACAAAGGAAAAAGAAAATGGGAGAGGAGAGAAGCGGCAGAGCAACACAGGCTTTAAAGAGTGAGGAATGGACCAGGCGCGGTGGCTCAAGTCTGTAATCCCAGCAATTCCAGAGGCCGAGTAGGGAGGACCGCTTGAGCCCGGGAGTTTGAGACCAGCCTGGGCAACATAGTGAGACCCTGTCTGTGAGGAAAAACTGTAAAACTAGCTGGGTGTGGCAGCAGCGGCACACACCTGTGGCCCCAGCACTTGTGGGGCTGAGGCAGGAGGATCGCTAGAGCCTGAGAGATTGAGGCTGCAGTGAGCCAAGATTGTGCCACTGCACTCCAGCCCGGATGACAGAGCAACACCCTATCTCAAAAAAATTAAATGACCTTAAATTAAAAATGAAAAAAAAGTGAAGACTGGAAAAACAACAATGAGAAGATTGACAAGAGAATTAAAGGCAATGAGAGTTGAAAATACAAAACGGACAGCATGAGAAGTCTGACAGAGAAAAATTCCCATGTAGGGAAATTGGGTTGGGCCACAGAGAGGAAGGCAGGAGGTCAGATCGAAACACGGAAGAAAGGATTTAGCGTCACAGCATCTTTTATTGGCCATTATAAAGAAGCCTGACTTCAGTCTGTGTTTATGGCTCTTGAACACAGACCTGAGGCAGCCTCTAGGGTGCAGTATCTGGGCAGCTGAGATGACCTTTGTCCTCTACAGGGAAAATGTGGTCAAGAATATTCAAAGGGCTGGGCATGGTGGATCACACCTGTAATCCCAGCACTTTGAGAGGCTGGGGTGGGCGAATCACGAGGTCAGGAGTTCAAGACCAGCCTGGCCAACATGGTGAAACCCCGTCTGTACTAAAAATACAAAAAATAGCTGAGTGTGGTGACACACACCTGTAATCCCAGCTACTTGGGAGGCTGCGGCAGGAAAATCGCTTGAACCTGGGAGGTGGAGGTTGCAGTGAGCTGAGACCATGCCACTGCACTCCAGCCTGGGTGACAGAGCAAGACTCCGTCTTGAGAAAAAAAAAAGAATATTCAAAGGGCTGGAAATAGGGTAGACATTCACCATTCCTCCACCTGGCTATGCAGCCATCGTGATGAAAACTTGGCTTCTGTTTCAGACCTTCTTTTGTGGGACCCCTCCCGAGGCTGTGGGAGGAGCCCCACAGGGTATTCATATAGGCATATGTTTTTGTAAAATTTGCAAAACTAATGTTTCAACTGCTGTCAGCCAGACTGTGGTCCTGAGGCAGTCTGCAGTCTCTCCTTGTACATTTATATGATCTCCAGAAGCTCCAGTGTAGACACAGCCTCAGGAATGCTCCTACCACACACGGGCACTGCGGCACGAGGGTCCTCTGGACCTGTGACCTTATTGCCATGGGATGCATCCCACAGTGCTGGGCCCTAGAAGGATGGTGGAAGTGGAAGAGAACTGAGATTTGAAATGTAGGCAGCCAGAGGCTGGACAGTGGAATTCTCACAACTATTAGACATAAGACAGCAAGTGGAGGATGTGTTTCCTGTCAAGGCCTGATAACCAATCACAGCTGAAGTTCTCGCCTGTCAGAGCCACAATAATGGCGCTTATACAATTACAAATGCACCGTGCACCTTTTTTGTCCTCTCTTGGATCCCACAGCCAGTACTGGAGTGATTTTAGTTCCAAGATGTGTGTCACACCTGTTTGTATGTTGTATTAAACAGCCCTGCCTGAAGGCAGGAGGCTCTCTGTGCCTGGTAAACAGCACAGGGCTGGGTCCACAGCAGATGCTCAACAAATAATTGTAAGACTGGCGAATGGATGAATGAATGAAATATGCATTGAAGTAAATCTCTGATTTTTCTTTTTTTTTTTTTTTTTTTTTTTTTTTTTTTTTTTTTGAGACGGAGTCTCACTCTGTCGCCCAGGCTGGAGTGCAGTGGCACAATCTCGGCTCACTGCAAGCTCCGCCTCCCAGGTTCACGCCATTCTCCTGGCTCAGCCTCTCCGAGTGGCTGGGACTACAGGCGCCCGCCACCACGCCTGGCTAATTTTTTGTATTTTTTAGTAGAGACGGGGTTTCACCGTGGTCTCGATCTCCTGACCTCGTGATCTGCCCGCCTCAGCCTCCCAAAGTGCTGAGATTACAAGCGTGAGCCACTGCGCCCGGCCTGATTTTTCATTCTCTAAATGCCATCCATATATCTTTGTGTTCACTACAGCAGAAGAGGCCATAGCAATAAAGATAGAATCACTACTTATGAGGGGGGCCATTCTCTTTTCACACCTACTACCTTCCCTTCCAGAGGGCTGATGCAGGGTTAGAAATGAGAATGTGAGGCCAGCCGCGGTGGCGCACGCCTGTAATTCCAGCACTTTGGGAGGCCGAGGTGGGTGGATCACCTGAGGTCAGGAGTTCGAGCCTGGCCAACATGGCGAAACCCCATCTCTACTAAAAATACAAAAATTAGCTGGGCGTGGCGGCTGGCGCTGGTAATCCCAGTTACTCTGGAGGCTGAGGCAGGAGAATCGCTTGAACCTGGGAGGCAGAGGCTGCAGTGAGCTGAGATCATTCCACTGCATTCCAGCTTTGGTGACAGAACAAGACTCTGTCTCACACACACAAAAAAAAAAAAAGAAAGAAAGAAAAGAGAATGTGGAAGAGAACAGATTCCGGCATCACACTCTCTTTGCCTTGCTGAAGCCTCTGTGTTCTAGGTTAAATAAATCTCTTTTTAGCCTTCTTTGGAGTTTCCTGAGGTCCCTGCAGGTTTTTTTTTTTTTTTTTTTTAACAGAAGGCTTGGTTATTGCAAAACCTCTTTGCATGTTTTTGTTCCCTTTCAGTGGAGACTCTGTTTGCCAGTAGAACTAAAGTTTCCTCACAGGTTTTGGGTTACAGATAGGGTCTTACTCCATCCCCGAGTCTCCTTTGGGAACATAGTTTTTTAAGAGTTGTGACTGTGCAGAACCGGGGCTTGCATAAGGCCACCAAGACTCTGGATTCAGGAATGGAAAATTTCCTTTTAAAATTAGGTAGGGGAGTTTGGAGCAGGATTTTTATTTGGATAGCCTAATTCTTGGAAATGCAGCTGATATCCCTTGGGATATTCCATAAAAACTTTCACGCATAGCTTCAGGCATTTACTTATTCCTCGTAAGCCTTGATGGGGAGAGGTCTCCACACAAAGCGCTGTGATCAGGACTTCAGGAAACACAAAGAGGCTTTTTCATTCTGCGCAGGCCAGGTTCCCACACAGGTGAACTGTTCTGCAGTTTGGTTGCCCCTGCAGACATCTCCAAATCTGTGCTATGGTGAAATTCCTCCTCATGTCGAATCAAAATCTTCTCTGTTGATGTTTAAGACCACTTTTTTGTTTAAGGCCATTTGGTTTTTACAGGAAAAGAGGAACAACTCTTTACCTTCTGCCTAATCTCCCTTTCTGAATTGAAAGACTGTAATCGAATTGCTGTGAAGTATTTTCTTTCCCAAGCGAAAGAATCACAATTCTGTGAGCTTCTGCGCTTTGGCGTGGCGATAACTACGGGCGGGAAGAGTGTTGGGGAGCGCTGAGAGTCTCTGGCAGGCTGACCACACACTCTGGGTTGTTAGAAGCTCTTTCCCGACTACATCTGTCATCTAGGCCGGGAGAGTTCAGGGAAAAGTTCTGGGGCTTCAAGCCTGCTGTGCAGAGGGAGAAACTGAGGACCAGGTACAAGCCGAGCCCAGCCTGGCTGACGGGTCCTGTGGGTGGCGCAATGTGAGGCGTCGCTTGGTATCTGGATTCTCTTGGGTCCACAGGCAGCTGGCACCACTTATTAGTCACCCTTCATTCAGTGTGTAACCTGACAATATCAGTGGTGCTTTCTGGACAAAGAAGCTAACGGAAGAAAACCAAAGTTGTGTCATCAGGCTGGGCAGAAACAAACGCCAGCCCATCAGCAAAGAGCCTGCTTTGATCTTCATCGTGGGAGGATGGAGGGTCTGAGGAAGCAGCGACAGTCTGCGTCTGGGTGTGGCAGGCTCTGCCCTGGGAGCTCAGGGGGACATGGTGAGTGGGGCAGGCACATGATTTGGGGGGCTTAGTGCAAAATGAAAATACGAGGCCCCTTGTTAAAAACTCTGTAAGAGTTCAAGACAGCAACAGCAGAGCCTTAAGCCAAGTGTGGGGCTTTCCTGAGAAAGGGCCTGTGCACCTGTGAGGGAGCAAGGTGGGGGCATGTGGTGACCTTCCCACCTGTGGACCATCTCTCTCCACGCTCTGCACCCTCCCTAGGGAACCTCATCCACTCTTCTGTTTGGAAATCCTATTACCTGAAAATCAACGAAAACCTAGAATTTATCATCTGATCCCTCCTCCCATGTCCTCCAACCATCAAAATGTAATTGCAACCCATTTTCCTTTTTCTGATGTCGTACGCCCCCGGTTGCAACAACCTTGCTTCAAGTCCAGGCCTCTCACTTGAGCCATTCCCAGGCTTCCTAATGAGTTTCCCTGTCTCACTCCGACCCTATCTTCATCCCCTAAGAGCTGCCAGCGTGCTCCCCATCTGCCTCCTGCACATGTGTGACCCACGACTGTCCACTGCCCCTGGAGTCGAGCCCAGGCTCTGCAGGATGGCAGCAGGTGGACCTCATTGCCCGGCACGCCTACCTCTCCACCGTCCTCACCAGCATCTCCTCCCAGAGCACACCAGGCTGCCTCATGCATCCAATCCACACACGCACTCAAATGGCCACTAAGCCAGGTTCCGCTTTAGATCTTCACTGTGAAGACGCCAACAAGAGGAGCTGATGCTTTGGTGGGGAGCAAGGTGGAAAGGAAACCCTCATTGGAATGGATCGAGGTGAGTGCCCGGGTTCCAGATGTGCAGGTGCAGGGTCAAGGCCGGAGCTCAGGGCTTGGAAAGTCAGGAGGGGCTTCCTGGAGGATTTGATGTGAGGACTGAGGGCATCAGGATGGGTAGGAAGTGGTCGCTCAAGAGGAGCCGGACTGCTTCGGGCCCTGCGCCTTTTCCCACCCTGTGCTTCAGCCTGGGACACCCAACACCGCCTTGGCCTGGCTGCCCTGCAGACCCGGCGGGCAAGTCCCTTCTCTGTGGAGTCTTTCCCGGTACCCACTCTGCTCCCTCCATGTGCTGAGCCATGGCGGACACCTCCTCTTCTTGGCTCCAGGGCACTCCCCCAGCCCTTGTGTGTCTCATCCTCGTCTGTTCCGACCTCCCCTGTTATGTGTGAGTCTTTCTCTCTTGGCATCCCCTGAAGCCTCACACACACGAGCACATGCCCGGCACTCAGCAGCATCACAGAATATGAGTCTGCATTGCGCCACTAGCTTTAATCTTACAAATGCTGTATTATTCAGAGCAGGGGGAAGTAGCTCTGGCCACAGGCACTGGTCCCATCTTCAAGGAGGACTCTGAGAAGCTGACACGTGTCCCAAGCTGAGCTACCACTGGGGGATAAGGGAGAAACCTTACCCACTGTCAAAGAACCTCTGGACAGAGCCTGGAGAGGAGAGGATGCCATGTGGGGCATGAGGGCACCTGCTGCTGCCGGAGGCACCAATACATAGACACACGGAGAGGCGCTGCTGCTCTAGACTCTCCCGGACGTAGAGAGAATAAAGGGGCCAGTGGGGGCAGTTACATGGAGGCACCTTTCAGACCTAAGGAAAAGCTTTCTGGGGATAGCAATTTTCCAGGCTTTGGGTGACTTGCCTTGACCTCCCTACCATGGTCACATTCAAGGCCTTGTACACCTGCCGTTGCTTAGGATGTCATCACTCATAGGCCTGTCATCCTGCATGGGAAGTTAGGCCAGATAACCTCTATGATGCTGTGCAAACCTAGGCGTCTACAAGCCTAAACGTTGATCTCAGCCTGACTCTCACCCAGCCTCGGGCCCCGCGGTACCACGGCTGTGCTGTCTTCATGCCCAGGTTGCATCCCAGGCGGCTACACCTTGTGCATGGCTGTGCCGCCTCCAAGGATCCTTCACTTCCTCAGCAGAGCTGGGGCTGGGAGAGCAGGGGCTTTCCTGGGCTGCTCCGCTGCTCCTCAGCAGGGCCAGGCTTTGAATCGCACCCACGCATCTATGGTCTGGAAAGACACACCAGAATTTGTCAAAAGACAGTTTCCCATGTTCAAGGGATTATTTCCCTCCTTCTCCTTCCTTTGCCCTTGGATCCTTTCCAGAATCAAGTGGATCTGACTCCCTGCATCCCCCCGGGAGTCACTATGAAGTCAGAATTGGACTCAGACAAAGGACGGCTCTGGACCAAGTCCCCAGCAGCCCTTGCAGACCTTGGAGCAGAGAGAGAGGCCGTGAATACACCTGATCCCCTTACAGTGGATGCTTGGGGGCTGCCATAACAAAGCACCACAGATCAGATGCTTCAACCACAGAAAGGCCTCATCCGCAGTCCTGGAGGCTGGAAGTCCAAGGTCAAGGTGTTGGCAGGGTTGGTTCCTTCCAGAGGACTGTGGGGAGGGGCTGTTCCAGGCCTCTCTCCTGGGCCTGTGGACGGCTGTCTTCTCCCTGTGTCTTCACACTGTCTTCCCTCTGGACATGTGTGTCCATGTGTCCCACTCTGACAAGGTTATATTGGCTGAAGGCCCACTCTCATGACCCCGTTTTAGCTTGATTATCCCTGTAAAGACTATCTCCAAATAAGGTCATGTTCTGAGGTCCTGGTGGGTAGGACTTCAACATATGAGTTTTTGGAGGTGGGGGGCACAATTCAACCATAATAAGGTCATGTGGCTTTTTCTGACTGCCCATCACCTGCACCCCAAGATGTGAGTTTGGATGAGAAGCTGAGAAGCCCGACACCTCCCCGCTGCTCTGCAATAATGAATGGCGAAGGTTCGTGCAGCACCTTGGCTGCAGACAGATGCACCTGTGTAGGGCAGGGAGCGGATTGGGACCTCCTGTCACAAAGATGTGCCCACTGCAGGATTCCCTCTTGTTTTCTGGGACTGCAGCAGCCCCAGCACCTGCATGGGTTCCAGTGGTGGGCCAGAGGGGCAGGAACATCATGTCTCACGTGGCAAGTGGGCAGTCCACCAGCACTCCCTCTGCAGATGCCCACACCCGGACACGATGGGTCCTGTGGCTCCTGGATGTTCCTGGCGTTGATCAATTCCTTTTCTTTTCTCTAGGTCCTCTCTGCCCAGACAAATTCTGCCTGACAGCTGTTTCCCACTTCCGGGCCTTTCCTACCGAGCTCTCTCCAGCACTCACTGCCTCTGTGAGCTCAGCGCCTCTTGGTTTCAGGGTCCTTGCTCTGAGAACTCCTCTCTGGCACAGTGGGAAAGGCGTGAGCTTTGGGGTCGGTCAGACCCAGGGTCAAACTCTGATTCACTAGATATACGGCCTTGGAGAAGTCATTCAAATTCTCAAAGTCTTAATCTTTTCTTCTCTGAAACAGGCTGAAACAAGCTACTGCACTGGCTTGTTTGGAGGATTAAAGGAGCTAATGAAATGCAAGACAGCTGCCTCCCGACAGTGTGCCCCAGTGAGGGCTGAACTTCTATCATGGGGGTGCCTTCAGACCCGAGTCTTCAGGGGTGCAGTGGGCTATAGGTGAGACTTGTTTGGCTGGTGATGACGGGAGATGAACTTCACCATGGGCCAGCAGGGCCACATGTGGTCAGTCTTCAGGAAGTCACTCCCTGGATGTTCAGCTCTCCAAGGTATGCAGGGCCGCCCTGGCTGTCTGAGGCCTACGCCAACCTGATGTTCACCCTTCAGATGTTCCCCTCCTTATGTGCTAAGAGCCTGGCTCCTTTCCCCACCTGGGTAGTTCTGCACACACTACACAGACATGAAAGACCTGAAGAAGGTGTTTAAGGGACTGTGTGTGGTTCCTTCTGTTATTATTCTGATAGGTACTTTCTCCTCTGATTATGGAAACCCTGCCATTGTTTCTAGGTCTGTTTCAAGCTTCTCACTTCCCTGCACTTTGAGGAAGGTGCTTGTCTCACCCAGTACTCAGCACCCAGCCTTGTCCCTGTTAGAAAGGGCTCAGAGGAGGCCTTTCCCAGACACTTCCCTTACTTGCCCAGTCCAGACCCCTATCTGAGAACCTGTTGCTATGGAAATGACTACCAGAAAAGCAAGATGGTGAGGAGATTGACACATGGTTTAGGGCCAGACCTTTCTCAGAGGTGGTTTTTGGTCTTGTCTTACTTTATGTAGCTTTGTTTTTTGGTGGAGAAACACAGCTCATATTCCCCATTGCTACCATTCTCCATGGAGCAGTCTCACCCCATACACGAGTTTTGATACTAAATTTCTCTAGCGGAAGCCGTGGGTCATTTTTAGCTGGCTGGTTCTGGGAGCCTTTGAACAGGCCTTTGGAATCTTTGAGGATAAACAGGAGCTGGCAGGGCTGGGCTGCATTTGATTTAAAATTGGAAACACGGGAGTCAGAGGCGAGCTTTATATAGTCTGGGAGTGCAGGAGCCCCAAGTCCTGATTTATGAGGGAGCTCAGTGAAAGCACGTGGAAGCCAAGGTAATATTTATAAATTCCTTTCCCCTAGGATGGCTGGAATGTTGTTTTGAGCTGCAGTCAGATTGCACCTTTTTGGGGGATGAGGGCAGGTTGTTTAAATTAGGTTATTCGATGACTGAAAAGAAAGGGATATGCCAGTTGGGCAACTGCCTCTAAGTCTCTGCCACAGAAAAACACAGGGTGGAAGAAAGCTCCACCTGCAGGGCTGGGTCCCTCTGGGGAATCCTGTATGCCCGTTTGCGTGGCTCCTTCCTCCTGCTCCAGCCCCCAGGCCTCCCCTTGCCTATGTCCAACAGGTGAGCACCCACCCCTGGCAGCTGGAGTGACCACATTTTACCAACAAAAAAGTTTACCTTGACATCTGGGTTTGAGGCAGGCTCTTTGGAAGTGCTGACCAGGGTGAGAAAAAAGAAGGGAAAATAAGATAAAGGGAGATGGGGAGGAAGCTAAAGACAGGCCCAGGTGTGACCTAGGTAGACCTGGATCCAGAGGCTGTTGTGTGAGAGGACACATTCACTGCCATGGGTCAGAGTAGCTGATGCCAGGCTGTGGAGGTCAGCAATGCTAGCCCGGTGAGAGATGCATTCACACTGTGGGTTTGGGGTCCGCTGGTGAGGGCAGGGGATGCAGTGTCGGAGAGCATTGTCAGAGCTGCGTCCCCCTCTGGCCTGGCCTTCCTTACCCCAACACAGAAGGTTGGGAGGGGGCGGAGCCATGTGGCAGCAGGCGGCGCTCACTGTGGTGAGGGCAGTGACCCAGCTTCAAGGAGAAGGGAAGACAGAAGATGTTACTGAACAATCATATTCAGGGCCGGGCACAGTGGCTCGTGCCTGTAATCCCAGCACTTTGGGAGGCCGAGGCAGGAGGATCACTTCAGGCTAGGAGTTTGGGCAAGACTGGGCAACATAGAGACCTCACCCCTCCAATTTTTTTTTTTTTTTAATTAGTGGGTCATGGTGGTATGCGTCAGTCCCAGCTACTCTAGAGGTTGAGGTGGGATGATCACTTGAGCTTGGGAGGTCGAGGTGGGACCACCACTTGAGCTTGGGAGGTTGAAGCTGCAGTGAGCTATGATTACATCACTGCACTCCAGCCTGGTCTACAGAGCAAGATCCTATCTCAAGGCAGGTGGATCACGAGGTCAGGAGATGGAGACCATCCTGGCTAACACGGTGAAACCCCATCTCTACTAAAAACATAAAAAATTAGCTGGGCGTGGTGGCGGGTGCCTGTAGTAGTCCCAGCTACTCTGGAGGCTGAGGCAGGAGAATGGCGTGAACCCAGGAGGCAGAGGTTGCAGTGAGCTGAGATCACGCCACTGCACTCCAGCCTGGATGACAGAGCAAGATTCCGTCTCAAAAAAAAAGAAGACACCTCCATTTACTACTCTGCTTCTGAGGACTCCCCCTCAGGGAGGATCTGGGGCTGCCAGCTCTAAGCTGAGAGCAGGTAGGACCTTTCCACCACCCCAGCCAGTGCCTGCCTGAGCACAAAGAGCTCTTGATGAAAGGCTCCCAGCGCCTGCAAAATCCAGGGCCAGGTGGCTCCAGAATGACTGGTGTGTGGGGTTGCAAAAAGACCTGCCCTGGCAGAATTGCTGGGACGCTGGGAGGAAAACAAATAAAGACACTGGCGTGCCCTCCTAGCCCAGGCATTTCCAGCGCATAGGTCCCAACCTTTGTAAGCGCTTCCTCAAGCCTGCACCTGGGAAGAGGGGGCTTAGATGTCAAACCTCAGCCATGCGTATGACAGTGACGACAAAGACGCCCTGTGCAGGGAGACCTCGGTTTCTCTCCTTCCTGCAGAATTTAGGAGACATTCTACAAAAGGTGCTTAGGCCGGATGTCCTGTTCCTTTTGGCCGGCGATCAGCAGCCATGTGGGGGCTTCTACCTGCCCCTCCTGCTCACTGCCCCCCACCCCCTGGGGAGCTGCTGCCCAATGAACTCTAGACACTCTGTCCAAGTGTTTATGAGGCTTGTTCCCAAATCTTCCCCAGGACGTGTCCAATCAACCCCAACTCCTGAGAGTAGCAGGGAGGGATGGGGATTTGCTCGGCAAGCTGAGCTTTAGCTTGCCCTCTGCTTCTGTTCCCCTGACAGCAGTACCTGCAGTTACACCTGCCCTGGGCCAGTGCTCACCGGAGACCCCACCATCCAGCATCCCTTCAGGAATCCAGCCCCAGAGCACCTGCTTCTGCCCCTTTCTGCTCTTGTCTTGTTCTCGAGCTATGGAGAGGGGTGGCTACCCTGGACAGCCTTGCAGTATTAGAGTGGGAAGGGATCTTTAAGGTGATGGTAATAGTAGCTGTCATTATTAAGCACCTACGACATGCCAGGTGTGTTAAGAATGTTGTTCTGGCTCCTCACAAGTGCTGGAGAGAGGCACTACCGTAGTTACCATGGTGGAGGCACAGGTTGGTGGCAGACCTGTAGCTGAGTGGTCAGGGCACAGACCTGACTGAAATCCCAGGTCTGCCTCTTACCCACTGGTGGGACCCAGGGCTGCTTTCTGAAGCCCTCTGTGTCTCCACTTCTTCGTTTGTAAGATGAGGAAGGTAATAATAGTGGCTGCCCCATAGGGAGGTGCCAGTTGTCTATGCAGGCCAAGTGCTTGATGGTGCCCTGAGCCCAAGCAGGTGGCATGAGGGTCCTGTCGTCCTGGAGGTCCCAGTGGTGCAGTGATGATGGCAAGGCCGGGGCCTGGGGCCCAGCTCTTTGTTTTACAAAGGAGGAAACACGGTGGTGGTGGGCGGGGGTGGGGTGTCAGGGAGAGAGGATGCATCTACCATGGCCTTTTCTGATGGGCTCCGTCTAGTGCCCATCCCGCAAAACATACCTCCCTTTAGAACTGAAGGGGTCTCTGGCAGGGCCCTTCGACCTCTGGGTGTTGCCGGCCGCTTGCAGGGCTAGCGCAGGACCAACGCCTCTGAATGGCTGTTACACTGTGTGTGCCCAGCTGCCCCCCAGCCCCTCACCACCTCTAGTGCCTGGTACTTCACAACCAGGGAGCACTTGCCAGGGGGAATCAAAGGAATCAGCAGGTCCCTTCTCAGCGTAATGGACTCGGGTCTTTCAAGTCCCGATGGACTTTTAACCACTCTTTGCTGCCAGTGTATCCATTTGATTGAGAATATTCAACATTTCCCTCATCCAGACTTCTCTCTCTCTGAGGCACCATCCCCCCTCCCCCTGTATAGGAATTCATTGCATTTTCAAAAAGCACAAAAATGGAGATTCCTGCCTCGTTTCAACCCTGAATTTAACAAGGATCATTTCCATGGGAACCAGAAAAAAGGAAATGAAATAAGAAGGAATATCTCATTTATTTCCCTGCAGCTCTCATCCCCCCCTCATCCAAGCCTCCCTCCTTCCAGATGAATAGGAACAGGTTACAGCTGACCCAGTTTCACTCCCAGCTTCAGAAGATGAATCACGGTGGGTTGGCGGGCAAGGAATGGGGCAAGCTGGGGCAGCGTGGAAGGCAGTGCTGTTTTCAGGAGGCCTGACTTCTGTGGCCAAAGTCCCCGTCAGCACTGCTTACTGCAGGCCAAGATGCCTCCTACCCTCCAGAAGCCGACCTCGGAGGGAGCCTCCAGTCCAGGAGCCTCCAGTAATCCTGGCGTGGGCTGAGGGCTGCAGCCCCCCTGGCCTGGGCATTGGGTGTCTGTTAGGGATCTTGCCTGGGTGCCCTAAGGGGTCACCCGGTGTCCGTCCTGGCAGGCCGCAGAGTCAGCGCAACCTGCCCTGGCGCGTGGTCCTAAGGTCAGCTCTGCTTCTCCCGAGTGGGGAGGGCTTCACGGTTTGCTTGGAGTGGGAGTGTTGCATGTCATTCAGATGAGCAGGTGGGAAGGTCGGCAGGAGAGCAGAGAAGAGATGCTGGAAGCGGGATGCGGAGAGGTGGGCTGAATCAACCACGCCCAGGAAGAAGCCACAGTGCCCAGGGGAGGCAGGGGGATGAGGGAGCAGGCGGGAGGCCCGGGGTTCTTGCCCCGTGGGCCGCGTGGGCGCCCAGGAGCATGGCCCGCGCCGGCCTCACTTGGACACCAGCACACGGACAAACTCCTCGTAGTTCACCTGTCCGTCTCCGTCCGTGTCCGCGGCCCGGATCATCTCGTCCACCTCCTCGTCACTCAGCTTCTCCCCCAGCCGGGTCATGACGTGTCGCAGCTCGGCGGCGCTGACAAAGCCGTTGCCGTCCTTGTCGAACACGCGGAAGGCCTCGCGGATCTCCTCCTCGTTGTCCGTGTCCTTCATCTTCCTGGCCATCATGCCCAGGAACTCGGGGAAGTCCACGGTGCCGTTGCCGTCCCGGTCGATCTCACTCATCATGTCCCGCAGCTCGGCCTCCGTGGGGTTCTGGCCCAGGGACCGCATGACCGTGCCCAGCTCGCGGGTGGTGATGCAGCCGTCCCCATCCTTGTCAAACAGGGAGAAGGCCTCCTTGAATTCTGTGATCTGCTCCTCAGTCAGCTGGTCGGCCATGCCAGGGGTGGGGGCGTGGGTGGCAGAAGAGGCCGCGGCGGGGTCTCCCTCCCAGTGCCGCAGCCCGGCTGCTGTCCCAGCTCTGGGGTGGCAGGTGGAGATCCGGGCGGCCGGCGGGCTGTCTCGCCCTGGCTTGAGACGCTGGAGCTTAAGAAGCAGCAGCGTCCTCCCCCATCGTTGGCAGACGCCCCTGCCCTGCGGTTGCCCGGGCCTGTCCTGTTTAGACAGGAGTCCAGGGCCTGCGAATTGAGCTGACGCCAGCACCTCTGTGCCTGCTTGCACCCGGACCCAGCAGAGCCACAGGGGCCCCCGAATCACACCTGCAGTCAGGGCGTGGTGGGCGAGCTTTGGAGCAATCCACGCTGGACTCCTTCCTCCTGAATTTCCCTTTCTCTCCTCCCTCCCCGTCTCCCACCTGCCGCTTGTGTCCCACTCAGTGAGCTCCAGTGCCCTTTCCTCCCTTGCGTGGAGGGCTTTTTGCAGGATGAAAGGCAGATGGAAGAAACTTCCTTGCCTTTGGTTTCTAAAGCCTTATATAGCACCGGAGGGTTTTTGGAGGAGGAAGGTTTTCCCTTCAGGTAGAAGCAGCGAGTTTTCTTATCTTCAGAATGGACATGAATAGGGAGGGGTTTCCTCCAACCCATTCACTCATCCATGCTTTCACAGATATTTATTGAGGGCCTACTACGTGCAGTGTCACTCTGGAAGCTGGGAACACAGTGGGACCGGCAAGCCACCCCCAGTCCTCGTGAGGTTAACTAGTGAGACAGCTAGTTTGCAGGTAAACTAATCAAGGAATGCAAACAAGGTAACTAGGGATTATTGATAAATGCTGACGGACATACAAGGGGGTGATGGACAGGACCCCGAGGTCACCTTTCAGCCTGGTCAAGGACAGACCTTCTACTGAGAAGCAGCCATCTAGGCCAGAGTGAGCATGGCAGGGCCAAGGGCTGGAAGATGATCAGTGGGGCTGCAGGCCCGTGAGGGAGGGGACAAGGAGGAGAGACAAAGGAGACCTTGAAGGGCTCAGCCAGGAAGTCCCACTATCATTCTGTGGTCCACGATGCCCCAGGAGCTCCGGGCGGCATGGAGCTGGGGCTGTGGAGCGGCCTCTCCAGGAGGAGACCCACTCAGGGGGATGGTGGGGTGTTCACAGCACAGACTCAGCTCCCACTCCCAGGGGGCCTGGAGACATGACCCCCAGAGAGGCAGGAGCAGGTGCTTCGCCTGTGGGAATCCAGGAAATCCACACTGGGGGAGAAACGTGGAGCCCACTCTATTTTTTGCTGGGTGTGTGGGGGTGGGGTAGAGACCTGAATGGGAAAGAAAGTGTCCTTTTGAGGACCTGGACTTGCCGAGAAGAGACTATGGCAGGAGAAGGGCTTGGATATTCGTTTTTTTTCTCTCTGAATTTCCTTCCCTTCTCTATTCAAGTAGAGTCAAGTGTGTCCTTCTGGTCTGCAGGGGGTCTGTGGTAGGGGGAAAATTGAAGCCACCTGCAAGACTCCTTCCTTCCTGCCTGAGGGCTCCCACACAGCCTGGGTCCTGAGGGTCTGGGCAGGAGGAAGCAGGAAGGTTGAAGAATCCCTCCATCCCCATGGAATCTTTTCCTTAGAAGAGAAGTTTGTGGACCCCAGAGCAGCAGGGCTCAGGGATATGGCAGCCACAGGCAGCCTTGGCAAAGAGCCCTGGGGCCCAGGGGTGGCGTGGAGGGAACGAGGTGATGGGCATCTTGGAAGCCACATGTGTGGGTAACACTTTGGTGACCAGAGCCCAGCCTCCCCTCCTTTCCCTGCCCCAGAATGTTCGGCCTTGCCTGAGACCTCACACCCCAACAGCTCTAGGGGAGTGGGGAGATGGGCTGGCCAGGACTCCCTGGGGTAGTAGAGAGAAAAATGAGGCAGCATCTCCATTTGCAGGCTGGGAGTACACCCTGGGCCCAGGTTACAGCTCTGTCCATGGGGGGCTAAGCAAGAAAGAGCGTGTGCTTTGCTCCTGGGAGCCCCACCCCTCCTCGAATATTCTGGAGAACTCTTTTGTGGTGGGGAGACCCAGCAAAGGCTGCACACACAGCTTGCTCAAGGTCACCCCGTGAAAAGTGCAGCTGGGGATCAAGGTCCCTTTTTAATTTTGGGTTTTTTGGGGGCTAATTCTGGGACATGGGGACCTTCTGTCACCTTCTGAGAGGGCCTCTTGATTGTACACTGGTGCCTGATGCCTGAGTGTTAGAATTCACATCCCAAAAGCACTTTAAAAATATTTAAATATCTCCACTCCAGATCACCCGACTATCCAACAATAGCAGGTTCGTAACAAATACCTGAACTTTCCTCCACACCATGAAATCATACACAGCCTTTAAAATGGGGATGAGGATACAACAATGGAAAGCTTTCCCTGGAAAATTTTTAAAAAGCGGATAGAAAACTGTACGTGTGATACGATTTCATGTATTAAACATTTATATATTTTTATTTATATACATTCACAGAAGAAACGTCTAGATAATCATGTACCAACCTCTTAAGAGTGGTTACTTTGGATAATAGGATTATAAGTGCTTTTAATTTTCTTATAAATATAGTATCTTTGCTCATTTAAAAATGTTTTACATTTGCCATATTTCTATTATTAGGGGAAATGACTGAAAATTCAAAAACCATCCCAGATAAAAAAATATTCCATATCTTACTGAACCCCCAATATTTTCTCTTTCTCTGAGGTTAGGTAATGTGGAGGGCCTGGTAATATGGTCAGCTTTATATCTCTCAGAGAGATGAGACTATGGTGAGCATAGCTATTATTATGTATAGAAAAGCAGAATAATTAATAGCCAATAACCACACCCCCTATTTGACTGCCAGAGTGACGATCTAGTGGAAAAGATGCTATGAAGCATTTTTCTTCTACTTTCCCTGCCTAGGGGCTGGAGGGACATCTTCATGAAGGAATACAGGGGCAGTCACAGGAGGCAGGAGTACCGAGAGGCACGGGCATGTGGCTGACACAGTCTTCTGGAGATCCCAGGAAGGCATTGGGGGAAACCTGGCCTGAGACGGTGCCCTGATGGACAAGGACAGGAATACGGTCATACCTCCTGCCCACTTGACCAACGACCAGGATGAGAAGCCAACAGGTAACTGCTGGTTTCTGGGTCATGGCTCTGTGGCTCAAACATTAGCTTTTACCTAAATGTCCTTCTCAAAAAGGCACATTGAAAGAGGACTCAGTGCCAGGCGCAGTGGCTCACACCCGTAATCCCACCACTTTGGGAGGCCGAGGCAGATCACTTGAGGTAAGGAGTTCGAGACCAGCCTGGCCGACATGGTGAAACCTCTTCTAAAGGTCTCTACTAAAAGTACAAAAAGTAGCTGGGCATGATGGCTGGTGCCTGTAATCCCAGCTACAGCTACTTGGGAGGCTGAGGCAGAAGAATCGCTTGAACCAGGGAGGCGTAGGTTGCAGTGAGCCAAGATTGTGCCACTGCACTCCAGCCTGGGAGACAGAGCAAGACCCTGCCTCAAAAAAAAAAAAAAGAAAAAAAAGAGGACTCAGGATTTTCAAGTGTTGCTTAGTGCGCAGTGACTCATAGAGGGCAGCCTTATGATGGGCCAGACTGTCGCAACTCGCTGGTTGGGAAACTGTGACAGAGGGAATGTTTTTTATTTTCCGTTTAACTCTCTCCCTGCAGCCTCTCACCCCAATATAGCAACTCCTTTCCCTACAGAATAGATGTTATTTTGGTCTCAGGATGCAATTAAACATTTAAAAATTATTGGGGACTCCAAAGAGCTTGTGTTTATGTGGGACATATATATATATATATACACACACACACATATATATGTGTATAAATATATATACATATAAATATATATATGTATAAATATAATATATATGTATAAATATATTATATATGTATAAATATATATAAATATAAATGTATGTATAAATATTTACTGTTTGCAACTAAAACCGAGAAATACTTTAATATTTAAGTATATATATTTATAACTTAATAGAAATAAACCCATTACTTGTTCACATAAAAACATATTTTTCAGCAATCCCATTACTAGGTACGTACCCAAAGGAATATAAATTGCTCTGTTATAAAGACACATGCACGCGTATGTTCATTGCAGCACTATTCATAGTAACAAAGTCATGGAATTAACCTAAACGCTCATCATTGATAGACTGGATGAAGAAAGTGTGGTACATATACACCATGGAGTACTATGCAGCCATAAGAAAGAATGAGATCATGTCCTTTGCAGGGACAGGGATGGAGCTGGGGTCCACTATTCTTTCAAACTAATGCAGGAACAGAAAACCAGATACTGCGTGTTCTCACTTATAAGTGGGAGTTAAACGATGAGAACACATGGACACATAGAGGGGAACAACACACACTGGGGCTTACTGGAGGGTGGAGGGTGGGAGGAGTGAGAGGATCAGGAAAAATGGCTAATAGTACTAGCCATTAATACTTGGGTGATCAGGCCGGGCATGGTGGTTCATGCCTGTAATCCCAGCACTTTGGGAGGCCGAGGTGGGTGGATCCTGGTAACAGATAAACCCCGTCTCTATAAAATACAAAATTAGTGGGTGGTGGTGGACCTGTAGTCCAGTATTGGAACGACAAACCCCCATGACACAAGTTTACCCATGCAGCAAACCTGCACTTGTGCCCCTCAACTTAAAAAAAAGTTAAAGAAAAACAACATTTTTAAATGAAAAATAAGTATTTTCCAAGACAAGTAATAGGGAGAAGAGTAGCGTTTTACAAAGTAGTTTTGCAAATATCTTTCATGCTTGGCTTTCCAGAAGCAAATCTGTATCGACGCTCAATCCGTGGCAAAATGTTTTGGAGTGTGTGATTATCCAGCCTCACACAGGTATGCAGCTGGGGAAGGAGGGAGCATCTGAATAGTCTTTTCAAAAAATTGTGGATATTCTTCTTTGATATTACATCAAAATTTGACAAATGGTAGTTTCTGAAAGGTGAGTTGCAGTATGGAATCTGAGACCATGTCAGAGACCTTTTCATACTGTTAAATGAAAATCCATTGGTCTCTTTTGCCCTTTGAACAGATCTGTTACCCATGCATGGTTTTGTTAATGCCATGCATTGGTCACTTGGAAAATACTGGTTCACTGGTTGAACAATTACATACATAACATTTAAAAATCACATTCATTAGGCCAGGTGTGGTGGCTCACACCTGTGATCTCAGCACTTTAGGAGGCCGAGGTGGGAGGATTGCTTGAATCCAGGAGTTCAAGACCAGCCTGAGCAACATAGTGAGACCTCATCTCTACAAAAAATTGAAAAATTAGCCGGGTGTGGTGGTGTGTGCCTGTAGTCCCAGCTACTTGGAAGGCTGAGGTATGAGGAGGATTGCTTGAGCATAGGAGAGAGATCGAGGCTGCAGTGAGCTGTGATCACGTCAATGAACTCTAGCCTGGGTGACAGAGTGAGACCCTGTCTCAAAAAAAAAAAAATTCATTAATGTCACCACCAATCTCGTTAGAAAAGCTGCTAAGTACTGGAGAGGATCAAGTTCACAGTGACAAATACAAAATTTCAAAAATTCCAATTTTCATTCAGAAGCTCAAACATTTTTAATGGCAACAAATACTGTCAGTTGTTTTCCTTGAAGTAACAGGTTCACTTCATCCATTCTCGAAAAAATGTCTGCCAACTACTAGATCTGAGTGATCATGGTTTGTCCATCAGCTGTTCTTTCCAACAAAAAAGATGTTCTATGAAAAAAGCTTACCTTGCTACTCATTTAATCAATCACGCAATGCTTTCCTCATGACAATCATCACACTTCAGTATCAGCAGACTATTAAAAATGTACAAGTAAGCTTTGAAATTTAATAAAAGTAATTCTGCTGCTCCGAAGATATTTTTAAGTGCAACCAGCTTTTTTGTTTGTTTGTTTGTTTAATAAGACAGTGTGGCAGTGGACGGTGTCACGATGCCTAGCACAGGGTTCCTAATTCATGCTAAGGCACTGGTTTTACCCCTGTTGCTTTTGACCTCAGCGCAAATATCAACACAGTGAAGAGGGCAAAAAACACTGGTTTATTGTGAAAATAGTTTTGACCTCTCAGGCCCTCAGTAAGGGTCTTGGGACACCCTGTTTCCAAAGAGATCCATGGAACAGGCTTTGAGAACCAGGTGCCTGGGGTGCTGGGACTCAGGAGTGTGAACTGGGTGTAGAATTCCCCCAGCTGCAGGCATCAGGTAAGACTCTGGAATTGTGGTGGGACGGTGCTGGCCTTGCAGAATCCCATAGATACAGATACGAAGAATCCAATAGATACAGATCGAAGGAACCCCCACCCCACCCCCCACACACACCAACTGCAGCTGCTTTCTTTGAAAACTAGAAACCCTAGAGCCAGAAGGCCCAAGGTGATTTGCTTCCCCCCCTCCCCACCCACCACCCCCGAAGTGGTGTTGTAATAGCCTTTGTTAAGAAGAATTTGTTAAGTGTCCTTTCAAATGTGCCTCTCCTGCTGGGTGATATAAAGATATGAAGATTCTCCAATCTTTAGCCAGTTCCATTCCCCTGACCCTGCTGGAATGGGTGTGGCTGAGTAGTTCTGAACTCTCTCTTTTTTCCTTGATGAAGCCATCCACCAGTACTGACACTTGCTCATCAACTTCCTTCCTCCCCAGTGTAAATATTAGCACTTTTATGTAACTGAACCCAGCTTCGGCTTCTCACCGCTTGAAAGCTGGACTGAAGAGACAAGGGTTGGTGGGAGGAAAAGCAGGTTTCTCTGGAAAGCCAGCAAATAAAGGAGATGGTGGTGAGCTAGTGTTCTAAACCATTATACCATCTCAAAAATGTCAGGCTGGTTGGGGTTTTTTTAATGGGAGGGGGATATGGGGGAGAAGGGAGGATTAGCATCAAGAGGGGATTGAGGACTGCAGACATCTGGGTGCCCGTGAAGGTCCGAGGAGTTTGAGAACTTCTTTGTCCTTGGGGAGGTCACAAGGCTACTGTAAATCTTTAACAAAACATAGTTAATTTTTTATATGCTTTACCTTTAATCTCAGAGTGAGTTTCAAAAACTATATGATTTCCGTGTTTATGTATTATCTCAGTGCTCTAAAATTATCCTAGCATCCATGCAGGAATGGGCAAAGGCCCCTTAAACAAAAATGGAGTTAGTTATGTTCGTTCTTTTACTGTTTCACGGTTACATTTATAATGTAAGACATGGATTTGCTTACTATCCATTGAGCAATTACTATCCTTTGTGTTATGTCTCCATGTCACAGATGATGAATATGAATTAAAGTTGGACAACTAGCAAGTTTAAAACTTGGACTGGGACCTAGATCTTCCGATTCCTACAGCCAGCCTCCTTTTCCGTTTTCTCTGTGGTCATCACTAATGCAGTTTTTAACCGTCTTGTCCAGAAGCTGCAAAACAGACAACAGAAGCCAGGACTGGCCCTGCCTTAGATGGCTTTCAGCTCAAGAAAGTATCTAGACAGGCTTGTTCGTAGCGTATATCTCTCTCCACCTTTTCTGCTAAGCACCTCATGTATGCAGCTGCCAATCTAACACCTCCATTTGCGTGTTTAATCACCAAGCTAATGTAACCAAGCAGACTTCTTGGCCTTCATGCCTGCCTCCTCTAGTCTTCTCATCTCTCTCTCTCTCTTTTTGAGACAGAGTTTGGCTCTGTCGCCCAGGCTGGAGTGCAGTGGCACCATCTTGGCTCACTGCAACCTCTGCCTCCTGGGCTCAAGCCATCCTCCCAACTCAGCCTCCCAAGTAGCGGGGTCTTCCCATCTCTTTAAAAAACAATTCATTCAATTGTTCAGAACAAAACCCTAGAGTCATATTTAATTCCTCCCTTCCTCTTGCACTTCTAAACCAATTGTTCAGCTCTACTTTGAAAATGTTTCTTTACTCATCCAGTGCACCAAGCCACCATCACCTCGAGGCAGGAATATTCAACGGCCTCATAAGTGGTCTCCCTATTTGTTTTATATTCAATGCATGTCTTTTCTTACTCAAAATCCTATAAAGGCTTCTCTTCACCATCCATGACTGTTTCCCGCCTTCCTCACTATGATTCCATCGCTGACCCCTCAAAACTATGTTCCAGCCTACTTTCTGCTCCTTGAACAACACTCTTAGCCTGATACCCACTTTTGTGACTTCGCATGAGTCCCCTGTCTGCCCGGACACTCTGCCCCCAACCTTGAAGTGCTCGCCCTTCCCTGTCACTCAGTTGAAAGTCAAATTCCATTTCCTTGTGAGGGCTTCCCTGAATACCCACTTTTAGTTAACTCTCTGCCTCCTCCCATCACTTCTGTTTTACCCCCTCTTTTAGTTCCTTCCCATCTTAGTTTCACAAGAGCCAGGGCTGTTTCCGACTTCTTTCCCTGTCAAGCCTCCTTAGATAGGACAGGTCCTCTGCCTCGCTGACTTTAATCAGTATTTGCTAAGTAAAAAGAGCACAGGAGGATCATGTTGTCATCAAGGAGCAGCTCTGCCTCCAATTGCACAAGGATCATTGGAACCTCATCCTTCCTTCAAGTTCTGGTTCAAAAAATTCCATGCTATTCCTCAAATGGCCTTGCCCAGGTGCCTGTTTTATTTGCCTGGGTTGTCTGTTCTTTCTTCCCCACTGTCCTCGTTTGCATGGGGCTCGGTGGTGGCTGGAGACCTCCATGCTGGCCCCTGGGAGCAGCTGCTAAGGCTCGGCGTCTCAGGACACCTTGGCATCTGTGGATATTGACCACCATGCTTCTCCTCTGTTCATGTCTCTGCAAGCATGAGAAACTGCCCCCACACCCTTTGTGCTGTGTAGGCCTCAGGAGGCATGGACTCACGCACCCAGCTTCCCGCAAGCCCTCTGGTACATCGCAGTGTTCAACCCCAGCTCTCTGTTACGGCCACCACCCAGGGACTCTGGTGCAGGCTCCTTAAAGAGAGGCCAGGAAACTGCCAAGGTGATAAGTGACAGCAGGTCCCAGGGGGAAGAGAGGACTTCTCTCCTTAGTAAAGAATCCGTGGAGGTCGGAAAGACACTCCAGGCTCAAAGCCAAATTTGAAAGTTAGGCTGACAGCCCAACTAGGGCAGATTGGAGGAACCAGGTGGAGAGAGGATGTGGGGGATTCAGGAAAGAGGTGGAAGAAGAAGCCTGGAAGAGCGGCCCCGATCCTGGAGCATGGCCAGTGGCACTTCGTCAGGACCTCGACCTTCACCCACTAGTGGGAGGATGTTCCTCGCATGACTTGTGGGATCACCTGGGAAACACACGAATGGAAGAATTTAAAAATATCTGCTAGGACCCCCCGCATCCCCCACAACTCATCACAGAGCAAACTCATCACAGAGCAAAGTCCTTGGCTACTTCTTGTCCTGGGCCGTCTTTTCATCTGGCCTGTTTGTGTGACTGGACTTTGGGGTCTTTGTTCCCAGCATCAAAATTTCCTACCAGCGACTTTCCATCACAGCTCCCTTCCAGTCTTCTGGAAATTGTCAGATGTGCCTGGATTTGCAGGGCCTGCACAAAATATGCTGTCGATCTGGGATTTTGGGGGATTTTTGCAGTTCACACTCCAATGTGCGACAGCAACCGAATGGAGATGGAGGACATGAACATGAGCTACTGGAGATGCTGATGAAACATGTATAAGGACGGTAATTGTATCTGTGTCCTGCTCGTGAAATTGACCAGATACTGCGGCTTCCTTTTGCTTCCCAAGGCCCGGATTGACCTGACAATTGATATGCTTTGCTCTATACTCCAACTCCCATTGACCATGGGGTGAAAGCACCCTTTCTCGGTCAGCCTCACTGCTTCCCCTCAGATGGAGGGATTTCCTGCAGGAGCGTGGGCCCTGGGCCTTCCTTTCCCACCGTCTCTTGAAAGCCTCCTCCAGATGTGCTGCCTGGCTCAGCTCTTTGGGTGACTTTTGTTCTGTCTCATGTGACTCATCAAGATTCACACAGGGCTGTGTCCCGGGCTGGGCTGGAGTTGACATTCAGGGAGGAGATCACTGTTCTGGAACAGAGCAGTGATTGGTTTAATTGAAATCTGATAGACCATCATGTAAAAAGCTGGCATGTAAGCATGCTCCCTGCAGCCTGCAGCGCCCTGCGTGGCCTCTGGTCTGGTCATCATGTAGAGGCGGTCCTCTGGCATAGTTGGGGGCCTCACCTGCACCACGGGCCCCCAAGCCAAACAATGAGATTGTATGGAGACAGTCCTGGGCAGGTCCTCACGTCAGGTCTTGCAGTTTGCACCAGGTAGCCCTGGGCTATCCTGCCGTGCAAGAGCTGCCTTCTCAGCACAATGGAGTTCTACGGCTGCCTCGGCTGCAGAGGTCAGCTCCGGAGCCTCACTGAGCACCTCCATGGATGCATTTTGCAAAGGGCCAAATAAGAGGCATTAACGTGGCCTGTGCTTAGTTCCTGACAGCAAGTGGGATTAAACCAGGATTAAAGGATCAGCCCTAAACCAAAGCAGACCAGTAATAGGTCTCATGATAAAAGCAGCCAAATAATAATAATAAAAATCTATTCTTGGACTTGTCACTTTCCTGGGAAAAGGGCTATTTCTTGTGAAATATGCAGGAATTGGAACTTTCCCTGACAGCTCGCCGTGAGCTCACTCACTGCCCCAACCTGTGCTGGAGGGTGGTGGGTGGTGAGAGGTGAAAGTGAAGGGTCTGAACAGAGGCAGAGGGAGGAGAGGGGGCGGGGGGGATAGGGAGGGAGAATGGGGGGTTCACTCTGGGATAGGTTCATTTGTATGATCCACTGAACCTTTCAAGCTTGACGTTTGATGTTTTGAAAAAAAATGACAGAAAATATGGGCTGGGCACTGTGGCTTATGCCTATAATCCTAGCACTTTGGGAGGCTGAGGTGGGCAGATCACCTGAGCTCAGGAGTTCAAGACCAGCCTGGCCAACATGGGGAAACCCCGTCTCTACTAAAAATACAAAAATTAGCCAGGTGTGGTGGCCCATGCCTGTAATCCCAGCTGCTTGGGAGGCTGAAGCAGGAGAATTGCTTGAATCTAGGAGGCAGAGATTGCAGTGAGCCGAGATGATGCCTCTGCACTCCAGGCTGGGTGACAGAGTGGGGCTCTGTCTCAAAAAAAGAAAAAAAAGTGAAGTAGGGGGATGTCGTTGAGAGGCTTAGCCACATGCTACAGATCTTTTTATACCAAGATGCATTCAATGATTAGCTAACTGGGACAGGTTGTTACTTTAAGCCTCCACAACCAAAGGGGCAAGATAATTATCTCCCAGAGAACAAGTTGATCTTCCTTGAAGGATAAGGAGTTCCCCAAGCAGCAGGAAGAGCTTCTGTTCCCAATTCCAGCCTTTGAAGTTTATGCTTCGGAAGAGAACCTTAGCATTTAATACAGGAAGGCATGCACGTGCGTGTGCATGTGTTTGTACCCACACATGTGGCTCAAGCTTCCCTGTGACAATGGGTTGCCTGCGGGTAAGGGTGGGATGTGTGGAGAAGGCAGGAGGGTTTAGGGTGTGGGCTCAGTACCCTGATGAGAGATTTAAAGCAGGCAAAGGGATTCGGCAAAGTGCAGCTCCCATTTCATCATTTCTTCAGATCCTGCCTTAGTTATTTACTGCTGTGGTTTTAAACTCTCCTCTTCGAAACCCTTGGGTTCTGCAGAGGTACATCGAGAGGTGTGTAGGGGCAAGGGAAGGTGAGGGGCAGGAGCCCAGGCCACCCGGCCTCCTTCCTTTCCCCACCTCTGCTTGCAACTGTTTCATATGCATCATGCAAATCACAGCTGTCATGGCTCAGGTCCTCATGTGTACAATGGGCGCCATGGCAGCGTCCAGGTCAGTGGGTGACCAGAGTGACATGAATTAAGACATGAGAGGACTCCAAAGAGTGGTCAGGCCTCTCACATCATAAGATCTCCCTAAATAGTCACTATTATTTTGTGTTATTGGGGTGCGCTTTTCATTTGTAAGATGACTTCCATGGCGCCCCACCCCTCATGACCCCGTCTCACCCCCTGCAAATACCATGCCATGGAGAGGCAGGACTTGAGCCTATGAATTTGAGGGGGACACGGTTCAGTCCAAACCTCTTGGTGTTTCTGTGTATCCATTTCTGCATGTGTAAAATGAAGAGAACAGACAGCTTCCGACCTCATCTCTAAAGGCACACGGAGGAGGTAGAAAGGCCCTCGCCTGCCACTGAGCACTGCAGCCAGCACAAGGCCGGATTTGCTGCTTCCGCGCAGGGACGCCCTCGGAAAGGCGGCAGGTGCCCACGGCGAGGAAGGGGCGGGAGTGAGGGGTGCGTGGCCCAGGGGAACTCAGTGAAGAAGGCCATTAGAGAGGACATGAGGGAAATGGGGTGTGCGAAGCTCTGCGCTTTTTCTGCCGGGTTTGGCTGAGGACACGCCATGGGTGAGTATCTGCCGCGAGGGGAGCTTGGTGGGTGAGGAAGGAAGAAGACACGATAGAGAACTGGAGGCAAGAAGGGAGGAAACCAATAGGAACGGGGAGGAGAAAGGGCTTCTCTGGAGCTGCTTGCTTTTCCCAGATTCTCCTGCCATTCCTGGCTCCAGGGAGTCCTGAAGGAATGATGGTTAGGGCGGAAAATCCTGCAGAGCAAAGGAGAGGACGGACGAAAGCTCACACACGGCTTCTTGGAGGGGAGCGGGGAGCAGGGGCTCTGAGGCTGCAGGTCGCAGGCTCCAGGGAAGGAAGCTCTCCATGGGAACCTTAGCATGAATTCCACCGAGGTGCGTCCCGGCACTGACCCGAAGGCAGCCACATTTGTGGAAATGAGGTTTGACGTGCATTTCGGATCCACAGGGAAGGTGGACTCTGTTTTGCAGAATGGACCAGCGGTGGGGGGGCGGGAAAGGACTTTAAATGCTGGCGGGACTTTGTATTCCACTCATTCATGCATGCATTCATTCAGCCAGCCAGCCATCCTTTCGCTATCATTCATCAAATTAACGCGCACAGGCCGGGCGCGGTGGCTCACGCTTGTAATCCCAGCACTTTGGGAGGCCGAGGCGGGCGGATCACGAGGTCAGGAGATCGAGACCACGGTGAAACCCCGTCTCTACTAAAAATACAAAAAAAAAAAAAAAATTAGCCGGGCGTGGTGGCGGGCGCCTGTAGTCCCAGCTACTCGGAGAGGCTGAGGCAGGAGAATGGCGTGAACCCGGGAGGCGGAGCTTGCAGTGAGCAGAGATTGCACCACTGCACTCCAGCCTGGGCAACAGCGAGACTCTGTCTCAAAAAAAAAAAAAACAAAAAAACAAAAAAACAAATTAACGCGCACTGAGTCCACTTTGTGTCAGCGCAGCGCCTGGCCCGAGGATCTCAGGGTGGTTTCGGCAAAGATCCGCTGCCAAGGAGTCCACAGGCCGTGTTTCCTGCCAGGCCCCAGACACTCTCTGCGTGGAGCCCGAGGAGGTTCTGTGTGAGATCTCACCCTGCGAGAAGAAAGAGGCGGAGGCTCGGGGTTTGTCCAGTCACACCCCCGATGGTGAGACACGGGCGGGGGGCGAGGCCTGACGCCCACTCCCAGCTGGATGCCCCTCTCCCACCCTGCGTGTCCTTTCCCAGACCCCAAAGCTTCCTGCCTGGTCTCAGTTCTTCGGAGAAGAGGGATTAGAAGCTGGAACAGGTATTTCTGGTAATGGGACGTGGCAGATCAGCATTTGCGGGGGCTCTGTCACCCCGTGAGATGTCCCAGCAGGAAGCGTGGCGTGTCTCCACTGAGACCTCCACGGAGCAGCTTTGGCTCCCTGAGAAGTCGAGGTGTGAGCAGTAGCGGCCTATCCTTTGCAGAGAGAAGGCTTGGGGAGGGAAGACCCTGGTGCCGCCTTCATAGGAGGTGGAAAGGAAGCCGTATGACAGGAGAATGAACCAGGTTTGGGGTCAAGGTGCTGGCCACTGGGAAAAAGAGCTGCCCCGAGTTGCAAAACTCTGGATCCCATATGTATAAACTATGCCCTGAGGAAGGAATCTCAGATGTATCTTAGAAAATGTTCTAGCTTGGGAAACAAACACAACAGGACCGTGAATCCAAGTATTTCAAGTGGGTTTAGAGGACTGGAGTTCTAAACGCTGCTTTAACTGTAACTGATCACACCCCGGAATGTGCGAAGAAAGGAAAATGGGCCAGTACCGGCGAGGACTATAGGCAAGGAAAACGAGAGTGTGCGACGTGTCAAAGCAAGACATCTGTGTACAGTAATATAATCAAGTAATAGATAGTAATAGAATCAAGCTGATGATGTATTTGGCAGGGGCGGCGGGAGGATGAGGCAACTCCCATTAGATTAGAAAGATGTTAACACTGTAACAAAAGGGGGGCTCGAGGAAGGGGAAAAGCGCAGCTCTCTTTTTAAGACGCCAAAAAGTTGTCAGACATGCTAAGAACAAAACAAACACAAACAAAAACCAGCAAAGAAAGCTCTTCGAGAAGAGTAAGGCTACTGATCTTCGGGAACCAAATCATTATTTCCACACGTGTCACGAAGAACACAGACATTAAAGCACAAAGGAGAAACTTAAATGAAAGTAGGAGGGAGAAGTCAAAGCTCAAGTAAAGAGATTTTTAACCTAGAGAGGCTGAGTTATCAAGGAAGAGAGAAGGCCAAGCCAGCTTGTTGCAGAATGTTCCGGAAGATAAGATAATGATAGACTTAAATAAATAGGGACTGATCAAGGTGATAGCGAGTTCTTGGTGAAATTGCTTCCAAGGATTTTATAGCAGTGTATTTCATAGAAATGTACAGTAACCAGATGACTGTATTAAAATTTTTAAAACTGCTGGGTGTGGTGGCTCATGCATATAATTCCAACACTTTGGGAGGCAGAGGCAGGTGGATCACTTGAGGCCAGGAGTTCGAGACCAGCCTAACCAACATGGTAAAACCCTGTCTCTATTAAAAATACGAAAATTAGCAGGGTGTGGTGGCGTGTGCCTGTAATCCCAGCTACCTGGGAGGCTGAGGCAGGAGAATCACCTGAACCTGAGAGGTTGCAGTGAGCCAAGATTGCGTCACTGCACTCCAGTCTGACTCCGTCTCAAATAAAATAAAATAAAAATATAAAACTGACTCATGCAGTTAAGTGTTTCCAAGGAACGTAATTGGTGGGAGGCAGAGCGGGCCCGAATTGCCACCTCTTCCCGGCACAGGCAGTGCTCTTCCTCCCACTCCCGGCCACCTCCTCAGGCCCCTGCCCGTGCCACGCATGGGTGAAGCTGTGAATGTGCTTCTCCACTTGGGGGTGCGGGACAACGCTGGGGCCTCGGGCTGGGCTTCTGCGCTAGAAAGCCTCACCGTCGAGTCAGGGGCTGCTGGAGCCGAGTTTTGTCTTCAATGGCTTATGAAGGAAAGATGAAGCTATCAGATAATAAGCAGACGCTATGGTGCCTTGGATAAGAGCCTGGGTTCTGGCATCAGGCAAACCTAGATTCGCATTTCCACCTCTTTGATGAACTGGTTTTTTGACCTCACTAAGCCTCAATTGCTTCATCTGCTTACTCTTATTTTAATAAGAATAAAAGGAGAGGAAGAATGAGGTCATGCATCAAAGCCCTTAGCACAGCGCCTGGCACATAGAAAGGGCAGGTGCACATCGCCTGTCCTCCTCAGGTAACTGGGGCAGCGGTGGCTTCGATATGGCTCTGCCCAGTTTGGGCACCGAGGTGTGGCTGGGCTGCAGTGGATATTTGAGTAAAGGACAAAGCTGGTGGCAGCAGACTTTACTGAGCCCTGGTGCAGGGGGTTCTTGGAAATCCAACCGCAGAGGGTGGCATGAATCCGTGGGCTGGGGTACATACAGCACAGAGTTGTTCTGTATCTAGGGAACTTGAGGACATCACATCAACGTCCCACCCTCATGAACTAGTTATGAACTAGTGACTTCTCATGAACTGGCGAAAGCCAACTTGAAGCTCCAGAACGGGGAAGAGCAACTTCCTGAAAGAAGGAAGCAGGAAGGAGAAACAGCTCCGGTGCTAGGAATGCCATGGTTGACTGAACCAGATTGTGGGAAGGAGAGGGAAGGCAAGCTACGGTGGTACAGAAAGGGCTGTGGGCATCTTATCCCAAGGGAGGAGGAAGGAGGAGACACGGCCAGCCAGGTCCAGGGCATCCCAGCCTCTGGGCCAGCAGAAACGCCAATGCTTCTTAAATGTCACCCAGTTGAGGAGAAGGGGGTGTGGGAGTAGAGCCTGTCCTAGAGAAGAACAAAAAGAGTGAAACTGGAGTCGGGGGTGAGCGGCGGAGGACATCTGGGTTCATAAGAAAGTGGGATGTAGCAGCTGGGGAAGATTTAGTGCTGGAAAAGAACAGCAAATGTGTGTCTTTTACAATTAAACCTCCACCCAAGAGCCGGGGGATCCAAGAAGAGACCTGAAACCATATCTGTGGAAAAGGCGTAGAGTTCTTCGAAGTGGGGTTTTAAAGACATCCAAGTCCAGTGGGGATGGACCCTGGGTAATGGTCAGGGGCGGGCGGGGAAAGAGGGGCCCAAGGAGCCATCGACCCCTGGTTGGGATCAGGAGCCGAACATGCCTGAGGAAGCACCTGGACCCAGGGGAGCCGGTGAGGGAGGAACACCACGTGAGTCTCGGGCCTGTATTTTGATTCCAGCTTCCTTTCCGAGGGGCAGCTCCTTCTTTTCATTCCTTGGCTTCCCAGTCTCTGAAATAGGGTTAACCATGACGGCTGCCCTGGGCGTGGCTGCAGGCATGGGAGGAAAGGCTTGTTCATGAGTGACTGGTGAGCGCGTCCACGTGAGCTGAGGGCATGTTTACCTGGAAGCACGTTCCTTCTCCTCAACCCACTCACTGCACAGTCGGAAAATCCCAGGACCAAAGAAAGGGCCGAAGGTTTCCACGGGCCACTGGCACTGAGCTCTGGGCAAATGTAGAAACTGAGCCGAGAGGAGGAGCAGGACTGGGTCTCCTGCCTGGAAGCCCTGGTTTGCCCCGCTGCACTTTCCCTGCTTTTAAGCCCTAGAGCCCAGCATCTGCTGACCAGTCCACGTGCATTGGACCCTGCGAGGCTGGGCCTCGGGTGAAGGGTGGCTCTGCCAGGGGCCCTGTGAGGTTACTCAGTCAGTGAGCCTGACCCCTCAAAGTGTTGTCTGTGACCAGCCCTGACCAATTCAAGGGTGGCAGAGAGAACACCCCTGCATTGCGGCTGGACCTCAGCCCGGCAGGTGGGGAAGGCGACGGGTACACAGACATACCCCCCGGGAGGTCAGGGCGAAGTGCTGCGGGTGCAGGAGGGCAGTCGTGGCCCGCGGGAGGGCAGAGCTGCTTTAGGGGGCTGCTTACATCTGTAAGGCCTGAGAAGGGTGTGGTAAGGGGGTCCTGGGAGGAGAGGATGCAGCGTGGGGGAGGCCCGGAGAGGGAGGCTGGGTGGGAGGGCAGCAGGGTGGTTTTGGGAGGGGGATCTTCCTGCCCTCAGTCCCCCTGGCCATTGCAGGCTTCACCTCCACCAGTGGCCTCTTGTGGGATTCAAATTCATTTCCACTATAGACACGGGGTCAGACTTGCTGGTAACCCAGGTTCCTGTCTCTGGGCTCCCCTCCAAGAAGCCTGCAAGGGCACGGCACCCCTGTGCTTTTCTCCCCCTTCCTTCTCTGGGGCAGCCATGCTCTCCTCCCAGGACGCAGCCCCACCCAGGGCACCCTGCAGCTGAGCTTGGTGCCTGGACCTGCTCTGACCTGGAGGGGACACACCTCAATCCCTGCAGATGGGCTGGCTCCCGCACAACAGGTTTCCCTTCGGAAAGAGCTCCTGAGAGGCGGGGAGCGGCCAACCCTCCCCTGGAACTACACTGAGGACCCTCCTGTCGAGGGGACTGAGCCTATGGGGTCAGCAGGAGTGGAGCGTAGGCACTGGGCTGCTGTCGGGCCAGAGGGAGGAGGCTTACTGCTCCGCTGAGTCAAAGCCAGTGCCCTTCCTGTCTCTTCCAGGCCCATGTGTCCAACGGCAGGTGCAGAGGAGAGCAAGCGCCAGAGGGAGAGCACACTGTGTGGCCAGCCCTGCCCTCCACGGACGGCCCTATGGTCCTGCATGGCGCCTGCCTCCTTTCCTCTCTGACCACAAACTCACATCTCTCTTGCTTTCCTGGCCCATGTCGGACCCCAGGGCCGTCGTCTCCTTGCTTGGCACCATGACCCCAGGGCCGTCGTCTCCTTGCTTGGCACCATGACCCCAGGGCCGTCGTCTCCTTGCTTGGCACCATCCGGATGAAGAGGCATGACACGGAGGCGTTGCTTCCTGAAAGCCTCTGAGCGGCCACCAACTTACTGGACGGGCCACTGGCCAGGCACCCGCAGCTCCTGGTGGCAGGTGGGGTCTCAAGAGGGTGGAACTCACAATGGGAGGGAAGAACGGTCCCTTGCCTTTGTAGGGTGCCTTGCAGGCTACAGGCACTTTCCCATTTTCTTCTTGCAGCAGCCCCATAGCAGGAAGAGGTAGGGATTCCTAACCTCCTCTACAGTGGATGCAACCGGAGCTCCTAAGCCGAGGGCCTTCTTGTCTCCAGCTCCCCCTGGGATGGGCCCTACTCGGGAGCCTGAGGTGGGAGGATTGTTTGATCCTGGGAGGCACAGGTTGCAGTGAGCCAAGATTGCGCCACTGCACTCCAGCTGGGGTGACAGAGCAAGACACTGCATCAAAAAAAAAAAAAAAAAAGGAAAAATAAAAATAAAAATAAATAGGAAATACTTAACAAAACAAAGATCCTTTAAAAATGGTTTATACAGTTTCTTGTACACACATACACACAAACACACACAATGGCCACATCATTCAGCCTTTTTCATCTTTTCACCCCCTTATTCTGCATATTGGTATATCTGCAATCCATATTAATATCGTAGATTTTTGTTTATACATGTATAGTCCTGTTATTAGTTGTAATACATGACACATTGCCAGATTACTTAGAATAAAGCTGTCACATTTGACCTTTTCACCAGCAATGTGGAATGATAACAATTTCTTCACATCTTCTCTAGCAGTAGGTATTTTAATTAATTCATTTTTTGCCAGCTAGATTGGGCACGAAATGACGCCTCATTATTATTTTAATTTGTACTTCCTCTTCTACCACTGAATTTTAGCATCTTTTACTGTTTGTTGGCCATTTGAATTTGCTCTCCTGTGAACTGGCTACTTATATCCTTGGCTTATTTTTCTATTGAATTGTTATTGTTGTAGTTTTAACAATTTTAGAGCTCTTTATATGTAAAATTATTTGTATATTTATCATTTCCTCCAAGATCTATCATTTTGCTTTATCTAGATACAGTGTTTTTTTGCTGCTCACACAGAAGTTTTTACCTTTTTTATAGGTAGTCAAATATACCTACCTTTTCTTTGAGAACTTCTGGGTTTCCAGGATTATTTAAATAGATTTCTCTCTCGCCTCTCACTTTGCACATCCATCTACTTGCATTTAGTTGTTCAGGTCTAAACTTCCCCAAAAGGTTTTTGTACATATGTGTTATAGCAATGAACAGGATCACAATAATCCCTGATCTTCTCCAGCGTTCAGGCTCGTGACCATCTTCACGCTTCAGAATATGGTCCTGAATCCTGAAATACATCCGCAGTCCTGAGCACCACCCTCAGAACCACAGCTTTATTACTGATTTTAGATGAAAGCTGCTGATATTTTTTCCTGACAACTGAGTTATGCCTTAAGTTCTGCCAATACTAGCTGCGAAATGAAGAGGTGCTCAGAACATGCTGCGGAGACCCATGGGAGAGGGAGAGGGGCCTCCTATCCCACGACAGCAGGGGGGAAGGGTCACCTGGAGAATTGCCATGATCCAGGACCGTCTCACGCATGCCAGACCCCACACAAACCTCTGCGCAGTGAATGGAGGGTTCTAATGTATCATTTTAAACCACTGGGATTATACTCCATGTAATTTGTTTAAAATGATGGGGAATAAAACATGTAATCCACCTTACATTTCCATCCAATGTGGTCCGAGTTGAAATGTTTCAGTTCTCTCAAGACACTTCTCCAGGAGGTGCTGGGTAATCAGGGATGGGGGATGGGGACTGATGAACAGGCTCTGGGTCTGGGACACAGAGCCAGGTGTGTCCTGCCAGGTTCCCAGGTGTGTCATTGATGGGTAAGAGCCTGGGGGAGGACTGCTTTTGCCAACCAGCCCAGCAAGTCTAGACAGATTGCGGGCACTGGATAAATAGCAACCCACACCAGCCCCAGAGCCTCTCCTCACCCGAGAATGCACAAGCACCCTCTCCAGGAGAGGGAGTGGGGATGGCCCCTGCCCTTTGCTCAGGGAACCCCCTGGCGTGACTTCAGGTTGTTGTAGCCCAAGAATCACACCATTGATTGGACGGGAATCTAGATTGGAACCGAGCTCTCCACCTTCCGAGTTCTCAACCTGTGACAGTTTCCTGTAGAATTATGAGCCTCTGTCAAGCGTGTTCCACACATGTGGACCATGTGGTGGACCCTAGGAGTGCCGTGGACAGCAAGGTCGATGCTGTCCATAGCATCAGTGAAATCAGGTGTTTCTTTACTCAGCTGAAGCCCTGAGAACTTAGAATTGCCACCCGGGTCTGCAGTGAGGATACTTCTGCTTTGGCCAGGGAGCAGCCTGGCATGGCACCCAGCAGAGAGCTGGCGCAGGCCGGGGTGCAGGAGCTGGCGGGGCTCTGCCTACTGAGTGCTTGCTCTTGCCAGGTGCTGGGCGGAGGCTTTCCTGCAGGGCTTCGACCCTCTCAAGGCTCCTATAAGGCAGGTGCTAGTACCATCTTCTTCACCAGAGAGGCATGCGGTGTTTAGGGGTGAAGCAGCTCACCCAGGCCACGCAGGTAGCAAAGTGCAGAAGCCGGGAGCTGACCCCCAGTGATCTGACCACACGCTGTTGGGAAGACGTGTGGTGTGCAGGGGAGGTGTGTGGTGTGTAGGGGAGGTGCGTGGTGTGCAGGGGAGGAAGGTGCGTGGTGTGTATGGGAGGTGCGCGGTGTGCAGGGGAGGTGCGTGGTGTGCAGGGGAGGTGCGTGGTGTGTAGGGGAAGCGCGTGGTGTGTAGGGGAGGAAGGTGCGTAGTGTGTATGGGAGGTGCGCGGTGTGCAGGGGAGGTGAGTGGTGTGCAGGGGAGGTGCGTGCTGTGTAGGGGAGGGAGGTGCGCGGTGCGCAGGGGAGGTGTGTGATGTGTAGGGGAGGTGTGTGGTGTGCAGGAGAGGTGCGCGGTGTCTAGGAGTACCCAGGAAAGGGGGCTCAGAGCCGGCTGCTTGTGAAACCAGCACAGTCGCTCATCATTTCTATTCTCATTGCTGAGGCTAATCGCGAGGGAGATGAGCTCTGTGAACCTGGTCCCCAGCGTTCTCTTCCACAGATCACACCCTCCACACAGGCCCTTCTCATTTCCCTAGGGCTGCCCTGTCCCCAGAGAAGGTCAGGGCTGTGCCAACACCGCGGAGACAGCACAGGTGCCAGGTGAGAACAGTTTCTGCAAACACAGAAGTGTGAGGAGTTTCTGCGCTGGTTGAGGCTCCAAGGCCTGTTTGACTGGTTTCTCCACTCTGAGGAGCCAAAGTGTAGTGGAAGTGCCAGAGTGTGTTTTTGCTCCTGGGGTGAGTCTGGTGTGAAAGCTAGAGTTGTCCTCGCCTGAACAGAAGGACAGCCACCCTACACCCTGCATATCTTCTCCCAACACAGACACACACACATGCATGCACATTTGCACAGACATGCAAACTTGTGCTCACATGCACACACAAACCCACACCCACACACACATGCACACACAAATAGACATACACATACACACACAAAAACACATGTGCACACAGCTAATGCACAAGGCAGTCCCATGACTGATGATAACTCTCCCTGCCTCTGGGGACCCGTCCGGCCACCTTGGAGAGGTTTTCATCCTTCCTATAGCAAGTTGCAGACGTCTTCAGTCCTCCTTAACG
Organism: Hylobates moloch; assembly: GCF_009828535.3. Lineage (NCBI taxonomy): Eukaryota > Metazoa > Chordata > Mammalia > Primates > Hylobatidae > Hylobates > Hylobates moloch. The sequence continues at coordinate 5,259,513 of NW_026652277.1, read as the reverse complement.
AAGGAGACTCCCTTTCTCCTCCAGGGTGGCAGGGAGAGTTGGCGTCTCCATGAGGGGCTCAACTGAGAGGCGTGGGAGAGGGGGAGAGCCTGCCTCCAGCACTCAATCACAAAGGTGTCATCTCCCTGCAACCCCCGCCCCCCACCTCCCTCTTCCGTGCTGATCACGACCTTCTCTTTCTCACCTGGTCCCGGGATCCTTCTCTGCAAACTTCAGCCTGTCCCTCTGCTGTTCTTCCTAGCCTCCTGCACCTCCCTTAGGCCCCTCGCACACAGCTCCATAGGCAGCCACCACATTAAGGCTAGCTGGGCCATCTTCCTTCCTCTCACTTCTCTGCTGGGTTTGCTTCTCACATGGCGCCTGGGTCGGGAGAGCTCAGCTGTGGGATGTGGAGCCAGTGGCTGAGTACCCCAGCTTTGGGCTCCTCATGGAGTGGAGGACGGATGATGCCCTTGGCCCCTGCATCACACAGGGATACACGCAGAAAGCATCTCCTGAGAATGCACCTTAGCTAGAAAGAAGGGTTTCTCCCTCCTCAAAGTCAGCTCTGCACCCAGCTGCTGTGCTAAACCAGCCAAGGCAGAGGGGCCTGACCGAGCTTGCCTAGATTTGACAACAAATGCCGTCTTGTCCCTCTTTGGGCGCCCCCATTTGGGCTGTGCCAGGCCGTCTGTGGTGCGGGTCACTCATGCATGGCTGGCTGTCCTTGGTGTCCCTAGTGCTGAACCCAGAGGAGGGGAGTGGAAACTTCACCCACGGAGGCTGAGCCAAGGCCGCTGACGGCTTGCATGCTGTGGTGGGAGGCGGAGTGCCCCTCATCCTGAGGGGAGGATGAAAAAACTATCTCAGTGCTTGTACATGCCCTGAAAAGAGAATGTGTTAGGGAGGAAATGACCCCGGATGTAGAAACACCCAGCAGGAAGTCAGGGGACTTTCCCTATGGGACACTGCCTCTCTCCATCTAGAAAATGCACATCACGAGAATAGTGACCATCGTCCTGTCTCGTGATGAGACAGCCTGAGGCTTTTTCTAAATAGGTGCTTCTGCTCCGCATGGAACTGCCTCTGTTTGGAGCTGACACTGAAAAGTCAGCTAATGCTCTGAGCCTTGGCATGTTGGACTTAACTAAACCTCGAGGCTGACGCATTTAATTTTTCAGTTCAATCAAAAGAGGTCTAGTCACAAAATTGTGAGATTCCCCTTCAAGTAGATGTTTTCCCGAGTGTTGGTTTACATCAAACATGAATCAGCTTGTTATTGACCATGACGTTTATCATAGAATAATAACACCTGCTGCTGGCTCTGTGCTTAATATTCTGATCCTACACGCTCCGATCAGATATGGTGGGTGCATCATCCTAGTTAATAGATGCGGATATTGAGACACATGTTTCCACATCACTGACAAAACTGGAACTGGGAGCTCAAGCCTCCTAATATTGTTTGCAAAGTAGTATTTAATACCCGGGGAAAATGACATGAAATAATTATTAAGCATTTGGATTTTAATCACAGGTCCCATCAACAAGATGAGAAGGAAAGGAAATTTCAAATACAGATTTAAATCTTCAGGTATTCTTTAAGGAAATAAAACAAGGAGCTGGGCTGAATCCAGCTATTAAGAGTCTCGCCCTCCCCGGGGCCCTCACCAGGCAGGATGCTTCTCTGTTCTCATCTCTTGGCCGGACCCACGTTCTCCACCCCAAACCGGTTGTCAATTTCATTGAGAAATTGGTTGCTCAATATTTATTGAGGCCTCTGTATTATTCCACCACCGAGGTGAGCTAGAAAATCTTCAAGATGTCTTTACAAAATGACTTAGACAACTGGGACACTGCTCTCTGCATCTCTCTGTCTATGCTGGGTCCCCCTGAACTCCAGTGGGGTGACCCCCTTGCTTCCTTCTCCCTGCTGACCATGACCTTCCCTTTTGCACCTGGTCCACGGAGCTCCCTCTCTGCAAACCTCAGCCTCTCCCTCTGCTGCGGTGCTTCCAAGCCCTTTGCACCTCCCTCTGGGCCCTCACACGCCGCTCAGAGAGCAGCTGCCGCACCAGGGCTGGCTGGGGCATCTTCCCTCCTCTCACTGCTCTGCCTGGTTTGCCTCTTGTGTGGTCCTGGGGGACTGAGCTGTGGGTCATGGAGTGAGCGGTTGGGCACCCCAGCCTCCGGCTTCCCTTGGAGAATGTGTGCAGCACCAAGGGGCTGGGAGGTGTTTGTCTGGCTGCACTTTAGGGAAGGAGAGGGCACTTGGTCTATTCGATGGGCTGAACAGGAGGGAGGTGGAATGTTTAAACTATCTCAGGGGAATAAAGGAGTTTGTTCCCTGTGTACGGGCAGGGGTTGGGGAGAAGAATGGGAATCTATGGAGATCAGAGGGGACTTGCTTGAGAAAGGCATCTTGGGGACTCCAAGGCAAATATCCCCTCACAACTGTAGGTCATATCAGTGGAAGGACTTGGGGATGGTCCCCCGAAAACTTAGCTGTTGCTCTAAAAGTTGCTCAAGGCAAGTGGCCCTGGGGGTTTCCTTCCAGAGAACAGATCAGATCGAGGTTCCCAGTAGGTTCCCAGATGGGTTTCTGTGCTTAGGGCTGATGCTTAGTAAAACCACAAGGAAGGCCAAATTTGATGGCAGCCACCTGTTCTGCATCCTCCTGCCCCTCTGCCTGCACCTTTGGGGTATGCTGGGCACTGAGGCCCCCCGTGTCTTGCTGCAGCAAAACTCCAACTGTAGCTATTTGATGCCCTGTGAATGGAACGCCTGCCACTGAGCTCCCAGGGTGTCTGCACAGGGAACCTTGGACTTGGCGATGGAACCGAACTCTAGGAATCCCTGAGCTAGAAGGGAGTATTCTGGGGAGACAAAAAGTCTTTCCCTCTCCCCTGAAATCACACATCACCTGTTCACTTGATAAACAATATCTCAGCACCAGCTATGGCTCTGAAGGCAGCCCTGGTCCCTTGTTTCCTTGAAGTTAAAGGCAGTGAGCCCCATCCTCTGTCTCTAGACCCTGGACTGGGAATCTCATGATACCCACAGTTGTGCCCTGGCAGAATCAACGCTACCACCCACTTCCCGTCCAAGAGCCCCAGCCTCAGGGCAAGAGCTAGACAGTAGCACTGGAGAGAGGGGTACAGAAACACCAAACACTGGGGCCTGCTGTGCCCCTGAGGGAGCCCTCTTCAAGCCACCTTCCCCTCCAGTCTCAGTCTTTGTGAAGTTGGAGAAGCTGTCTTGAACCCGTTGGCTTGGTCAGGATCTCTGAGAATCAGCTGCAGGGGAAACTATCCCCTGGGCAGAATGTTCCTGGAGGGAGGTGGTTGCTATCAAGGCCAGGAGGGGTTGGCAGGCTAGCCATCCGATACCCCGACCCCATGGCAGTTCCCACCTGGCGCCTGACAGCCCTCCCACTCCCATTCCTGCATTTCCTGTCTGCAGCTGATCTGTCCCTCCCTGGGAGGAGGCTGTCACCCCAGGGCATTTGGAGGGTGGGGAGCCTCCTCCTCCCTTTGTTCCGATTGCAGAAAAGGAGGGGGTTCCCCGGCCAAGGCAGAACTGTCTGGGACAGACGCTGCCCGGATCCCTGCGGCTGCCTGCACTCTGGACCACGAGCTCTGAGAAGCAGCAGGTTGAGGGCCGGTGGGCAGCAGCTCGGAGGCTCCGCGAGGTGCAGGGGACGCAGGCATGGCCGGTGAGCTGACTCCTGAGCAGGAGGCCGAGTACAAAAAGGCCTTCTCCACGGTCGACAAGGATGGAAACGGCACCATCAATGCCCAGGAGCTGGACGCGGCGCTGAAGGCCCTGGGCAAGAACCTCTCGGAGGCCCAGCTAAAGAAACTCATTTCCCAGTTGGACAGCGACGGCGACGGCGAAATCAGCTTCCAGGAGTTCCTGGCGGCGGTGAAGAAGGCCAGGGCCGGCCTGGAGGACCTGCAGGTCGCCTTCCGCGCCTTCGACCTGGACGGCGACGGCCACATCACCGTGGACGAGCTCAAGCAGGCCATGGCGGGGCTGGGGCAGCCGCTGCCGCAGGAGGAGCTGGACGCCATGATCCGCGAGGCCGACGTGGACCAGGACGGGCGGGTGAACTACGAGGAGTTCGCGAGGATGCTCGCCCAGGAGTGAGGCTCCCCGCCTGCGTCCCCCGGGCTGCGCCCTGAGCCTTCGGGGCCACCGCCCGCTGCTGCTTTTGTGCTGGGACTCTCCAGGGAAACCTGGTCGGTGGATGGGAGACTGCCTCCCCCCGGGAGGAAGGCTTTGCGCTCCGGGGCCTGGATGCGGCGCCCTCGGGCCGCCTGCGAGCCCCTCTCTGCCTCCAGACCTTGGGCAGAAGGCGGCCTCCTTGGGCCTGGTTCCCCTTTGCCCTGCAGTGGAATGGGGCTCCCCAGCTCGGGGCTGCCCTGAGGGTCCCTCAGCCCTGCATTGATCTAAATAAAGGACTGCCGAGTCCCATGTGTGCTTGGTGTTTGTGGGGCGGCGGCCTCTGAGGGCCCCCACCTGCTTCCAGGGTTCCTTTCAGCCCACCCCTCTCCCAGCCCACCGCTCTCACCTGCGGTGGGAGAACTGCCTGGAGCAGGCCCCAGGGGCACCTCCTGCCTCCCCTGACGCGGAGCCGAGGGCAGGTGGGCAGAGGATGTGTGAGGATGGTGCTGGGCGGGGTCTCTGGCTCCAGGTTCTGCCTGAGCTGCTGGTGAGGACCTGGGCACGTGTCCTGCACAAACAGGAGCCCGTGCCTCGCACGGGCGGACGGAGCCCAGCTGCCAGCCTCTGCACGCAGCCTGCCTCTCTTCGGCTGCAAATAATATAGTGTATGTCTGTGTGTGCATCTGTGTGTGCATGTTCGTGTGTCTGTATGTGTCTCTGCATGTGTGCATCTGTAAGTCTCTGTATGTTTTTGTGTCTGTGTGTCCTTGTGTGCATCTGCATGTGTATGTGTGTATCTGTGTGGGTGTCTGAGTGTGTCTCTGTGTCTGTGTGTGGCTTTGTGTGTGTATCTGTGTGTGTGTCTCTGTCTGCGTGTGTTTATCTGTGTGTGTCTGTGTCTGCGTGTGTCTGTGTCTATGTTTGTGTGTGTCTGTGTGCCTATCTGTGTATCTATCTGTGTGTCTGTGTATGTCTGTGTGTCTGTGTGTCTGTGTATGTCTGTGTGTCTGTGTCTGTGTATGTGTTTATGTCTGTGCATATGTGTATGTGTATGTGTGTGTCTATGTGGCTCTGTGTGTGTATCTGTGTGTCAAGGTATGTCTGTGTGTTCCTGTGTGTGCCTGTGTATGTATCTGTGTGTATCTGTGTCTGTATGTCTGTGTCTGTGTGTGTGTGTCTAGGTATGTCTTTGTCTGTGTGTCTGTGTATCTATCCGTGTGTCTGTGTGTGTCTGTCTGTGTCTGTGTATCTGTGTGTCCGTGTGTGTCTGTGGGTCTGCGTGTCTGTGTCCGTGTGTGTCGGTATGTGTCTGTGTGTCTTTGTGTGTGTCTGTGTGTGTGTCACTGTCTGTGTGTGTCTGTCTGTATCCGTGAGTCTGTGTCTGTCTGTGTGTGCATCTGTCTATGTGTCTCTGTGTCTGTGTGTCTCTGTGTCTGTGTGTCTTTGTGTCTATGTGTCTGTGAGTCTGTGTCTGTGTGTGCATCTGTGCGTCTGTGTGTGTGTGTGTGTGTGCGTGCGTCTGTGTGGTTAGGGTTGGGGGAGGTGGGGAAAGGGCAGAGCAAGGGGGAGAAGGACGGGGCTGAGCAGGAGGGCCCTCCACCCTGACAGGGCACAGCCCTGTATGGACTTGGGTTGTGTTGGTGCCGTGAGGTTTAGAAACGAGACCCAGGCTCTCTCATCACAGCCGGGCGTTCCCAGGGCTCCCTTTGTCTTGGGTCTCAGATGGTCGCACCCAGGCGCCTCGCTTGGCAGATGTGGAAACTGAAGCTCCAGGTGGGTACAGGAGCAGCCAAGGCCAACTTATGGTAGCATCGGGTGAAATCGGGCTTCGGGGAGGTGGCGGCCCTGGCCTTGGAGTCAGGATTCGTTACTTTCCCACTGCTGTGCTCTTGGGCACACCTGCGGGGGGGGGGGGGCGCACCTGCGGGGGAGGCACACCTGGGGGGGCGCACACCTGTTGAGGAGCGAGGTGGGCCTGTCCACTTTATCTCGGCTTCAGCACAAAGCCCGGGGAGCCAGGGGTGGCCCGGGGCACTGAGGCGGGGCCTGGGCGTTTTCAGGAGTCACCATGATCTCTTGCGGTCACTCATTGCGACCTGTTCCTTCTCGCCCGGAGCTCAGAGCCTGGCCAGTGCCCCCCAGGCCCTTCCAGCCTCAGGACTGGGGCCAGACCTTCCCTCCTCTGCCTGGCCTGTGGGCAGGGCGCACCTGGGGCTAGGGAGAGGAGAGGTGGACACCCCAGTCTCCTCCCTCAGGGCTCTGAACAGGAAGGGCTGCAGAGGGGGTCGAAGAGAGAAGATGAGGAGGTGAGAGGGGAACAGAGCAGAGGCAGCCTCAGACCTGCCTGGCCGCCTGACCGAGCAGGAGGCCCTTGGCAAAGTCTATGCCCATCCCGGCTCTGCCCGGAGGTCCTCCAGGAAAGCCCCATCCTCTCAGGGATGCGGGTCCCAGAGGTCTCATTTCTGAAGTGATGATTCCTCAGTGCCAACCTGGTCAAGAAGAGGTTTTCCAGGGTCTGTGTAGGAAAATAAAATAAAATAACAAAAGAAAAATAAAGGCTTTGCGTTCACTATTTAAATTCTGAGGATATGCTGCATTTTCACCACTGAGTTCCTTTCTCTTAGGAAGCTACTGGAATCACAGGAGATTTTTTTTTTTTTTTTGGTGTTTCTTTTCCTTCGTGTTCTCACTCTGCAAAATGGGGAGTCTCACCATTACACAAATTTCTTTGGAAATGCTCCTGGTCCGGGAGAGTCCCAAAGTCTGAGGACAGCAGCTGAAATCTGTAGAGGGCAAAATCGATTTTCTTTTCTTTTAAAAAATACCTGATTTTGAAGACACATGCAGCTCATACATGGGGAAAATAAACTTCTAATTCAGGACTGACGCGTGCTCTGGAGCACGCGGGAGGGGTTTGGGGAAGGCATCAGAGGGGCCTCAGCTGGTTCTGAAGGTGTCATTTCTTTAGCTGATGATGTTGACGGTTATGTGGGTGTTCTCTATGTTAGTCTCTATATTTTTATGTGTCTGAAATGTTTCATATTAAAAATAACATGGGCGCATCACGGAAGGTTAGAAATCGCAGAGAGGAGCACACGGGGAACTCGACCCTCCCGCGTGAGGCCACGCCTCCAGAGACCCACAGCCCGAAGCTCCACCCTCCCGCATGAGGCCACGCCTCCAGAGACCCACAGCCCGAAGCTCCACCCTGCCGCATGAGGCCACGCCTCCAGAGACCCACAGCCCGAAGCTCCACCCTCCCGCATGAGGCCACGCCTCTAGAGACCCACAGCCCGAAGCTCCACCCTCCCGCATGAGGCCACGCCTCCAGAGACCCACAGCCCGAAGCTTTGCTGGATTTTCCCCTGTGGGAAGGCCCTGCCCCACTGGCCCCGACTCCACAGTCTGTTGACCGACTTGGGAGGAAAGGGCTTGAGTTTTCCATGGAACTAGCAAGGCACCTGCCTGTCTCCATTTCTATAGTTGGGGGTTGGGACAGAATCTGGAAGGGCTAAAGAAAAACCAAAACCAAAAAGAAAGAAACAAACAAGGCATTTTTTTTCTTTTTTTTTTGAGATGGAATCTCGCTCTGTCGCCCAGGCTGGAGTGCCGTGGTGTGATCTCGGCTCACTGCAACCTCTGTCTCCTGGGTTCAAGCGATTCTCCTGCCTCAGCCTCCTGAGTAGCTGGGGTTACAGGCCTGCGCCACCACGCCCGGCAATTTTTTTTGTATTTTTTAGTAGAAACACGGTTTCGCCATGTTGGATAGGCTGGTCTCGAACTCCTGACCTCAGGTGATCCACTCGCCTCAGCCTCCCAAGGTGCCAGAATTACAGGCATGAGCCACTGCACCAAAGAAGACATTTTCTACAGTAGCGTTACCAACGCTAGGGTCAGCATATACATCCAGATTTGTCATGATGGTTAGATCTGGCCTCTCCTTGCAACCGTGGATCAAGGTCCAACCTTTGAGAAGAAAATGCACTGGAATGGAAGTTCCTGGGTCCCAGGAAGGAAGGCCCTGGCCCGCTCTCAGAAACATGGTTCTGTTGCCGTCTCTGCAGGCTATGGAGGCATCTGCTGGCTCTTCCATCCCCCTCTCTATCCACTCACTTAGAAAAGGAATCAGCTCCACGTGTAAGGGAGCAGGTGAGAGAAAGCAGCTCAGGCTGATTTGCTGCTGGGGGAGTAGCCAGGAGACCAGGCCTGGAGACCTGCAGTGTGGACCACACTTCTGTTCCTTTTTCTGGAAGCAATAGGGGAGCTCCCCTGTGGGCTAAGAGCTCAGGCAATGGGGTGGGCACCATCCTGACTGGCTGGAATGTAAGCAATCTTGGAATGCCGGGCTTGCAATGTTAGAACGGGACAGTGGAGGGCACCAGGGCTGAGCTGATCGACCCAGATGAGGATGAGGGAATGGTACCCAGAGGCTAAAAACCTGTCCAGAAACCCACACACTTCGAGGGAAATGGGAGTCAGGGCCCCAAAAGCCTTGGTCTGATTGACTTTTTTTTTTTGAGACGGAGTCTGGCTCTGTCACCCAAGGCTGGAATACAGCTGTGCAATCTCAGCTCACTTCAATCTCGGCCTCCTGGGTTCAAGCGATTCTCCTGCCTCAGCCTCCCAAGTAGCTGGGACTACAGGCGTGCACCATGCTGGCTTATTTTTGCATTTTAGTAAAGACGGGATTTCTCCGTGTTGGCCAGGCTGGTCTTGAACTCCTGACCTCAGGTGATCCGCCTCACAAAGTGCTGGGATTAAGGCAGGGCGAGCCACCTGATTGACTTTTATTGGGGGATCTTTTAACGGGGAAAGGAGGAGGGTTGTAGAGGAAAGGGCAACCTTCCCTGCAGAAAAGTCCCAGGAATTGCACAGGATGCCAGACTGAAGAAGGATCAGCCTGGTATTGAAGGAAGGCCCGGGGGACTAAAGAAGGCTCAGCCTGGCATCCTGTGCAATCCCTGGGGCCTTTTCTGCAGGGAAGGTCATCCTCTAACCCTGGGCCATTTGCACATTCCTCGCTGACAATATTTACCTGTCTCTAGGTAAACAGCAGTTTCTCAATTTTTCTTCTCCCTCAGACCCAGACTGGAGCCCCCTCAGGGCCTGCAGGGCAGTTCCTAATTCCTATACCTCCAGGGTGTAGCCTGCTGCACACAGAACATATGAATTGCTTTGAATAAACAGGGCCACTCCTCCCTCAGTGAATGTTTGCTGGAGGAGGGACCCCCTTGGCCTCCCTGGACTCCCCTGGAGTCTTAGCAAAGACAAGAAGCCTGAAGATGAGAGGAGGGGGCAGGAGGGAGGTCGTGGAGCAGGGAGAAAGTTCGAGAGGGAGCTTCGCCCGTCTCCTGAAGGTGAGAGGTCGTCGAGCAGGGAGAAAGTTCCAGAGGGAGCTTCGCCAGTCTCCTGTGCGGTGGGCGTTTCTAAGGTGAGTAGGGACCAATCACCTGCTGTTTCTGGGAATTCTGCCTGAGAGCAGGAATTTGCTGTGCCTCTTGGAAGCACCCATGGGTGTACGTCTCCCACCACATTCCTGCTTAACTTCCAGGGATGTGGCGACATTCCACACACTTGCCCTGGGCTCTGGCTGCCCAGGCCCCTCTCTCCCACCTCGGGTGTCTGCTCTCCCTGCCTTCCTGGTTTCCTGGAATCCATTTCTCCAGCTCTCCATGGAACCAAATCCTGCAGATCAGCCAACCCCCACCTCTCCCTCTTCTTGGGCAGGACCCCTGACCCAGCCATGGGTCTGATCCTTCCCGGGTCTGCATGGAGGCAGCACCAATGTCAGCGCACAGTTTGGGCAGGCATAGGGGGACAGGGTCAGGCCTGGGGAGTGTCTGTCGGCCAGTCCCTCCCCAGGCCATGTCAGGAGAGTATGGAGTGGACGGGAGTCAGGCATGTGCACTGAGGAAGAGACACTCACTCATGCCCACTCCACACACACACTGAGAGCCGCTGGCTTGTGCTGAAGCTTCCTTGTCAGGGGGTCCTTGACTTCTTGGTCGAGCCCACCAGAACAGCTGCTGATGAATGATGAGCTCTGGTCTTGCTTAGAGGGATGCCACAGTGGGGGTGCTTCAGGCAGCAGGGATTCCAGGTGGTGGGAGCAAAGGGGAAAGGTGAACCCTGGAATCTCCTGCAATGGCCAGGCCAAGCCCAGACCCTCCTCCTGGGCCACCATCAGCCTTTCTACCTAGTACTGGTATTGAAGGAGGGCCCGGGGGCAGCTGCTGCACAGGCTGGGGCACATTCCCTCAGGGAGTGAAGGGTCAGAGGCCTCACTGGTCTGGTCAGGCCCCAGGCCCCCGTGAGTGTGGAGTCAGGACTCCCGGGCTCCAGGCCTGAAGCTTGGGGCATGCTCTGCTCGGTGGTTTTAGGTCAGCTGCCACCGCTGTCTGGGCTCAGCTGTGCCTTGTGTAAGGTGGGGAGGCGAGGAGCAAGAGAAACGTAGTTCTTGGGAAGGAAAAGATCATGCTGGTCATCAGGAAGGGACTTCAGAGTTGTCAGTCCAATGCTCACCTACACAAGCATAGACAGCAGGATAAAATCGAAACAATTTTCTAAGCAAAGACCATGTGTAAATATTTTGGAACATATCCTGCCTTTTTTTTTTTCCTTTTCTATCCACTCACATACTTCTATTTCTACATACTTTTCCTTCCCAGAAATGGCATCATGCAGATGACTCTGTAACCGTTCTCTATTTAATGCTATATTGTGGACACCTTTCCTTGTGAAAATAATGGAGACCCACGCCATTGCTTTTAGTGGCTGATCATATTCCATCCAATGGTTGTGTCACCCCTGGAGCCTCCAGAATGAGATGGAGAAGGAATTAAATCCCAGATCCGCTGTCCATGTGGCCTTGAGCAAATACCTTGACTTCTCTGAGTCTTGGTTTTCTTACCTGGAAAATGAGATCAATAATAATGCCTGGGCTACTGGGTGCTGTGAGGCTAGCACCGGGCACACTGCCTGCGGAACGTACTAGAAAGCACTCAGAGCCCACTGCAGAGCCCAGGCTTCCGGAGCAAGCTGCTGTGAGCGTGTCCCAAGGTGGCCTTTGCCTGTGGAGTCCACACGTGGCCCAGTGCAGCCCCTGCCACGTAGCAAGTGCTTAGTGCTCACAGCAGGTGTGACTCATGAGTCCCCAGCTGCACACACTGCCCCGGGTACAAGGGTCTAAGTGAAGAACGGTGAAGGAGAGACAGGATCCTGGGCTTGAGTTCGGCGATTCTGTCCCTCTCAGAACATCCATCATGTCGTGGGAATACAGTCTGGAATCCCAGAGCCAAGGCCTGCTCCAGGCTTGTGGCCGACTTGGCATCAGGGAGTCTGGGTGTCCACGCCAGGGCTGTGGCCTTGGCAGTTGGAGCCAGGCAGGGGGCAGGGGTGAGTCCCCTGCAAAGAGGGCTGTGGCAGGAAGCTCTGTGCTGATTTGGAGGTCTGAGAAATGGGCAATCAGAGAGAAGCATTAAGGAAGGAAAGAAGTGAAGCCACTCGGACAGCCTAGGGAGGCAGACGACCTGTCTGGGGCAGACAGAATAACAGACAGGGTGTTCTAAGCCAGTTATTCATTGTTGTCGAGCCCATTCTTAAGAAGGGCTTTGATGGGGCCACAAAGCAATAAGAAAGCAGCAGAAACTTCTCTGAATCTACTGACCCAAGAGACGAAGAAGGGAACCTGAGGGACTGGAGAGGAAGTGGCTCACTTCAGGTCTTAGAGTGAGGTGCTGAGAAGGACCTGGAGTGGAATTCAAGAGCTCAGAACGGGGTCAGGGGACAGCCTTCAAGGGGTGCTTCCTGGGCAGACTCTGCCCAGGGACTGGTTTTGAGGTGGGGGTCTGAGGGTGGGGTTGGTTGGGACCCACATCGTGGAATGTCTTCCAGAAGCTGGCAACTGTGAGTTACTAGAGATGCACAGACATGGCCTCATTGCCGCCTCTGAATGGCCTTGAAGACCCTCAAGGGCAGAGGGCAGGCTATGCTCCACGTCTGGGTCCACAAGGGTGCCCCATCTCAGCTCAGAACACCGAAGAGAGTAGACAGAGCCCAGGAAGCATCCGAGCAGCTGGCGCAGCTTCAGGTCACTTAGGAAAACCCGGTTCTTTGAAAGCTGCTTCTCTGAAAATTGACTTGCCAGAAGCTTAGTTCTGCAAACGGTAAATGTGCTGGTATTTCCCAACTTACTAAAAAGTTTTTTTAAAAGGATACTTAATAAAGTTCACAGAAATTCATATTGGATGAGCTGTTCTAACAGTTGTTGACTATTTCTTTGACGTTTTATTTACCGAGTTTAAATTTTTAGTTTTGTTCAGTTTTACTTTTAGTAAACGATTTTAGCGGCAGTCAGTTCACCTAACCATTGTACCATAAGCTGACAGTGTTTAAAGTCGTCTGTTTTTATTTTGTTGTTTCACTTTTAGCATTTTGGTTCAATGGTTTTGGAGAAAGAGAGCTTCTGGTTCATTTCAAGATTCAGCCATTGGACACGTCTTCGACGTCCAGGATTTTATAGATTGGCAGGTTTCTTTCCCCTAATAGAATTTCAACTTAAATCTATTGCTTTAGTACTTCTTTCAATTCACTGATTTATTCACTGGCTCAATCAAACGGATATTTTGCAAGTGGTTGAAGTATTTGGTAAGTGCTTGGTGTCTGAAATATGAATCACACATGAAACTGACATTCAGCAGGGGAGAACTGAACTCATGAAGCTACTGGAGCTGGCTTGGGTGGGACAGCATTGGGGAAACCAAAACTAATTTCAAGTAAAGCAAAACTTCCCCCAAATCTTCCAAGAGGTTCATCGGTAGATTGATTCATCGGTAGATTGAATTACTCTACTTCTGATCCAGATACATGTTTCAAATTTCATATACGAAATAATACATTTTCTTCATTGGATTGCCCCCTGGATCTTTTAAATCCTAGTTTATATCCATCCTGGTAGGCCTGGTGACCCAATCCTTCTGTTAAGATCCACATCAAATGCCTCCTGCTTTTGGAAGGTTTCCACAGCGGGGCCTGGCGCAGAGGGGGTCCTCTGCACCTCTTTTCCAAGCGAATGGCTGAAGGTGATCTCTCCCTGTTCGTACAGTTCTTTTCAGAGTGCACCTCTTACATCATTCCTAGTGGACAAGGCCTATTCTCCGTCCTCAGAACCCTGAATAGTGAAATAAAGCCCATCAATGCTTAAACTAGATGACAGGCTCCTCAGGTGTGTTGGATTCTGCATGAAACCCTCCACATGCACTGTGATGGCACGACCTGGCAGTCTCCTTTGCTGGGGATGCCTCATCTCCAGCATGGGGGAGATGGCCTCCATAGTGCTGATTGGGGTTAAAGGAAATCTTCACAGAGTCGTACTCTGCAACAAGAGGGAGAACCAGAAACGCGACTGCAGAGGGAGGACTCCTCTCTTGTTCTCCCTTTCTGTTGTCCAAGAACCACGAAAATAGTCCTCGTATGATCACAAAATCCCAACTCATCCCCTCTTGGTCCAAAAATAGGCAGAGTCGAAGGCATGTCACCCTACCAGATAGTCAAAGATGTGGACTTCAGACTTCTAAGACCAGCTTTTAAGATTCTAAGCCACTGTTTCTCTCTCCACAGTGAGTCCCCCTTTTATAAAAACAACGACAACAACAAAACTCATAAAGAACAGATTCCCAACAGTACGGTGATCATGTGTTACAGAAACAGTCTAGGTAGAATATTCTATCTCAGTTTCTCTGAAAATGAGTCCAGCTTTTAGTTTTTGCATGTGAACCACGGCCGCAGTGCCTAGGCTGCACAGGGTCGCCCTCCGTTCCCGCTGGAGAAGCAGGTGAGGCCTTCCCAGCCTGGGCCCAGTGAAGTCAGGCCCTGCCCAGCCCGCAGATGCCTGCACCTGGCTCCTCCCCAGCTTCCCTCTCACGTGGCTGCAGTTGGGGCAAAGGCCCAACGCCTCCTTCTGCAAGCTGCTTCTTGCTTTTGCACTGTTTACCATCTCCAGGTGTGAGCTCATCTCTTTCCCCACCGCAGGTGGCCCCACCCGATCTCAGCTCTGCCTTTCCCACCTCTCCACTGGGTTGCATAAGCCAGCAATTCCCAACCCTGGCTGCACCTGGAAGATACGCCAGGAGCTTCTGGAAAATGTGCCGTGTGAGCCATCCCCCTGCACTGAGCCCTGGTGGGTCAGCGGTGGGGGCGCTCAGGCATGGGGGTCTATTTTAAGCTCTCAGGTGCTGTGCGGCCAAGATTAAGAGGCACTGCTCCAAACTGTCCTGGAAACTCTGACTGTACCCGGCATTGCCCATGCCCAACCTCCCTTCTGCCCCTGGGCAGGTTGGCACCCCGTGTGGGGGAGAACCCTGGAGGCGAGCGCCAGCTTATAGAGCCCCACTGGTGGGAGGCCTGCAGGTTGGACAAGGCGAGGTCTGAGTCACCTCGCTTGGGAACAGATGCTGCCCTGTTGGTGGCCTGCCAGCCTCTGTCCCCACCCCACCACTCAGAGACATGGTGTGCCTGCACTTTCCTGATCCAGGAGCTCCCGCCTTGCTGCCCAGATGACCTTTGGCCTAGAAAGAAGTCAAATCTCAGTGTTTTGGACCGGGCACGGTGACTCACAACTGTAATCCCAGCACTTTGGAAACCTGAGGTAGGTGGATCACTTGAGGCCAGGAGTTCAAGACCAACCTGGCCAACATGGTGAAACCCCATCTTCACTAAAAATACAAAAATTAAGGCATGGTGGCAGGCACCTATAATCCAAACTACTCAGGGGGCTGAGGCAGTTGAATTGCTTAAACCTGGGAGGCGGAGCTTACAGTGAGCCGAGATAGCACCACTGCACTCCAGCCTGGGCGGCAGAGCAAGACTGTCTCAAACAAAAACCAAAACAAAACAAACAAAAACACATCTCAGTGCTTTTGAGGAGCAGTATTTTCCCACACAGGGAGCCGTGTGGTTGTGGCTTCATGGAGGAGGTGTGGGTGACTTTCATTCGTTCATTCACTCACTATTCTACAAGTGTTTCCTTGGGTGTTCCTCCTTACTGTGGGTCTGCGGGGGCTTGGAGGGAGACGCTGCGCCGGCCTCTGGGCCCAGGAGATGTAACATAAATGGCCGTGCAAAGACAGTGGGTCAGGTCCCTCGTCAGTGGATTCCCATTTGAGGAGGTACTCAGAGAAGGGGACAGACTTCTGGGAGGTAGCACTGCGGCGGGGGCAGATTTCAACAGGTTAGGGTGTTCTTGGTGAGGAAACTGCATGAGTGACGGTTTGGAAGTGGGAGCGTCAGTGTCTTTTGGGGAGCCCGTGCTGCCTGGGAGGTAAGGGAGAGGTCTGAATGCCATCGCAGATGGCCTTGATGGTTTGCCGAAGGAGTTTGGATCCTTTTCATGTCCCAGTGAAGCCTGGTGGTGTGACCTTGGGCAAGTCAGTGGCTCTCTCTGTCTCAGTCTCCTCAACTGTAACTGGGGGTGAGAGTGAGATCTGCCTCAACGTGGTTGTGAGGAGGGTGGGGGGGATGTGGAGAAAGTGCTAAGAACAGCGTCTGTGGGGCAGCAGAAGTGTTTTGCATAACGTCACCAAGATTAGTGCTATTTCTTCCCTAGAAGATCAGATGGAGACTCACGGAAGGTTTTTAACCCGTGGGGGCATGCGGCCAAATCTGTGCTTTAGGAAGATTGTGCTGGCAGTGATGTGCGGTATGAAGGAGGGCAGGGAGATGGGCCCTGTAGGAGGCAGATTCGGCCACCTAAGCCTGAGCTGATTAGGACAGGAGGGAAGGTGGAGACAGTCGGCAGAGAAAGGAAGGGACGTGGGGGAGGGGAAGCGGAGAGGAAGGCGTTGGAGGGACAGGGCCTGACTTAGTAACCCCGGGGCCTTGAGCAGTTCTGGATGAGGTGGGAGGGGAGCGAGCAGAGGACAGGAGGGACCCCAGCCCCGCCAGGCTGAGCTGTGTCCGTGCCCTGCCGGGTCAGAGTTACTGCTGGTACCACTGGAAGGGTGGGCCAACCAGGCCCATGTGGCCTCTTGCCTGTCAGATGGTGGAAGCACGTCAGAGTTCTCAGAATCCTGGAGCCACTGAGAGCCCGAGGAGCACTTGTGCAAGACTCAGGCTGTGATCGGAACAGGGTAGAAGGTGCTGTTTCTAACCCCAGGGCTTGCCCATCTCCAGAATTTGGAGAGAAGAAAAGCCCTGGACTCCCCTCAAGCCAGGAAGGTGCTGACCAGGAGGGAAGGAGTCAGGGAAGGGGGAAGTCAGCAGGGAGAGCTGCCTCTCCTCCGCCTGCAGGCCCAGGTCCTTCCTAACCTCCAGCTCCATCTGCTTAAGGCAGAATCTGAATCCACACGGAGTCTGAGGCATCTAGGAAACCCTCTCCTTCCCTCTTGGATGTGCAGACGGTCAGACATTGTGAAGAGGAGAAGGGGAAGAGGAAAGACGCTGCCCCCAGTATGCAGACAGAGAGCACCCGGTTCCGGAGAGGCTGGCGCTCCAGGAGTGACAGCTGCTAATGCCCTTCTTCCTTCAGTCTCCCTGCCCCAGCTGCCCTCTCCCTCCCTCCTCTCCCTCCTTCCCTTTCTTCCCGCAGCAAAACACACGGAGCCCAGTGATCTGCAGGCACAGTGCCGGGCCCTAGCGCTCCATGGGCACAAGTGACGGCCGTGGCCGAGGTCAGGGAGGGTGCTGGACTGGAAGCCTCGGGAGGCTCTGAGCACACAAGATGTGGGGCTGACAGTATTGAGGGTCACAGGCTGCTGGACTGGGTCGTAAAGCATCTGAGGCTTTGAAGACCATTTGGATAATTGGGTGTTGCAGGCTCAGGGTGAGTTTGGGGCTTCCTGGAGACTTTGGGGTGCAGAGTAACCCCTTCCCAGACCGGCTCTCTGCCTGCCTTTGGACCTGGGATTTTTCTGCTCGGAAGCAAGTGGACCGGTGCCTTGGAGAGGGATGCCTTTGGGGAGGGGCTGGACTGCTCACAGGGCCTCCTGATCCTCCTTTCTCAGTATCACTGATGTTCAATTCTGAAAGTTCTGCCTTTAGAGTTATCTCAGTGGCCCAATGTGCCTCCTTCCTGGCATGGTTGTCCAGGGGCAGGCACCCTTCTGGGGTTGGCCTGTTTGGGAGAAGCCTGAGATCTGGAGAGAAGTCTGCCAGGCGGCCTGGGATTAAAAGCTGTGGAAGGTGGGGCACAAGGAAGCGGTGGGCAGGCAGAAGCAGTGGGCAGGCAGAAGCAGTGGGCAGGCAGAAGGAGTGGGCAGGCAGAAGGAGTGGGCAGGCAGAAGGAGTGGGCAGGCAGAAGCAGTGCAGGTGGCCTGCTGCTGCCTCGGGGACGCAGCTTGAACTGGTCTTTCTGCCTGGCTCCCTCTTGTCACCGAGTTCACAGCATAAATGTCATCCCTCAGAGACGCTGACTCGATCTCTAATAAAAGCTGTCAGCCCATCCCCCTTTACTACGAGACCCCACTTAGCTCTGCAGAGCATCTACCATAGCCAGATATTTTTGCCCTTTTTTCCATCCACCCATGCCCCACACCCCACCAGGACGTGAGCTTGGACTTCATCTTGTCATCCCAGCAGCAAGGATTCGATTTTGCGGGATGGATGGATAACACAGAGAGGACCAGCTTTTTCATTTCTGGGCACTTCACTTCTAACCTGGAACTGGTTCCGAGAGGAAGGACCAGGAAGACCCATGTGTCGGGAATGGTGGTCGGAAGGAATGTGCTCAGCTGCCACTGAGAAGACCACACACTGGGTGCTGGAAAAGAGAGGGAACCTGCTAGGAATCACAGCCCCGGGCTAAGTCAGGGATGAAGGCGGGAGCTGCTGTGCTGGGCTGCAGCTCAGCACGGAGACAGTGAGCCTAGATTATAGAGCTGCCCAGGGAGGGATGTCACCTTGGGGGATGGAGGCTGCAGGTGCTCCTCAGACCTTAGGGAAACATTTGGGAGGGAGCTTGTTGAGGAGATACAGGCACCTCAGGGTGGCTGGGCTGGATGGACTTTGATGGCCCTTCCTTTTTTGAGACCTGATGGTTCTCTAATTTGGGAATCATTTCCAAAGATGGGTCTAAAAATCCTTGTTTCATTGGAAATAATGAGTTTGCTGTGATGCTTAAGACTAAGCACATCACCATTCATAATTATTGCACTTTTCCCTGCCGTTTTCCTTTCCTTTTATTTTTAACGGATGATGTTAGGTTGCAATGACATTTTATTTCTATATAAACATGTAAAGGTCTTCGTAAACATATAAATGTCTTCATACATTTTTGTTTGCTTCTAGAACAATGTGTATCCTGCTATTGTATTTTTGCTACAGTATATGAACGTGGAGGTGTGCATAAAACAGTAAAACACCATTCACCAAAAGATGAAAAAGAGATATTTGCAGGATGTGGAATTATGAACTTTTTTTTTGTTTTTGTATGTTTTCTAATTTTGCTTCACCAAGCACATACTTCTTTTTACAAAAGAAGAAAAACAGATGATGAATAACATAGGTGCATCATTTATATCCATGATGAGCCAGAGCCAGCTCCTGACTCGTGAGACTGTGTAAGCTCTTCTCAACTGCAGGGATACAGTTGCATGAAATACAGTGGATCAGCTACATCATGTTGGCAACTTGAAACTGGTCCTGGTGGGAGTATTTACACCATAGCAACTGGCAAATGCTACAAATTAGGTCCTTTTTCCCCCCCTGGAAAGCTGGTTATTAACCATGTACCAGTCCACCACTATTTATATTATTCATCAATCAGTAAAAAATATTTAAGCAGTAGAGAGGTATGGGGTATTTAAAATCTGTAAATGACTCGTAAAAATAATTGGTTTTCAAGCTTTCCATAACTACGGAGCTTTACAGTTTCTATTCCCCACTCACATACATGATCTCATGTATCTCATGTATCATCTCCTTAGGACAATGCTAAAATATTCTTATTTTATAGATGAAATACTTATTTCAGATTTTATGACAGGTAAACTCTTTCTAGTAGAATTGGATTGTTCTAGATGAACTGGATTGAACTGGATGGAACTGGATGTTCTACTAGAACATCCATGTTGACTTTGAGAAATTCGGAATGTCTATAAAAGCCACCTAGAACTGGAGTTTTTGTCTTTTCTGAGAGTTTTAAATGTGTAGAAGAACTTTATGAAAATCCCCCATCAGTATAAAATGATTTCAATTGTGTTTCATGAGGCTGCAGTTGTGTAATTTTGACATTTCTTTCTCAGTGTCCACCCCTTCTTCGCTCAACCTAGCACGGTGTGCATCCCACCCTCGTTCCTTCAAGACCTATCCTGTGGCCTGATTGGTTGTGCTAAGGGCCCAGTCTGGTATGGACAGGAAGATAACAGAAGGGAGTGAGGTCAGAGGGGACCATTGGATGGAGGGTTGGAATGTGAAGAGGGGTTACCAGCAGATTTCAACACAGGCACTTTTTGCCTGGAGCATTCAGGACCTGATGCATTCCAAATAAACAATAGGTTTTCGCTTTTGTTTTTGTTTTTTTGAGATACGGTCTCTCTCTGTTGCCCATGCTGGAGTGCAGTGGCACATTCCTAGCTCACTGCAGCCTCAAAATCCTGGGCTCAAGCAATCCTCCCACCTAGGGCTCTTGAGTACCTAGGACTGCAGGTGCACACCACCAAGCCCAGCTACTTGTTTCTTTTTTTTTTTTTTTGAGATGGAGTCTCATTCTGTTACTCAGGCTAGAGTGCAGTGGCACGGTCTTGGCTCACTGCAACCTCCTCCTCCCGGATTCAAGTGATTCTTGTACCTCAGCTTCCTGTGCAGCTGGGATTACAGGCCGGCTAATTTTTGTATTTTTAGTAGAGATGGGGTTTTGCCATGTTGGCCAGGCTGGTCTTGAACTCCTGACCTCAGGTGATCCACCCGCCTCAGCCTCCCAAAGTGCTTGGATTACAGGTGTGAGCCACCGCACCCAGCCTTGTTTCTTTCTTTCTTTTTTTGTAGAGATAGAGTCCTGCTATGTTTCCTATGCTGGCCTTAAATTCAAGGCTCAAGGGATCCTCCTGCCTTGGCCTCCCAAAGTGCTGGGATTATGGACATAAGCCATCCTGCCAGGCCCAAATTTGATGTCCAAATGCAAACAATCCCAGTAACTGAAAACAAACAAACAAACA
Organism: Hylobates moloch; assembly: GCF_009828535.3. NCBI lineage: Eukaryota > Metazoa > Chordata > Mammalia > Primates > Hylobatidae > Hylobates > Hylobates moloch. Next base: position 5,239,219 of record NW_026652277.1, on the reverse strand, counting down.
AACAATGTATTTGGAAAAATTGGTATGATACACAATTTAGGATAAAATGGGAAGAAATAAGCGAAAGTTGAGGATATGTTGCTGTCATTTGTGATGTTGGCATGAATGCCATGGTGGGTCTCATTCTGAGTTCCTTTAAAAGCCACTTTGTTATTTTTATGCTTCTGATAATTAGATTCCCAGAGAAATAATCATCTACTGTATTTTAGAAAGTAGAGTGGAAATTTCCCTTAACCTACGGAGGAGAAAAAGGTCAAACTTCAGTGTTTTGGGTTAAATGTACACATTCATTCAGTAAATGTGTTTGAATAACTGTTGTGAAGGCTCTGATGATGTGATATGAACAGGACAGAAATGGTCTCTGTCCATGCAGAACTTACCGTTCACTGGTGAGGGGGCTGTGGGTTGAAGGGGCCTCCAAAAGGGTATGTCCATGCTCTAACATCCAGTCATGTGAATGGGCCCTTATTTAGAAATAGGGTCTTTGCAGATGTAATTAAGGATCTCGAGGGGAGATCACCCGGATTTAGGGTGGGCTGGAAATCCACTGACTGTTGTCCTAAGAGAAGCGGACACAAACACAGAGACCCAGAGACTGCGGTCATGTGAAGACGGAGGCAGAGACTGCACGGAGGGGGTCCCGGCTGCCCTGGATGCTCAGAGAGATGTGGAGGGATTCTCCCTCAGGGCCCTGCCTGTTGCAGGTGGTTAGTCAGGCACCAGCCGGCTGCAGAGGGCTCCCCCGCCCCCCACCAGGAATGCCAGGCGATCATCGGGTGAGAGTTCAGCAGTTATCCCACCGCCTCTCTAAAAATGATCATTGATCACAGGCGCCAGGGAGAGGCAATTCCCCAGACAGATAAAAAGGCTCGAGATGTGTAATCGGCTTCCAACAAAGTCTCAGAAATGGGGCAAGTAGGCTCGGGGATGGGCATTAAGAGACAAAACGGAGGAGTACGGCTTTTGGGGGCACTCCACTGGAGAAGGGAAGAAAGCCTCAGGGAGGACACCCACCACTTCCTAAACTCAGGGCCCACCATGCATGCGGGTGGCTCACCCTGAGGGGAGAAGCACGGAAGAGGGACGGGACCCCGGAAGGATGCCAATGTTTCCAGCCCCAAATCCAAAGGTCAAAGGCTGCACTCGTCCTTCCAGGGGTCCGCTTGGGTCTCCTCCAGTTGTTCTTCCCTTTCTTTCCCTGCTCTAAAGCTTTTTAATAAACTTCCACTCCTGCTCTGAAATTTGCCTTGGTCTCTTTTTCTGCGTTACACCCCTCTGTTGAATTCTTTCTTCTGAGGAGGCCAGAATTGAGGTTTCTGCAGACTTGCCGGTAATTCAGATATTTGCCGCCCCTAACGTGCCCACACCTGTGTCTCAGACTTCTGGCCCCCAGAACTGAGAAACGGTACATTTCTGCTGTTTTAGGCCACCCAGTCTTGGTACCTTGCTACATAGTTGTAGGAAACCAACATAAGGGGGTAAAAAAGGGCCAAACATGTTGTTACAAGTGCGTGTCCTGAAGAGAAGCACCCTGGTGTCTGTGGCGTCCTCACCGCAGAGTGACCCGAAGTGACTCTGCCCCGCTGCCCAGGTCTCCTCCCGTGTCCTAGATCAACACAAATTAGGAAAATGAAATGAGCATTTACACAGCAACCGTGTTTGGTAGAAAGACATTTGAGGAACACGGGATCCTTGGCCGGAAGAGAGTTGGGAGCTGTGACACCAGATGTTCTGAAAGCCCCTCCAGCTGTGAGGTCGGAGCCCACCAGATATTCTGAAAGCCCCTCCAGCCATGAGGATGGAGCCCCCAGGCCTCGGGGTGAAACGTGAGGCCCTGAAGCAAGAGTCGGGGAATGGGGCCGGCCACGGGTTCATCTTGAGCCCAGCCCTGCTGACGGCTTCGGAGTCAGAACAGGAGATGGGGCCTCCTGTTCCGCATGGCCTCTGAGAAAGTTCGAGAAGGATCTCAGCACAGGACAAGCTTCATCCCTTGGTGTCCTTGGGGCTGTCACTCACGACCTGCCACCCCAGGGTTGGACAGGGTGGGTAGAGATGGGAGGGGATGACCTCGGGGCTGCAGGGAGGGGAAGGCAGGAGGGGGCAGCCCAACCACTGCCAGGATGGGAAGCCTCGGGACCACCCTGTGAGGCGGGAGGGCCTTCGCCAGACTGACTCTGCCCTTCCCACTGAGGGGCTCGGATCAGCTTCATGAGTGGCGGTGGACGGCTGAGCCACTGAGTTCTAGAAGGCACCGGGCATTGGTGTGGCAGAGCCTCACGTGGACCCACGTGGGGAAAGAAGCAGAGGCTCCGTCACAGGGAGTGGTCGTGAGCTTGAACTTGGCATCATCTCTGAAGAAGCTGAAGGGAAAGAAGGAATGACAAGTACGCGAGGGGGTCAGAGTGTTTTGCGTGTGTTTGGGTTGGAAATGCGTGCCTGGGCTCCATGTTGGGCAGAGCGTCTTGGACGTGGTTTTCTCATTTGCAAAATGGAGACAGGGACACTTCTTCCTCTGCTTTATCACGCAGTCGTGAGTCAGGGCCACTCTGGGCCTGGTGGAGTGCCGTGCAGACGCCGTGGCAGGGGACAGCTGTGGTTGATGGAGTTCGGTGTAGACGCCGTGGCAGGGGACAGCTGTGGTTGGGGTAGCGCCGTGCATACGCCGTGGCAGGGGACAGCTGTGGTTGGTGGAGTGTGGTACGGACACAGTGGCACGGACAGCCGTGGCTGTCCCTGTGAGTGGGGCACTCACCTCCCGCCCATCAGAGCCCCGGGCTTCTGGGCCTGGGGCCCCGAGAAGATGGGCTCTTTTTATTTCTGTAGCTTCGGGTGGAGGCTGCCCATTCCACCCAGGCGGCTCAGCTTCCTTCTCTGGGTTTTCCATGAGGCAGAGGGGATTTCCTATCAGGAACCACCGTGGTATCTGTCAGGGCCTATGGGGAGGGATGTTGGAAACACAGCCGCTTATCTCTCCCAAAACACAACCCTGGTGCCTTGCTGTGGGCGGGCGCTGGAAAATAAAGTCTTTTTAAGCAGGTACTTTTAGACCAGAGGATTTTATCTGTGGGTGTGTTGTAATTATCGAGGGGAAGTAGCTAAGGCATCTGGGGAGGAGAGGGGAGAAAGAAACAGAAGAATAGTGAGAATAGTAGCCTTGAAATGGACCACAGAGATCTCCAAGGGTTTGCCAGAATTTTGCTATGTGCCACTGATGGTGTCTGAGGGATTTCAGGGCTCGCGATGGCAAACAGAAAAGGAGACAGCAGACCCTTCTCAGAGCCAGGGAGGCCCAGGCAGCACTTACTGACATTATTTTGTTTTCAGTATATACTTATTGTTATCATTTCCTTCTATATAAAGCAAAGGAAGCTGGTTTTCCATTTAGAATAATCACATAAAGTGTTCATTTAAATTATGTTCACTAAAGACAGAAACTGTAGATTTGAAACTATTGAGCAGATAATGAATGAAAAAGTGCAAAACTGTGGCAGTGGCACAAAACGGGAGGGCCTGTGGAAACGCGATGTAATCCCAGCCTCTCATGTTCCTGAGGAAGAGGCCAAGGCCACGGTGGGGGGCTCAGCCGGGGGCCTCCAGGAGAGAAGGACGCAGTGCAGCCATGGTGTGAGGGGGTTGGAGGAGAGAGACAGAGACACAGGCCTCAGAGGAGAGTCGCGAGGGTACAGAAAGGGACCTTAACCCACCCAGACACTCTCATGGATGGCTCTTGCCCAGCTCCAGGGGAGCCGAGGCCAAGACAGTCGCAGGTGGAGGGAGAGAGGCCCTCGGCGGCCCAGCCCTGGTCCTACAGGCAAGGCGGCCCCCCTGCCCTGGCTCCTCTACACCTCCTGGTGAGGAGGCTCCCCTGGGAAAGGACAGCACCGCTTAACTCCCACCCCTTGATCAAGTCCCAGGGACAGCCCCCAACCCAAGCCAGAGGCAAAAACCTGGCCCCAGCCACAAAACGGACTTTCTGAAGATACAGCTTCCAAATCTTCTGATTCATTTTGCTAGAGGTTTTCAAAAATTCTTTGAGTATAAATTTATTGCTAAATTCAGATCTGGAACACGGACTTAAGATGAGCAGCCTCCCGGCCTTTCCTGGGAGAATCGCTCAGCACAGTTAAGTCAGTTAATCCCCATGACTTCACCCCGTGGGAGTCAGAGCTGGATCACAGCCGCTCTGAGCAGAGCACTGGGGTTGCAGCTTCTGACTGGGGGCTAATATTTGAAGCTCCCATTTGTTATCTCTGTCCACGGCACCTTGACATGTGATCCTCGTGTCCCCATCCCAGTCACTTGGCAAGGGACTGGGGAGCTCAGCTGCGGAGGGTCACTGCCCATCTCTTTGAGATGTCTGCTAATGCCCTCCAAGCTTCCCAGAGTAGATTTCAAAAATACCCAGCCAGCGAGTTCAGGTCAGACCATTCCAGCCCGACCCTGAAACTCAGGGGAAACATCTCTCTGGCCATTTTCTTGGGATGCAGAAACAGAGAACAGGAGCTTATTTATTTCATGCGCGTCCGTGTAAAGAGATCACCAAACAGGCTCTGTGTGAGCAACAAGGCTGTTTATTTCACCTGGGTGCAGGCGGGCTGAGTCGGAAAAGAGAGTCAGCAAAGGGAGATAGGGGCGGGGCCGTTTTATAGGATTTGGGTAGATAAAGGAAAATTACAGTCAAAGGGGGGTTGTTCTCTGGCGGGCAGAGTGGGGGTCACAAGGTGCTCAGTAGGGGAGCTTTTGAGCCAGGATGAGCCAGGAGAAGGAATTTCACAAGACAGTGTCATCAGTTAAGGCAGGAACCGGCCATCTGGATGTGTACATGCAGGCCACAGGGGATATGATGGCTTAGCTTGGGCTCAGAGGCCTGACATTCCTGTCTTCTTATATTAATAAGAAAAATAAAATGAAATAGTGGTAAAGTGTTGGGACGGCGAAAATTTTCGGGGGTGGTATGGAGAGATAATGGGTGATGTTTCTCAGGGCTGCTTCGAGCAGGATTAAGGGTGGTGTGGGAACCTAGAGTAGCAAAGATTAAGCTGAAGGAAGATTTTGTGGTAAGGGGTGATATTGTGGGGTTGTTAGAAGAAACATTTGTCATTTAGAATTATTGGCAATGGCCTGGATACGGTTTTGTATGAATTGAAAAACGGAATAAGAGAAGGAGAAAAGCAGGCATTAAAGGTCTAAGAATTGGGAGGACCTAGAACATTTAATTAGAGAGTGCCTAAGGAGATTCAGCATAGTCCTGCCAGCAAAGATTATTTATTTACCTTAAGAGTTAAGAGTGGCAGTGGCCGGGTGCGGTGGCTCACGCTTGTAATCCCAGCACTTTGGGAGGCCGAGGCGGGTGGATCACGAGGTCAGGAGATCGAGACCACGATGAAACCCCGTCTCTACTAAAAATACAAAAAAAAAATTAGCCGGGCGTGGTGGCGGGCGCCTGTAGTCCCAGCTACTCGGAGAGGCTGAGGCAGGAGAATGGCGTGAACCCGGGAGGCGGAGCTTGCAGTGAGCCGAGATTGCGCCACTGCACTCCAGCCTGGGCGACAGAGCGAGACTCCGTCTCAAAAAAAAAAAAAAAAAAAAAAGAGTGGCAGTTTGAGGATAGCACCAGGAGGTATCAGCTGTGGTGGCTTGGAGAAACAGTGTAAACCGGCAGTGTAAACAAGAGCAGGGCATGTATGAGTAGTTGAGAACGGTGAGTAGGAGTATAACTAGACAGAAGATAGTAGGGATGACAAGTTTTTTGGGGTACAGTCCAAGTTGGTCTGGTGTCTGAAATGAGACTGGGGCCTAATAAAAAGGAGCGTCTATACAGGAGCCGAAATGGGCTGTATCCTGTAGCATTCTGAGGACAGGTCTGACTTCTGAGAAGGGAAAGTGGTAAAAGTATTGTCCAGTCCTTTATAAGTTGGTGGCTGAGCTTGGTGAGGTGTGTTTTTAAAAGACTATCAGTCTGTTCTACCTTTCCTGAAGACTGAGGACCATAAGGGATATAAAGGTTTCACTGAATACTAAGAGCCTGAAAAACCGCTTGGCTGATTTGACTAATAAAGGCCAGTCTGCTATCGGACTGTATAGAGGTGGGAAGGCCAAACCGAGAATTATGTCTGACAGAAGGGAAGAAATGACTGCGTGGCCTTCTCAGACCCTGTAGGAAAGGACTCCACGTATCCAGTGAAAGTGTCTACCTAGACTAAGAGGTATTTTAGTTTCCTGACTCGGGACATGTTGAGTAAAGCTAATTTGCCAGTCCTGGGTGGGGGCAAATCCCCGAGCTTGATGTGTAGGGAAGGGAGGGGGGCCTGAATAATCCCTGAGGGGCAGTAGAATAGCAGATGGAACGCTGAGAAGTTATTTCCTTGAGGATAGATTTCCACGATGGAAAGGAAATGAGAGGTTCTAAGAGGTGGGCTAGTGGCTTGTACTATAGCATAGCCTGTCTTTGCTGGTGTGTGGCCATTAGGCCTGGTGGAACTGCCATCAATAAACCAAGTGTGATCAGGGTGAGGAACAGGAAAGAAGGAAATATGGGGAAATGGGGTGAATGTCAGGTGGATCAGAGAGATACAGTCATGGGGGTCAGGTGTGGTATCAGGAATAATGTGGGAGGCCGGATTGAAGTCCGGGCCAGCAAAAATGGTAATTGTGGGAGACTTAACAAAGAGTGAGTACAGCTGAAGGAGCCGGGGGGCAGAAAGTATATGTGTCAGGTGTGAGGAAGAAAATAGATTTTGGAAGTTATGAGAACTGTAGAGAGTGAGTTGAGCATAGTTTGTGATTTTAAGGGCCTCTAAAGTATTAGGGTGGCAGCAGCTGCTGCACGGAGACATGATGGCCAGCCTAAAACAGTAAGGTCAAGTTGTTTGGACAAAAAGGCTACAGGACACAATCCCGGTCCTTGGGTAAGAATTCCAACTGCACAGTCCTGCACTTCAGCTGTGTGTAATGAAAAGGGTTGGGATGAGTCAGGGACGGCTAGGGTGGGGTCAGTCTCTAAAGCTGTCTTCAAGGAACAGAAAGAGGAGTGGGGAAAGGATTTAGGATCTATGGGGTCAGCTAGGTTTCCTTTTGTGAGTTTATATAATGGTTTTGTTAGGATGGCAAAACCAGGTATCTAAAGTTGAAAGTATCTAACCATGCCTAGGAAGGAAAGGAGTTGTTGTTTTGTAGAAGGTGTTGGGGTTTGAAAAGTCGAAAGTATCTAACCATGCCTAGGAAGGAAAGGAGTTGTTGTTTTGTAGAAGGTGTTGGGGTTTGAGAGATCAGCTGGACATGATTGGCAGGGAGAGCACATGTGTTTTTATGAGAATTATGCCGAGATAGGTAACAGATGAGGAAGAAATTTGGGCTTGACTGAAGTAATGGGGGTTGTCTGTGAAGCTTTGCGGCAGTACAGCCCAGGTAATTGCTGAGCCTGATGGGTGTCAGGGTCAGTCCAAGTGAAAGCAAAGAGAGGCTGGGATGAAGGGTGCAAAGGAATAGTAAAGAAAGCATGTTTGAGATCTAGAACAGAATAACAGGTTGTGGAGGGAGGTATTGAGGATAGGAGAGGATATGGGTTTGGCACCACAGGGTGGATAGGCAAAATAATTTGGTTGATAAGGTGCAGATCTTGAACTAACCTGTAAGGCTTGTCTGGTTCTAGGACAGGTAAAATGAGGGAATTGTAAGGAGAGTTTATAGGCTTTAAAAGGCCATGCTGTAGCAGGCAAGTGATAACAGGCTTTAATCCTTTTAAAGCATGCTGTGGGATGGGATATTGGCATTGAGTGGGGTAAGGGTGATTAGGTTTTAATGAGATGGTAAGGGGTGCATGACCGGTCACCAAGGAGGGAGTAGAGGTATCTTATACTTGTGGGTTAAGGTGGGGGGATACAATAGGAGGACGCAAAGGAGGCTTTGGATTGGGAAGAAGGGTGGCAATGAGATGTGCTGTAGTCCAGGAATAGTCAGGGAAGCAGATAATTTAGTTAAAGTGTCTCAGCCTAATAAGGGAGCTGGGCAGGTGAGGATAACTAAAAAGGAGTGCTTAAGAGTATTGTCTAAGTTGGCACCAGAGTTGGGGAGTTTTAAGAAGTTTAGAATCCTGGCCGTCAATACCCACAACAGTTATGGAGGCAAGGGAAACAGGCCTTTGAAAAGAAGGTAATGTGGAGTGGGTAGCCTCCGTATTGACTAAGAAGGGGACGGACTTACCCTCCACTGTGAGAGTTACCTAGAGTGTCTGTGATGGTCCCGTAGGCTTCCAAGGTGATCAGGCAGTGTCAGTCTTCAGCTGCTAAGCCGAGAAGATCTGGGAAGAAGTCAGTCAGAGAGCCTTGGGCCAGAGTTCCAGGGGTTCTGGTAGTGGCTGCCAGGTGAGTTGAACAGTCCGATTTTCAGTGGGGTCCTGCACAGATGGGACGAGGCTTAGGAGCAATCCTGGGCTGCGGGCATTCCTTGGCCTGGTGGCCAGATTTCTGGCACTTGTAGCAAGCTCCTGGGGGAGGCGGGCCTGGAGGAATGCCTGGCCACTGCGGTTTAGGCATTTGGAACTTCTTGTGTGCTGGAGATGTGGCTGGGGTTTGTCTCACAGTGGAGGCAAGGAATTGCAACTCAGAAATATGTTGCTACTTGGCTGCCTCTACTTTATTATTGTACACCTTGAAGGCGAGGTTAATTAAGTCCTGTTGTGGGGTTTGAGGGCTGGAATTTAATTTTTGGAGCTTTATTTAATGTCGGGAACATATTGGGTAATAAAATAAAATGTGTATTGAGAATAAGATGGCCTTTTGACCTTTTAGGGTCTAGGGCTATAAAGCATCTCAGGGGCCATGAACTGGGCTGGGTTTTTTATATTTGATGAAAAAGAGCCTAAACACTAATTGATTTGGGACAAGTCAGATAAAGAAAAAGGAGCATTAACCTTGACTATGCCTTTAGCTCCAGCCACCTTTTTAAGAGGAAATTGCTGGGCAGGTGGGGGAGGGCTAGTCGCGGAAAGAAACCGTAAGCTGGACCGGGTGTGAGCAGGGGAGGTGATAAAAGGATTATAAGGTGGAGGAGCGGAGGCTGAGGAAGAATTGGGACCTAGCTTGGCCTGGCTAGGAGGGGAGAGGTCAGATGGGTCTGTAGAAAAGGAAGATTAGAAAGACTCAGCGACCCTTGGGGTTGGGACTGAAGGGACAGGCGGGAAGGAAAGAAGGAAGATTTGGGACGAGTTGCATTGGGCACAGAGACGAGGTAGGGACCGATGTGTAAAAGAATGCCTGGACGTCAGGCACCTCAGACCATTTGCCCATTTTACGACAAGAATTATTTAGATTTTGTAGGATGGAAAAAATGAAAGTGCCATTTTCTGGCTATTTAGAGCCATTGTCAAGTTTGTATTGGGGCTAAGCGGTGTTGCAGAAGAAAATAAGATGCTTAGATTTTAGGTCAGGTGAGAGCTGAAGAGGTTTTAAGTTCTTAAGAACACAGGCTAAGGGAGAAGAAGGAGGAATGGAGGGTGGAAGGTTGCCCATAGTGAAGGAGGCAAGTTTAAAGAAAAGGGAGAGTAGAGACACAAAGGGAAGGGGTTCGGGGGTTCTTACCCTCTAGAAAAGCAGGAAAGGGGTTGGGGCATGGAAATAAGTGGTTGGGGCACAGAGATAAGAGGTTGGGGTGCAGAAATAAGGGGTTGGGGTGCAGAGATAAGGGCTTGGGGCACAGAAATAAGGGATCAGGGCTCAGAGATAAGAGGTCAGGGCACGGAAATAAGGGGTTGGGGGTTCTTGCCCCCTAGAAAAGCGGGACTTGCCGCTAAGGGTGAAGGAGAAGGGGTTGAGGGGTTCTTGCCCCTCCCCCAGAAAAGTGGAGAAGGGGTAGAGACACGGAGAGAAGGGGTTGGGGTTCTTTCCCCTCCCCCAGAAAAGCAGGACTTGCCACTAAGGGTGAAGGACCAAGGCAGGCATCCCCATGTGGTCAGACACCTCTGAAATGTGGGTGAATTATCAGAGAGGCGTCCCTGCAATGATTAAACACCAAGGGAAGGCTGCCTTCCCAGTCCGTGACTAGCGCCGGAGTTTTGGGTCCACGGATAAAACATGTCTCCTTTGTCTCTACCAGAAAATGAAAGGAATTGAAATTAAGAGAAGCAAGAGATTGAAGTGTGGTGCCAAGATTGAAAGGAGAAAGACGTTGAGGGATAGTGAGGGAGGTTGGAGAAGAGAGTAAAAATAGGCTGCTTACTGGATTTGAAATTGGTGAGATGTTTCTTGGGCTGGTTGGTCTGAGGACCTGAGGTCATAGGTGGATCTTTCTCATGGAGCAAAGAGCAGGATGACAGGGGGTTGATCTCCCAAGGGAGGTCCCCTGATCCGAGTCACGGCACCAAATTTCATGCGCGTCCGTGTGAAGAGACCACCAAACAGGCTCTGTGTGAGCAACATGGCTGTTTATTTCACCTGGATGCAGGCGGGCTGAGTCCGAAAAGAGAGTCAGTGAAGGGAGATAGGGGTGGGGCCGTTTTACAGGATTTGGGTAGGTAAAGGAAAATTGCAGTCAAAGAGGGGTTGTTCTCTGGCAGGCAGGAGTGGGTGTCACAAGGTGCTCAGTAGGGGAGCTTTTGAGCCAGGATGAGCCAGGAGAAGGAATTTCACAAGACAGTGTCATCAGTTAAGGCAGGAACAGGCCATTTTCACTTCTTTTGTGGTGGAATGTCATCAGTTAAGGCAGGAACCGGCCATCTGGATGTGTACATGCAGGTCACAGGGGATATGACGGCTTAGCTTAGGCTCAGAGGCCTGACAACTTATATTAATGAAAATAAAGTTAGCAAATGGAAGCAATGCAGCATCACGGGGAATGCATGGAATTAAAACTGGGAAAAATGTGTGATGATCACAGGCTCCTTCCAGTCACCACGCTGCCAACGTTTGCACCAAACACTCATGGGTCCTCCCTGGCACAGGCTTGGTGGGACCCACTCACCATTGTCCACTAACATGTGCCCTGGCTCCCAGCCGCCTTAGGCACAGGCAGAGGAGGGTGTCCTGGCAGGTGGTGGCTGTCGTCATGGACCCTGCAGATGGGGGTGCTAGTTTCCTGGACTGTCCCCTTGGGCTTTGTCACTGCAGCCACTGATGCAACTCTGGGCCTTCCAAGTAAGGCAGCACCAAGCAGGGTCCCCAGAAGGGCCAGATATGCTGCTGCTCTGTCACCTCCAGGGAGCTTGCTTCTCCCTTCTAGAGCAAACACACAGCTAAACCATGGAGGAGTTTCTCCCTGGAGGCTGGTGATCTGGGACCTTGCAGATGAGCGGTGGGAGAGAGTCCAGGAGGGCCTCCGTGAGGGGAACCCTGCCTGTGTGCCCACGGCACCGTGGCTGCCCACACATGCTGAACTGGGATCTGAAGCAGAGTGGATTGGTAGCAGGATGGGCCAGGGGCGCTAGGCCGGGACGATCCCCCCAGTACCTTGGCTGCCTGCTTTCCTGGCTGAGAGCCCTGTCTCTGGTCACTCTGTCCTGATCCATCCTGGGACTCTAGGCTTGAGTGGCATGGTAGGGCCCAGCAGCGACTCCACCCTAAGCCTCTTTCTTCTCCTCCTCTCCTCCCTCGTGGGCATGGGCCGGGCCACCTGTCCCATTCCACTGGCCTCAGCACCTGGAAGGCTCAGCATCCAGACTGCCTGTGGGACCAGGCGGAGCTGTGTGCCGCCCCTGGCTCTGCCGCCCACCGGGCAACCTGGAGCACATCCCTGAAGCCTCAAACCTTCAATCATCATGAGGATTAAATAAAATAGTGGGTTGTGTTTAAAGTGCCTGGAAAAGTCCTCTCCTGAGACCTAGACGTTGGGCCTCTGCTCCTGGTGGCCCTCACTGTGAAGGCTGCAGGAGTCTCTCCAGCCCTCCCACATCCCCTGAGACCAGGGCCTGCTGGGGCATGAGGTCATGCCAGCCAGAGCATCCACCCCACTTTTAGAATGTGTTTCTCGCAGGGGTTGAGGGGAGCTGGAATTCCCTTCCTGTGTTTGCTTCTGTCTGTGGGACTAGCTGTGTGGGGTGTAGGGTACATGGGCAGACATGGGGTTGAGGGCAGGGCACATGCGAGGACTCTCCGTGCAGGACAGAGCTGGGCTGGGAGGAAGGGACAGACTGTGAGCTGCTGGCCTCCGCTTACGGTTCTTTTCCTGCACCTTGCAGAGAGCAGGAGCAGGGCTGGGCGAGACAGTGGGTGTGCATCAGCGGTGGCTCTCACTGTGTTTCTATTGAACCATGATGCTCATGCATCTGACAAAGCCTACACTGTTGTTATGCATGGGGATTAGGATGATCAGAAGCATTCTGGTGTGAGAGAGATGAGGGGGAAGGAAGAAGAGACAGAGGAAGGAGGAGGGAGGGAGTGGAGGGAGAAAGGAGGAAAAGCGACTGAGCCTCATACTGTTCATTGTGTGGCCGGGGTGGCAATGTGACCACCACTGAGCTGGAGGGAGGAACTGTGCTTGTCCCCACGTCCGCAGCCACCCAGGAGCTGTTGCTAGAGATGCATTGATTCCCTCCCGGGTCTGTTTCCCCTGCCATGAAATGAAGCAAGGTTGAGTAAGACGGGGACATTCAAGGTCAGCTTATTTGCTGGTGTCCTCTGGGACACGGGATCCAGGGACAGAGGGCAGCTGGCCTCAGGTCTCAGACTGCAAGCAATGCCTGATGAGTGTTTATGTGGCCTGCTTGGCCTGCTCCTCTGTTTTGGGCCTCCAGGGATGAGGTCTTGGTGCCTCTTCTTGAGATTTGCTGCTGCTTTATTCTCTCTGGTTTGGGCCAAATCCGAGAGCTCTGATGAGCTCCTTCTGGCCTGGCTTACCCAGTGGTGTACACCATCGTGACAACCCAGCCAACTTTCAGGACTTGGAGTCCTTACCCATTGCTGCACAACAGACTACATGAAAATCCAGGCTTCAAAGCACAATAAACAGGCATTTCCCCCCATTTCTCTGGGGGCTGCTCAGCCAGATGGCTGTCTCAGCATCTCCCATGAGGCTGCAGCCAGAGAGCAGCAGGTGGGGCTGCATCATTTGAAGGCTCGACCGGGGCTCCCTCCTGCAGGAGGCAGTGGGTGCTGGTTGTCTGCAGGAGGCCTCAGTTTCTCCTGTCTTGGACCTCTCTGCAGGGCAGCTCAAGTGTCCTTATGAATACTGGCTTCCTCCAGAGCAGGAGGTCCTGGACAGGGTAAGCAGAGGCAGAAGTGTCTCTTATGGTGTAGCCTCTGAAGTCACATTCTATCACTTTTGTCTTACTCTGTTGGCCTTGCTTTAAGGTACTGGCCTTGACACCTTGTGGGAAGGGTGTGAATCCTGGGAGGTGAGGTCCTCTGAGGCCTCCTGGAAGGCTGGCTCCTGGAATGCTGGGTCTGAGAGGCTCTGAGTCCCTGAGCAGCTTGTTCACTGAGCCATGGACTCTGGCTCATGCAGAGCTGAAATCAATCAGTCTTTACAGCTCACTCAGCAAACAAGTTTGAACACATTCTGTGTCACACAAAGTGGTAGTTTAGGGGGACACACAGACCGATAGACTTGGAGACTTGTAGAGAGGGCAACAGCCAACCTGGGAAGTGTTCGATGTTGGGGGCAGGAACCTAAGACCAGAGCATGGGGTAGGGCCCAGCAAGTAAAGAATGGGCTTCCCGAGGGACTCAGGGAAGGCTGCCTGGGAAAGGGAAGGCTCAGCTCCATGTGGAGTGGTACAGGGGATCCCGGCAGAGGGCTCTGGGGAGGGGGAGGCACAGCCCTCCAGGCAGGCGGACCACAGTGAGCAAAGGCACAGCCAGGCTGGCTGGTCAGATGACTCAAGTTGCTGGGCACTGCCGGAGTTCGGGTGTCATTTCTCCAGTATGCCCGGATTCCAGAACCTTCCAAAACAACAAAAAATTTCTCCTGCTTTGTAAAAGTCCTGTTAAGTCAATGGTTAACTTGTTTGTTACTGCAACCAAGAAGCTCATTAGAAAGTTCTGGAGAGACTCAGCCCTGGAGGACCTGGGTGTAATGTTGGGCCAGCCAGAATGAAAGAAATAGTTTCCATCATGGAAAAGATTGTCTCATGCTCCTTCGCTGCAGGCGAACATAGCTTCGTGGCTTTCGGGCCCCTTCCCCACTTGCTCTCAGCCAGGGTGTCCATGCATGTGTATTTATAGGCCCATGTGTCATTTTCCTTTGTTTTGGAAGAGTGTACTACCCACAGGGATCAGCGGAGGCTGCAAAGAACCCGAGGGACTCACGGGCCTGCCGGGGCTGGAAAGTTTAAAGGCTGCTTTGAGCTTTCGGCTCCATCTGCCACACCATAAAATGCACATCTATGCGCGTTTGATGGATGGAAAATAACACGCAGTCTATTCATTTGTACGCATGGTGTGTGAGCTGCCGAGGCCTCTCCCTGTGGTCTGTCTGTTTCAGAGCTGCCTGTCTTGGATTATATATTTCTAGTGGGCAGAGACATTCTGCTAATCCTACCCCTCCTGCCCGGTGCACAGAGAGGCATGCATGAGGTTCTGCAATGTGATAGAAAACAGGACAGGCCTGCAGGCTACGTCGGCCTCATTGATGTCTTGTTCCCCTTTATCAGAGTTGCCCTGGGAGGCCCTGGCCCTCCCGGCCTCCCCCTCCCCTCCTTGACAGTCCCTCCTGGCTTCTTTCCTTCCCTTCCCCCACCTTGGGTAGGGAGCAGAGGGCTGAGCTCACACCTGGAAATCGCCCAAGACAAAGAGAACCTACCTAAGAGTCTGCCTAAGGGGTGGGGACAGCAAAGCCTGTGATCGTAGTTGGCAAAGGTAAATGATGTCAGACAGCAGACGTTCCTCCAGCCCTGCAGCAGTTTCCAGGCGTGGAGGGAGGCCTGGCGCCAACTTCTCAAGTCACGTTCAATGAACAGTTGTGGTTTGAACTGTGGAGAGTGGGGCCTGCAGGGGAGAGAGAAATGCACCAGCCAAAGGCTGCAGCCTGACCCTCCTGATCTCATCGCTCAGCCCTACTGGGGAGGAGTCTGGGGCTGCAGCTCTGGGCGACTTCATAGTGGACGGAGAGAGGAGATGGCTGTGTTTCTGACTGCAGCAGGTGGCCTCCTTCCTCTCTGCCATGAGGCCGGCGAGAGGAGATACAAAGACAAGGGGAATCTGTCCCCAGGTTGGTTGACTCCAGGTTACCCGGAGCAGAGCCCAGGGACACCCACAGACTTGCCTGGGGGAGGATGGCGAGGCTGTAAGTTCCCTCATCACCCAGATCAGGGTGCTGCTGCTGAAGGCTGTGATTTAGGAAGACACCAGTCCTTGCCTTTTACCTGGTTCTTTTGCAACCCTGCTTCCCGCCCACCCAGTGAAAGGTTCACCTGCACAGGCTAGGGCAGCCTGGGGTTGGGCCCTGAGGCTCCTGGGCCTCTGGATGTAGAATTTTCCTAAGTAGTTATTGTCTGAGAGTGAGAGGTTGCAGCCCAGACCTCCAGATGAAAACAGCCTGGGCCACTTTGCTAAGCATTTAAATTCAGCGTTTGTAGAATTTGTATGGTATGATTCCAGTTTTGATCTCCATAGATAGGACTTGAAGGAAGTGTACTAATGCCATCTATTTTTCTGGGTCTGGATATTTTTTATCGAATTTATGTTTTAAAGACGTTTTATGTTTATAGTTAAATTGAGTGCTAAGTACAGAGTTCTCAAGCCTCCTCCGCCATCAACATCCCCACCAGATGGTGCGTTTGTTACAATCGGTGAACTTACATGGACACATCATTGTCACCCAGAGTCCACAGTTTACCTGAAGGCTCGTTCTTGGTGTTGTACATCGTGTGGGTTTGGACAAATGTATAACGACATAGATCCAACATGATAGCATCATACTGATCATACTGAATTGTTTCACTGCCCTAAAAAC
Source organism: Hylobates moloch (assembly GCF_009828535.3). NCBI lineage: Eukaryota > Metazoa > Chordata > Mammalia > Primates > Hylobatidae > Hylobates > Hylobates moloch. The sequence goes on along the minus strand of NW_026652277.1, from coordinate 5,223,337 downwards.
CCTCTGTGCTCTGCCTACTCATCCCTTTCTTCCCCCAACCCCTGGCGACCACTGATCTTTGCACTGTCTCCATAGTTTTGCCTTTAGCAGAATGTCCCACAGTTGGAGTCTTATAGGAAGTAGGCTTTTCAGATGGGCTTCTTTTGCTTAGTCATGTGCATTCAGTGTTCTGTGTCTTTGCACAGCTTGATAGCCCATTTCTTTTCAGTGCTGAATTGTATTCCATTGTCTGCATGGTCCACAGTTCATTCATCCATTCACTACTGTCTTAGTCTGTTCGTGCTGCTATAAAAAATACTGGAGACTGGGTAATTTATAAAGAAAAAACATTCATGTATCATAGTTCTGGAGGCAGGAAAGTCCAAAATGAAGTTGCTGGCAGATTTGGTGTCTGGGGAGGGCTGCTCTCTTGTTTTCCAAGATGGTGCCTTGTTGCTGCGTCCTCTGGGGGAGGTGGACACTTTGTCCTCACATGGCAGAAGAAATGGAAAGGAAAGAACCTTCTCACTTCTCTCCAGCCCTTTTATAAGGGCTCTAATCCCACCTGTGAGGGCTCTACCCTCATCACTTAACCACCTCCTAAAGGCCCCACTTCTTACTACTATCACATTGACCATTAAGTTTCAACATATAAATTTTCATGGACACATTCAGACCATACACAGCACCTGCTGAAGAACATCTTGGTTCCTTCCAAGTTTTGGCAATTATGAATAAAGCTGCTATAAACATCTGTGTGCAGGTTTCTGTGTGGATATAAGTTTTCAACTCATTTGGGCAAATACCAAGGAGCAAGATTACTGGATTGTAGGGTAACAGCATGTTTAGTTTTTTAAAGAAGCTGCCAAACTGGCTTCCATTTTGCATTCCTACCAGCAGTGAATGAGTGTTCCTGTTGCTCCACATCCTTGCCAGCATTTGATGTTGTCAGTGTTTTGGAACTTGACGTTCTGACTGGTGTGTAGTGCTATCTCATTGTCGTTTTAATTTGCAATTCCCTAATGACGTGATGTAGAACATCTTTTCATTTGCCTATTTGCCATCCGTGTATCTTCTTCTTCTTCTTCTTTTTTTTTTTTTTTGGTTTGTTTTGAGACAGAGTTTCTCAACTCATTTGCCCAAATGAGTTGAAAACTTATATCCACTCAGAAACCTGCACTTTGTCACTTAGGCTAGAGTGCAGTAGTGCAATCTCAGCTCACTGCAACCTGTGCCTCAGCCTTCTGAGCAGCTGGGATTAGAGGCCTGTGCCACCATGCCTGGCTAATTTTTGTATTTTTAGCAAAGAAGGGGTTTTACCCTGTTGGCCAGGCTGGTCTCAAACTCCTGGCCTCAAGTGATCCACCGCCTTGGCCTCCCAGAGTATTGGGATTACAGGTGTGAGCCACTGCGCCAAGCCTGTATATCTTCTTTAGTGAGATGTCTGTTCAGGTCTTTTGTTTGTTTTTGAATTGGGTCATTTTCTTATTGTTGAGTTTTAAGAGTTCTTTGCATATTGTGGATAACTGCCCTTCATCAGGTGTGTCTTTAGCAAATATTTTCTCATTATCCGTGGCTTGTGTTCTCATTCTCTTGAGGTAACTTCTTTTTTATACTTTCCTAATTTTCCGTGATAAAAATGTATAATTTTAGCATCAGAAGAAATATGTTTAAAGCTCTAATATTTTACTAAATTGATATTTTATCATTATCTAATTTTTGCTTTAGAAAGATCATTTGGCTGCTATATGGAGGATGGATTGAAGGATGGTGAGAGTTTGGGGACCAGTTAAAGGCTAATGCTGTTCTTCAGGCCAGAGCTTTCTGCAGCTAATACTGTTCGGAACAATGAAGGCAGTGGGAAGTGGTAGAATTCTGAATGCATCACGGAGGTGACACAGCCTGTGGATGGAGTGGTCAGGAAGCATGAGTAAAGTAGAGGAATCAAGAATGGGTGGAGAGTGGCGCCATTTACTAAGATGTGGAAGACTGGGGGTGGAGAGGATTCAGGATGGAAAAGCTAGAGTCCTCTCGGGTCCTGTTAAGCATGAAGCACATTAGACTTGCAAGAGGACATGTCAAGTAGGATCTGGGTAGCAAGTCAGGAGCTCAGAGGGGTGGTCAGAACTGGAGATGTAAATTTGGAAGTTGTCAGGTGTTGGTGATGTTAAAGCCATGGGATGGATCAAACTCCCCAGTAGATAAAACAAGATGTCTGGGAACTGAGCCATGGCTTTCCAACATTTAGAGGTCTGGAAGAACAGAGGTCCAAAGGGAGAAGAGGCGAGGGCGGTAGGAGATGAGGAAAGTGTGCTGGCGCCCGAGAGTGGAGGAGAAGGCGTTCCAGGTGCTGTGCTGCCGAGGTTGAATCTGATGAATTACCCCTGGAAGCTGCCGGCTGCTGGAGATGGGAGCTGGGGTTGAGGGTGGCTTAGAGGAAGGTGGGGGTGGGGGTAGCCTAGAGGAAGCTGGGGAGTCAGCGTGCAAAGGGAGCAGGGACGTCTGGGCAGAAGTGCAGTCGTGTGAGCTGATGATGGAGGGGGAAGGGGGTGCAGGTTTAGGAGGCCGACCCTGGATAGTGGTACTCGGGGGAGAATCGGAGGTGGGGAGCATGCATGGTAAAGAGCTGCTTTGCCTTGGGAGGGGACCACTGAGCTGAGCATTTACAGCATGGCCTGGGAGTTTGGGGTAGGGTAGAATGGGGCAGGGGGGCCACATCTCAGGCTGGAGGGAGGGCAGGCTGGATGGGAGAGGAAAAGCCGGTGCTTGGTGGGATGAGGTGAAGGAGGGAAGGAAGAACAAATACAGGGGCACTCAGATGCATTTAATCTCAGCTTTGCCACAAGCCAGCTGCCTGATCTTGGGCAATTCACTTGATGTTTGTAGATTTCAGGTTCCTCAGCTGGCAAAGGGGGTCAGACTATGTGATTCATGTGAGTTTCCAGGTCTAACTTGATAGATCTGTCCCTGCTTGTCCTGCCCAGTGAAAGAGGAAAACAAAAGGCCATCCACCCGCCGCCAACAGCAGCTGTTGAGGAATCTCGATTCTATGGGAGATTATCAGATTCCTCTGAATCTAGCTAATTTTGCCTTACTTTCTGATCTACTCAACAGCAAACATTTCCAGGTATTGTAACACTCTCTCCTTTCTTAGAAGACAGTAATGCAGCTCTCGCGCTGGCCGTTCATGAAATTCTCAGGGCCAGGCTGGGTGGATTGCTTCCTGGGAGGCCGAGGAGCTTCCTGTGTCTTCTCATTGCCTCAGCTCACATGGAGTGTGGCAGCCACGTTTGTGTGGCAGAGAAAAAGGTGTTGGCAAAGGAAACAAATCATGGTCGAGAGATACAAGGAGGAGAGGAGAGGGAGGAAAGGGGCTGTATTAATGAAGCCAGAATCCAGATTAGCCTAGTATGACTGCCAAGTTGTAATGGAGAGGACAGCAAGTGTGAAATTCAGGCAAAAGGTCTGAGTTTCTGTGAGATAGTAAAATGCAGTATTTTGAAAAGCAGAGGCTGCGGGTTGGGGGGAGTTAAGAGGCTGAGGAGCTGGAAGCATTATAGATACCTGGAATTCCACAAGTTCTTTTCTTCCTTTTCATTTTTTAAAGCGGTGGTTTCTTCGCGTGTCACCCAGGCTTAGTGTAGTGCTAGTCACAGGCAGGGTCATGGCTCACTGCAGTCTCAAACTCCTGGGCTCAAGCGACCCTCCCATCTCAAGTCTCCTGAGTAGCTGGGGCTACAGGTGTGTGCCACTACACTTTCTTTTTAACTTCCGCTTTTTTAGTAAAGAATCTCCAATATACACACAAATGTGTGTAAAGAGTATGATGAATTCCCTGTGTGTCTGATCCAGCTTCAGTGATTCCCAGCTTATGGCCAATCTTGTTTCATATTTGCCCCAACCATTCTCCTGCCTCGTAATTTCAAAGAAAATCCCAATTGTCATTCAGTTTTACCCATAAACATTTCAGTAAATGCCTCTATGACTCTAATCACAGTGCTATTGTTAAACACAAAAATCTAACAGTAACTACTTGACTTTAAATATACACTCAGTGCTGGATGTTTTCTTAAAGTTTGATTTAGCTCTAAATGAGGGCCATGCATTGCAATTGTCTCGTAAGTCATAGATTTCCCTCCATCTCTCCTTTTTCCAGTTTCTATTTCATTGAAGAAATTCTACTTGTCTTAGTTTCCTGGAGATCAGATTCACGTGTGACCTCGGCAGGACTTAGCTGGGATGCAGGTCCCTCGGGAGGTAGTGGCTTGTGTGTTCTGTGCCCTTGATGACCCTTCAATGCATCAGGGTTATGAGATGGCGATACTCTACCATTCCTTCATTTATTAACCGGGCTACTGCTCCACAGAGAATCTCCCCTTTGTTAGCTCTTTGGCTTTTCTGATAGTCTGTAGATGAAATGGTAGGATAAATGCCTGACTTTTTCCCTTTATTTACAGTTTTCAAAGCCCTACATTGGTTCCCTGAGATACTCCAAAGGAAATCAAAGTTATTATTTTGTAAAGAATCATTATGTAGCTATGGGCTTAAATGTGTCTGATGTTTCAATCCGTGGCAGTTATTATCCTAATGAGCTCTAATTGTCTCAAGCACTTTTAAATTAATGCCCCACTCGTCATGAGACACCTGTGTGTCTCCGTACAGGCCCATGTCATTCCAGGCTTAGGAAAGGCACCTGCTTTCACTCAAGTCTGCATTCATCTGTCTCATAAGCAGCCCATCTTCTAAGAAAACAGGCACATTTCTTGATTGAACAGGTCTTAGAAGAGAGAAGTATTCTGAAGCTAAGGCTATGTGGTATCAAATTGAAAGTACTTTACAAAAGCATACTTGATACTTTTCTGTTATCCCAAAGAAACATATTCAGCACGGTTGAATGTGTCACAAGTGTGATTTAGCAGACCAGCGAGAAGTGTGAAAGATTAAGGTTTCTGACTCTTTATATAACAAATGTGATGTCAGTGCACGGAGAACCCACAAGAACAAAGTGAATCCGTGTTCCCCAGCAGGTTCCCTGGAGTCCTGTCAGGACAGACAAGAGGATCTCAACTTGGCATCCACAGGGTGGTCTGGGGAATATCCCTGAAGTTCCAAAGTCATGTGGATGTGGTTGTACATCCATTTTCCTGGGGAGAGGGTCCAGAGCTTTTATTAGAATCTCACATATGCATGCTGTAAGTGTAAGTACCACCGGACTTGAATCACCGTCCATCCGGGAGAAGTCTTTGGTCTTGCAGTTGGTCCTGGGGATTGCTGAGTGCAGAAAAACTTAAAACTTCTCTGGGTCCAGGGAGATTTATTTTTGAGGACATTCCTCCCACCGGAGTTAGATTCCATGGACAAAGGGGTATTACTCTTTCATCAGTGTTCTTTCATGCCAATTTTAAAAAGCCCATTTAGGCTGGGCACAGTGGCTCATGCCTGTAATCTCAGCACTTTGGGAGGCAGAGGTGGGCTTATCACCTAAGGTCAGGAGTTCAAGACCAGCCTGGCCAACATAGTGAAACCCTGTCTCTACTGAAAATACAAAATTACCCAGGCGTGGTGGCACGTGCCTGTAATTTCAGCTACTTGGGAGGCTGAGGCAGGCGCATCAGTTGAACCCAGGAGGCAGAGGTTGCAGTGAGCTGAGTTTGCGCCATTGCACTGCAGCCTGGGAAACAAAAGCAAAACTCAGTCTCGAAAAAAAAAAGGCCATTTGAAGGCTGAGATATCATCTACTTTGAACCCCCAGGACTCCTAAGTGTATACTTCTTAGCCAGTTTCAGCTCTAGGGACAGGCAGGAATTTCAAGTGAGGAATATGATGAAGACAAACTGTAACATTGTCACTTTAGGTCTTTCTGCCTCTGTCATCAACATTTACAGATGGGGGCCTTAACTAGGCATTTTCTGATGCTTGTAAAATTAATTACTGGCATTATAGCCATATATATTTGAAACAAATATCGTGCTGTCTGCATACTGAGAAAAGCATTAAATACAAAGTAGACCCAGCTACCACAAAAGTCGCTGAACACATCTGATGGGTCAGTTGTGTCCTGATAGATCCCAGGGTGATTTACCTGTGATCCACGGATGGCTAATAAGATGACCTGGTTTCCCTTACCACTGTGCGTACACACATCCTGAGACGGACCGTGAAGTTTAAGAAGATTTTCAGGGCAGAGACTATTCTTTGGCTGAAAATATGTAAGCACACAAACTGGAGAAAGGTAAAAAGGCAGGGAAATTAGACTCTCTTCAGCTCTGACTTGGAACAGGTTAAGGCAAAAACTAGGAATATGGTGGATACATGTTGACTTACTATCTATCAGTTACCCAAAGGGGGCTGATATATAATAGATGAGTGAAAACTCAGTGCTGGTCCAAGGAATTCACAGCATCGGAATTGCTAGGAGGGATGCTTGCAAACAGAAACAATCAGCCCTCTACCCTGACGTCCCACAATCTGGATTCAGTAACACGGTGTATATGGGGTTGCAGGGGGTATGTTAGGGGGTGAGGCCCAGTGACTTTTTTTTTAAAGCACCTCTGGTGATTGTGATACCCAAAGAGGTTTGAGAACTAATGTGCTAAATCACTGAATGCTCTCAATGACAGGTGCTATTTCTGAAGAACATTCATTTAATATATTTACTTAGATTCTGGGTCTTATTTTTACCCTTGAGGCAACCAAAGGAAGATACAGTTTTAAATAAAACATCATTCCATTAACAACACTTGAACTACTACTTGCTTCTTAAACTTCAGAAGCTGATCAAGGTAACTCTGGAATAACTATTCTATACAACACCTCTGGAAATGATTAGAAATCTTGCTTTCTGGTGTTGCAGATCATAATCATTGGTGTAATATACACTTTTGAATGTGAATTTCCAAAGACAAGAACCTGAGGTACTCACATTAAAATCTGAAATTAATCAGGATGCTTTGCCACTACCCTTACTATCCTATCCAGAAAGTAACAGGTGTTCACTTATTTTCAGTACAACTGCTGTGTCTGATTACACCATGTTGTTAAAAGATTTCCTAACACGAGACTTATCTACCTTTCACTGATTCATCAATGAATTTCAAAGGTTGAACTACAATTTTTACTAACTTTTATGAGGCTCACCACTACCTCCTTTGCCACACCAGCATATTTTGCCAAATGCCCCCAATATAGCCACCAGGCAAGAAACCTTCAGGGTGATTATGTGTGTGCTTTTGTTTTTTTAATAGTATCATTCATTTGTACAGAGAAATCACTTGGATGGATCTATTTACAGTCTTTTCTGATTATCATTTCCACTGGCCAAATATATTTCACAGAATAGTCAACACTGACTTGAATTGATCACCATTATAATCGGGCTTTTACTCCTCCTCCCCCCTTTCAAAGATGATGATCCCATTTTAACAGGAACATTTTGTAATAAAAGATTCACCAGTCTTTTTCCATCTTATGAATAAATCCACCAAAATTTATCTAATATGGTCAAATTTTTAACACATTTCATTGTTTCTTTTCAAACTCATTATTTGCAGGTATTGCAAACCAAGGCAAATAAGTCCACGTCCCCTCGAGCCTTCTACAACTTACTACACGCCCTCCAGTTGAGCTTCTCCTACCTCCTTTCACACTTGTGAAGTGTCTGGCACAACCAGCCATTTTACTTGAAGACAAAACCACTCTCTTTTCCTCCCTTTTTCTTTTAACTCACCACCAATCGCCTTCCCTCTTGCATTTCAGACAACACTAAAACTTTCAACAAAATCTTTGAAGTGGCTTTCTTTCAGTAGTCTAGAATACATCCAGTCATCTCATGGGTCTTTACCCTGAAATGCTACACTTTAAAAATGGCAATTTTCTTAATTGGCTCAAAAACAGTATGGCTTGGTTTCGCTTGGTAAAATTAATGTGATTAAAAAAATATATATATATATACACACACACACACACACATACACACACATTTTTAATCAGGAAGAAAAATACTTTAAAGACATGCCAATTTGAAAAGGCATCAAAGTAAAAAATTAAAAGCAAATGCTAAAAACTACTTTACAATAAAAAAATTAAATAATCGGCAGGTTAAATGAATGTAAAATGAGGAATGTACAGTGAAAAACAAACTAATATAAAGCATTCCAGTTGATAGAAACCTCCTCAGGCTTATGGTTTGTTTTCCAAGGAAATTATGTTTCAATGTAAAGTTTGAAATACTCCAGACATACATTCCGTGTAGGGTTTGGATGCCAATGTTAAAATTTCAAATTTTGCATGCAAGGCTTATCAAGGAAACACTGGCAGAATTCCAGTACTTGCAAAATTCTAAGTTTTGGTGAATATTGTAAATATTACAATTGGTATTAGAAAGCCATGATGAATCCAGAATTAAGAGAAAACCCATTTCATAAATATTTCGTTTGATTAAAAAATGCCAGGCTTACCATGTTCTAAATAATTCAAGAAAATATCTTTGGAAAAAAGAGGACTGCAGTTTAACAGTAATCTGTATATCTTTAGCTGCCATTAAAAAAAGAAAAAAGAACAACCCAAAACAATGAAAATGTTACAACTGGTATAAAGTAACTCTATGATGCTCCCCTTACGAGGAAACAAAACTGTACACATTTATCAACAGCCTCTGCAGCAGTTACCATACAGAGCCTTCTCTACACCAAAGTCTCCTTCCGTTTGCCACCAGACCGGGCTTTGTCCCTCGCTCTTCGGATGCCGGGCTGTGTCTGGTGTGTCTTGAAGCTCTTGCTGTCCTCTGCCATCTGCATGCCAGAGCCACATTTGTAAGCGTTTTCATCAACTTCTACCTCAGTAACACTGGAGACTGTGGATGCCCTCCTCTGGGCTGTGAGCTTCCTCACAGAGGGGTGGTCCCCCTCACGCTCTTCGTGCAGCTCGGGCAGGCCCTGCAGCTCAGGCGGACTGCCTGCTGACTGGAAGGGGGCAATGGCCGCCCGAATACAGTTGAACCACTGCTGCTTGTGGAACACGTCATTGGCTTGCAGAGTGTGAGACTGGCCTGGAGAGGGGTCATGGAAGCGAATTCTAAAGATATTTTTAGCTGAAAAAAAAAATTGGAAAAAAAAAAATCAGGCTAAAAAAAGGTTTATTCTAGACAAAGTGGTCATACAATCTTAACATGACTGTCAATTTACGGCAATTTATTTATGTCAATGTGAATACATTAAGCCTATGCATTATTTCTTAGATACACCTGCGGGTGTTCGAGCTGAGAAGGCCTGGACAACTCAATGGATGTAACAAGTATAGGACAATGGAGCCATTTCATCTCTAGAATTCTTAAAGGCAAAACTAAATTCACTTCAGTTCTGAGCTTCTATTTCTTTAAATTATTTTAAGGCCTGCATTTTACCTTTCTCTGAGTTGCTGAAAGCTCCTCGAAAGGAGCCTCCCATTCTCACATCTCCGTCCTGCAGGTCTTCTAGGACCAGCTCCTGGACTGGGATTGGCTGCCGGTAAACCTGGTAAGAGTGCCGTTCGTTCCGTGTGACGGGCCGAGTCAGAACCAAGATGTCTTGAAACAGGAAAATGTAAAGTTTCTGGAGAAATGGGAAACAAACTCTTTCTAAATATGAAACTTGTGTTTTTAAGTGACTGAAATATATTGCTAAAATAACTTGACATTATTAATTTCATCAGATTTATTTTTCGAGGATCTAAGTGACAAATCTAGTAATCCATAAAGACAGTGATTTCAAGGCTAAGCATGTTCTATTTGGAAAGTTTTTCCAATCTCAGAATAAATAAAATGTTTCTTATTGACATGTAATATCAGATTAAGCAGCAGCTAAGTGAATGCTCTGCATCACAAAGACCGATTAGTAGTAACATGACTTGAAACACTAGTGTTGTATACCACAGTTTTCTAACACGAACTAGGGATTAAAAATGCAAGCTGGTAAAATGTTAATGGTTCTATTTTGTCCCACACAAATTTATACCTTTATAAATTTTTCCCTCATGAGAGAAAAATCAGAGATGTCAGATTTCAAATTTTTTCAACAAAACTCCAACTTATAAATTGGGCTTTTGAAAATGCATGATGAAACAAAAATACCATTCCGTGACTGCACTTAGTTCTAGCAGGTACTTTTATAATTAGCATTTAAAAGATAAATTTGCATTCATTCAATCTGCTTCAGAAATATGTAGTGCGAAAAAGCATAAGATAAACTCTTAAAAGTTTTTTTTGAAGGATGCTTTTTTATTAAACATTATGGAACTAATACTGTATTTAGACAGGAACTCCTGGCCAAACAAGTTGATTTATGCTCCGAAACTAGAAAATAAAGTATTACTGATTCTCCACTGAGATATTTAAGGCATCTTCTTTATTCTGTAGTCACAGAAACCAAATGCTGGCTTTATCAAGCTGGAATTATAAAATTAAAATTGGCAACCTTCTTTTACTATGTCATGACTTTACCTTTACAAGCCTGCTTCATAATAAACGTGTAAAAGTTAAAAAGGCAGGAGGGAAGGCTGCTCTGCCACAGCAGCAAAAGTCACCTACATGTCCACTCTTGCTCCGCAGCTCCCCATGGCACAGCAGCACTTTGCTCGCTTCGATTCTGGGGTCCCTCTGCTTTTCATCCAGGTACTCCAGCTTGTCGATGTAATACTGGCACTCGGATTCACCTTTCTTCAAGTTGATATCAGAGAGGACTCCCTGTATTATCAGTATCTGAAAATGATAAATAAAATTGACAGAGCAGCTTCAGTTTATTAACTCATTCTGCTTCCTGCAGAGCAAAAATGTCATATGGAATGGAAGAACTTTAAAGCTTGAAGGGACTTTAGAAATCAGTTAATTCTGCCGGTCTGTTCATTTTATAGATCAAGAAACAGTCCTAGCCAAATTGAGTGATTTGTTCAAAGGTGACAAGGTGAGATCGGATGAGAATCCTGTCCCTTAAGATACAAAATGTGCGAAGTCCAGCACACACATCTCCTTATTGCTTAGTGCACAGTGTACTAACGCACTGGGTACTTAAAACACCAAAACAATTCACTACGCTGATGTGAATCAGCATCTTCAGAAGATAATGTTCTAAAGCAGCTTAATGTATAAACCCAAAAAACAAAACAATCACTTAAGGGACTACTTACAGCATCCTCCAGAAGCTGAACATCAGGGTGATCTTTTGGAGTGTGTTTAAGAATTTCTTTTAACAGTAAAGGGTATTTGACTAGGCGACTTCGAGGGATATCTAGGAAACTCCAAAGATCTAGTTTTCGACTAAAGGGAGACTCGAGACATCGCTGGAGGAAGTCTTGGACTCTTGGATCCTGTTTCTTTTGATCAAGAAGAGCTTTGGCTGCCAGCTGGTTACTACAGTAGCCTCTGTAGGCATTCAAGCGCGGTAACTGAAGAGTAATAAAAGAAAAGGTATAATGTGTTCCTGTTATAACTGAGTGCATTAACAAGCCTGCAAACATGAAACACAAAATGTACAGCTATTCTTGAGAGTTTTAACAAGCTGTGGACATTTTCTGGCAGATAATAATGGAAGCTGAATAGCATTTTAGCAATCATCAAAATGCTCTTCAAATTTTCATAATTTGGCTAAATCCGAGTGAAGACTCATGACTTCTACTACCCTCCAACCTCAGACACTGGCAGTCTGTGCTCCCAGGACACTTGAGTGTCCTCCATTTGCCACCAGCCCTGAGACTGTTTATGTGCTTGGCTATTCCTTCACTAGGCTATAAAGGCAGAGACTGCCTTTCATCACTGACTCCCAGCGACTCCTCCTCAAACAGTGCCCAGCATCTGGCACACACTTAAACATATGTGACAGAATGCAACGGATAATCACACATGATGTGGGAATTCTATCCAAGCAGGAACGTATTTGTAACACAAATGAACCTATAGCATTAATGAAGGTGTTTTTTTTTTTTTTTAAACAGACTGTAACTTCTTACGTCACTGTAAATTTGTTTAGTTTTAATGCCTTATGTGTTTGTAGAACAGAGTTATGGGATCAAATCAGTCTCATATTCATCAGAAACTGCAACATGGCACATCTGTAAGAAATTGTATCTGGGGTCAACAACTCACTACATACCCAGTTCACGAGAATGTGACCAATCTGCTCCACTGTTCCATCGGGCTTGGTTGCTTCTCCTATTCTTGTCAACAAATCTGAAGTGATAAAAAAGCATAAACACCATTAACAGGTTTATTTAAAAAATAGGTCAGCACTACATTAGAAGTTTAGACTGAAAATTACATGCACTGCTGCTCTTTAGATTTAATGACAATTAAGTGGCACATCTAACCTTCATGCAGAGGTATGTAAGAGTCCAGATCACCAAATATATGTGTGAGTTCCTCTTCTGACATGATGGACAACTTTAACATAGGGTCATGGTAGGCCTGTCAGAGGGGAGAAATGTGTCACAGAGAGATCATGTGAGGAAAACATGAGGGATCTATACTTGGAAACAAAGAGAATTAATTACATAAAAGCTAGCGTGGATTCTGTTTGCTACACATAAAATAAATTAGTATGTATTAATCCCCAAATAAACTCTCTTACTTTTTTTTTTTTTTAAGACGGAGTCTTGCTGTGTCACCCAGGCTGGAGTGCGGTGGCGCGATCTCGGCTCACTGCAAGCTCCGCCTCCCGGGTTCAGGCCATTCTCCTGCCTCAGCCTCCCAAGTAGCTGGGACTACAGGTGCCCGGCACCACGCCCGGCTAATTTTTTGTATTTTTAGTAGAGACGGGGTTTCACCGTGTTAGCCAGGATGGTCTCGATCTCCTGACCTCGTGATCCGCCCGCCTCGGCCTCCCAGAGTGCTGGGATTACGGGCTTGAGCCACCACGCCCGGCCTAAACTCTCTTACTAATACTTGTATTTGAGGATGTGTCTAGACCTCATCTAACAAAAATGTATTCACCAGTAGATATTTTCTATTCTTCTACTTCTAAAGGGTAAGAAAACTATCCTTTAGATTTTGTGAAATGTAATTTTTAAAAACTAGGGCATCTGATAAAAAGTTATTTACTGACCTTTCTTGCAAGTTTGAGATCCTCAATTAAATCCTGTTCACCTCGGGACATTTCATATATTGCCTAAAAACAGCCAGCAAACATCAGAGGTCATTCTTTCGAGAAAGGAAAATTATATACAACTGATAATTACATTATTTGATGTTTTGAATGGCATTTTAAAAAGTAACTCAGCCTGAAAATTGTAATTCAGAATGGAATCTCAAATAAAAGGTTGCCATATGTTTGGTAATTTTACCCTATTAGAGTTGTTTAATTTGACCACCATCCATCTTTAGGTTTTGTTCACCATGTATTAGGAATTGTTGCTCAAACACAAAAATCCAAGTTGTTCTTCTGGGAAAACATGGATGCTGAGTGCCAGCATACCTCCTGCCGTCGGATCTCCCTGGTGGTGAGAGACTCCTTCATGGTGACGTCCAGCATTTCTGACCACAGTACACTGCTCCTCCTCTTGGTGGGTGTCGGGACTGTTGACCTGCTAGAAAACTTCTGGGCAGAGGCTGGGGATCTGTGGTCACCACGAAGGGTAAATGACTTAAAAAAGAAAAGGTGAACAAAAGAGAAAACAAGATTTGGAAGAAACAGAATTATTCCCATTTTCTTTTTTTTTTTAAAGTGAAGAAAGACAAAGTTCTGAGAATTTCTCAATGCAGAAAACAATAATTTATCCAAGTTTCCACCTACCAATCTTATTTATCAGCTAAAATTACATTTTTGGGAATAAAAACTAGCCAAGACTATGCATTGATGTAAGATGCAAATTAATATAATGAGGCTACACATTGTTCTGGAACAATATTCCTTACTAGCATATTACAAAAAGAAAACTATGTTTAAGTATAATAATGCAAACCTGTTTGTACAGCTCAAAAACAACTACAAATTCCAGGCTTCTATAAAGTCCCCTGACTGCATTACTCTTCCTCCTCTCTTTTTACCTGTATTGTTTGACCAAAACGTCTGACAGCTCCATTTCTTACAGGAGAGATTAAATTTGCCAAGGACGTCACACGAGCCAGAGGTCGAACTCTTTTATTGCTTGGCTCCTATAAAAACAAACCAGATGACACTAAATATATGTCTAGGTGCAATGATTTCATACAAACTTGGACAAAGTAAAGCCCTCTCACAAAACAATTTTTGTACATTATAAAATACAGAAACATGAAAATAAGAGTTGTTCTTCATTGTCAACACAATAAGAACTCTATTGAGTAGCAGTAACTTTTCAAAAAATAAGAGTATAAGAAAAGCCAGTCAAATATTTCCATTAGGGGAAAAAATTAAAATTCAAACAAGGAAATTACATCCTAAAATCCAATAGAACTTTTTAGTTTAAGGCAGGGAATAACTTCTTTTTTTTAAAAAGCCTTATTGTTATGAAAATTTTCAAACATACATGAAAGTGGAGAATGGCATAATGGATCCCATGTGTCTACCAAGCGGCCTCCACAGTGTCTGGTATAACAATTTGTTTCATTTTTGTCCCTACTTAAATATTTTAAAGCAAATCTCAGACATTGTATCATTTCATTCTTAACTACTTCCGTTAGAAAATATGACCTTTCAATAAACATGTCTGACACTGGAATGGGCTGAAAAATATTGAAGCCAAGGCAGGGAGGAGTTAAAAGAGCACCCAGGCTCTGAAATCTGACTGGGCACAAATCCCGGCTCTACCACTTGATAGGGCACACCCTTGGCGTCAGTTTTCTCATCTATAAAATGGGGCTAAAAGTAGCACTTCTCTTATGAAGTTGTTGTGAAGATTAAATGAATAATAGGGCTTGAAACAGTGCCTGGCACATACTAAGTTTGAGCTATTACTAACAGATTTTAGGAATATTTCCATTTACTACATAAACACTGGGATTCATAAATAAATAAGATCCTCTCTCAAACAGTAATTTATTAACTTAAAAGAAAGGTATACACAAATCAAGAAGAAATAGTTATGATTCTACATGTTATTGCTTTTAAATAATATAACAAACACATCACTTATTCAAGGATTTTGAAACTTTACAAAAATTGCATTATTCTAATTTTATCGCTAGAAAAATGGAGGCATACCAGTAGGTGACTCACACAGTAACTGAAATGAAGAATGCCAGATCATAAAAGTAGCGGGTCTATTCTTTATAATGTCTATGGAGCATAATTATTTGTATTTTGTGCTTCTGACAATTGTGGCATACTTGACAAAATAATTTTGATGAGAATCCAAGGAGGATATATAATTTAAAATTATATTAAAATATCACTGAAAAACAAGACATCATTTAAAAATAACAGAAGCAGCAACTTTTTCCAAAAATTCTTTGACATGACTAAAGTAATATAAAAAGGAAGGGGTGTAGAAAATTGAGTAAAAATAATGCCTTTAAACAACTGAAGACTATATTGACCACTTTTGGTTTGGGTAAAAAAAAATTTTTTTTTAATTAAGTATTTAAACTGACAGGAAAAGTTAACATTATTTGGAAAGAAATGTAAATAATTTGAATATCCAAAGAAACAATTAGACTCATTAAAGCTCCTAAATGTATACATATGTATCAGAAAGGAATGTGAACTATTAAGGAAACTTGGTAGATAATCAAAGAGAATTTAGAAATTTGAAGGCTTTAAGAGGCAGAGTTGTAGGTCAACCCCTCATACCAAATAATCAACTCCAAAGTAAAACTTTGAATATAAATGAACTGCAAAAGAAACCTTCGCGATATGTAATAAGATGGCACACGCTGTGCTTCTGAGGACATGTGTGGATGCCTCCCTCACGTACATCTGTGCTGACTGACTGACACACGCGTGTGCAGGGGCCAGCACAGGCATTCCTTTCCATTTAGTAAAGACAGCACAAAGAGTCTCCTGTTGGACTGAAGATAGAATTACCTCACAGAGTAAGAAATGCCGACATTTCACTGGAACAAAGCAGTTGTCAGAAAGTTCTGTTCTGCTTTTTGGGAACAGAGGTTAACTCCTTTTCCTTGTTTCATGCATAACAAATTTGACTTCCCAGAAAATATAATATTTAATTTCAACTTAAAAGGTCTTTGGAAAGGTGAATATGAAAGGAAAATTTAGTTAGCAGGAAATAAATTTTTGATATCTATTTTATCACATAAAATCAAATTAATAATAAAAACTTATTATCTTTATAGGACCAGTTACTGCACAACTACTAACTTCCTGGTAACTCAAAATTATGTGATATTTTAAAACTACAGAATTTAGATTTAGATAAGTGAATGTAAATATATCTAAAGCATACTTCTGAAACAAACACGGGTTTTGTTGAGGTGGTCTCTTTAGGGTGGCAGCATATTATGCCAGGTGGTATTTGGTGGTTAAATATGTTCCACAGTCCTTTAAAAACCCAACTCTAATCTCACTTCTCCACAAAGGAAATGCTGCTCTTCAGAGTTTCTCAAATCTAGGCTGTCTTGGGAAGTAAGATGCTTACTCAGGAAATACAGGTTGGGAGAGGGAGAGAAAGCAGGAGGGCACTTTGCACTTTTTCACATGCTTTTGGGGACTGAATGGTGGGTAACTTTCCGGCCTCACTCAAAGGACATACATGAAGAATGTTTGGCAAATACAAAACAAACTTTTAGTATATATATTTTAAAAGTGTGACCAATTTTAATGACTAAAACAACCAAAAGTGTGATTATGAAATGTAAAGGTATAATGCTGCTACTAATTTCAGGATACATATACTATTTGAAAACAGACTCATACATGAAACTTCTGTGGAAAAGTGATGTGGTTTAGGCATTCACAGGCCACCTAAAAGATTGGGACAAAAATTTGTGTCTTTCGGAATACAGGTTAGAAATTGGCCCATGTGAGCCGAAACCAAAAGTAGTTTTCTTTAGAGGTCCACATGAACTATCTTAATAATCTTGGTTTGACTATTAAGAACCTAAATATTTGCAGTCACAAAACAAATTCCTAACACAATATTTAGATAGGCCAGACAGCATTTGGAGGTGATGAAGGTGAGTGGAATAGGCGCTTTCTATCTCACCACCACCAGATGGAAGGCACCCATAGTTCCACTGCTAGGATTGTTTATTTTTACTTTGGAGTCCTGGAAACATGTTATGGCAAATTCAAGAAGCTTAAAGAACAGATATGAATACTGGAACCATACTCTCCTCAAAAAAAAAAAAAAAAAAATCCAAAAATCCATGGGAATAAACAAAAAATGCCAACAAGCTTTACATGCTCAGTGAATTTTCTGCTGCAGGGAACCTTTCACCAGGGCTAAAGTTCACTTGGAGGGAAAAAAAAGTCCAACACTCTCTAACATAAGTTTATATTGTTAATTTAGGTTAATTTTTAATCAGACTAGGTTAGCTAGGCAGTCACATGCACTATTATAGGCAATCTGCCCACAGATCAGGGTATGTATTAATGTTAGTAATCCACTTGTAGTTAGATTTTATGCCTTAAAAATTTCTCGACATCTATAAACAGAAAATTGTTGAGAATAAGTTAAAGTATTTTTCAGGTTATGCCTTATACCTAACTGCAACAACATGGAAAAATCCTGTTGAGAAGTCAGCGTTTTGTAGAAAGGCTTTTTCTTCTAATGATGCCAGTTAGAGAACATATTTTAGGAGGGTCTCTTCTATAACCAATCGTATCAAGACACTGAATAAAAAAAACAGTATGCGCCTAGGTCTATTCCTTTGGGTTATAATAGTTAAATAATCTTCTCTCCTACTTAGCAAAAACTTTAAAATCAAAAGAAAATAAAAGTTATTTTTAAAAAGATAAAAATGAGTTACGATCACATGGGATGAATTCCTTTTCTAGAAATACTCAAATTATTTAGAGCTGTGTCACTAGATCTAAAACCCTGACAACATTCCTAGTGCTTGTAACTTAGAAATAAAGGTAAGGCAGAAACACAGCCCATGCCTGATACTAAACAAAGGCCAGTTTCTATGGGCCCAACAGATGATAAGCTGCAGGATTCACACTAGTGACTGTGGATGATGGCTCTACTCAAAGGAAATGCTCATACATTTTGAGAAAACCGACACATAGGCAAAGACCAAAACCAAGAACAAAAACCAAAGCCAAACCACACCAAATAAAAGTGTACTTCCTGAAGACAGCAGCTATTTTAACTACCAAAAGGTGTGTGTATGTGTACACATGACAAGCAACTTTGCTGGGGTATTCAGTAAGCTTTACATATTTAAAATGCACAATTAGATAAGTTTTGACATGTGTACAGAGATGGAAACCATTACCACAATCAAGAGATACACAGTTAACTGAATGCAGGAACACTATTCCTAGCATATAAGTGACAATGTAGTATATATTAAAGTATACAGTATAAACAGAATATCACACAATATTAAATCAAGATTACATAAAATGGCATAATTTGATTTATATTGATAAATGTTCATAAAGACTAAAAAAATGACTTCAGACAAAGCAAGGAGGGTAAAAATAATAAGTCATTGGTTTAAATATTCTAACATGCCTCTTTCCTTCTGAAGAAAAAAGTGGCATACGATGAACTCATCAGATGGAAGAAAAATGCACACCAGGTCAGACTAAACTTGAGTTGCAATTTGTTCACTAGCATTGATCTACAACAACGGGATTCTTTTCCTCTCGCTCCATTAAGGTAGTTTCTAAGACTGGATGATATAAATTCAAGTTAAAAAAACAACAATTATATTAAGCATCAGAAACGTGACAAATGTAACCAGAGTAACATATACATTTAAAATCTTTTCCTTTTGTATAAAAGGTGTGTACACTCAAGCTATGCTGTGTATAAACTATTTAAACTTAGACCACAGTCCCTAAACACATTTCAAGCTTGCACATAAATCAAGAACATACATTGTAAAAATAAGATCAAAAGTTTAAAATTATACTGTTAATACCTTGTTAAAAATCTTAAAACTCCGTGGAGTTAGGAAACATTCCTTTTGCCTAACGTTTCTCTTAAAGTCTTACCTCTTGTTCTCTGAAGGACTGGTTATTGACATCTAGGACTCGTATGGTCCTTTTAATAGGTAGGAGACCTCCAGTCTCATCATGTGCCACCATGCTTCCCAAGTACTCCCTCAAACCTTTCCAATCAATCCACACCGAGTCAGCGCTGTAGCGACGCTAGGCAGAGGCACACGGGCTTTTCTCCCCAGAGTTGGGCCACCCTCGGCAGCCACGTGCCCATGCCTCTCGCCGCGGTGGAGCAGACGCTTCTGAGAGCCGCAGGCAGCAAGCACCGACCCTAGAGCTCGGGGGCGGGGCCGCAGCCAACCGGGCCCTGGGGGCGGGGTCCACCACCACGTGACTTCAGTTAACTGAGAGCTGGGCACACCTAGGCCTCTCAGCTTTCGCCCGGGAGGAGAGTGAAGCTGGGTTCAAGTAGGACAGAAACTTCTCTTCCTGATTTAAAATGCATTCCCGAAGGAAAACAAATTGTTACGTTATCTACTCTGGTGCTTAGTCACAGACAGGCAGACTTTTCCTATAAAACCCTATTGCCTGGGAATAAGTTTAGTATGGACAACTTAACAACTCAAATAAGGAAATAGAAATTCTTATTTAATGGGCCCGAATCAACGTATATAATGAAGAAAAGCCTAATTTTCCAGGAAACCTGCTTTTATTTTACAGAAGTGCAAGCATATTCACAATTATAAAATAGATTATCTAAGTCTTTAAATAGTTCCCACCACTTTTTCTTAAGACTAGCAGGGTAAATACAGCAAGTGCACTTCTGTTACCTCTCTTCCAGAAGAAAATCTCCCATGAGGTTACGGGTAAACTGGGCTACTTCAGATTTCAAAATTCAGTATTTCTTAGAGGTAGATATTTTTTCTGTATCTTTTTAAAAACTTGATTATCTGTGTACTAGATATTTTATAACAAAGGTGATTTCTGTTCTCTATATTGTATACATAGTATATAATTGTGTATATATTATATATAAGTGTATAATATAACAGGGTCCTTCTCTAAACTGAATTAACTGATCTTGATATAGCTCAAACAGGGTCAAAAGACTGCTTAAAAAGTCTTGCATTTTACAGGTGAAGAAATGAGGCTCACAGAGGTGAAGTGACAATAATGACAGTGACCAGTGACAGTCTCCAAATTTCTAGCCTAAGTCTTTTCCTCTATGGAATAATACTACTTTTGTTGGCTTGGCAGGCCTGCTGTGAAGCAGATTTCCTTTTAAACACAAAATTCTTTATTCTATTTGGAATGGTAAAATTTTACACTATAAACTACTATAATATGATGGTATGTTGGAAAAATATTTCTATTCTGAGGATTTATAGAATCAGAGAAATCTATTCTATAAAAGTCACTATTCTAGATACTTGCATAATAAAAAAAAATAGGCTTCATATCTGCTAAAGGGACCATTGTGTAAAGGTAGGCCACATGAAGAGATAACAGAAGATAGCTTTTGCAAATTCAAAACTAAGGTGTGTAGCTAGTAAGTGCTACAGGAGTTCTGGAAGAGAAACCACTTCAGGTAGTTTTCTAAGTTGAGACATGGCTGGGAACAATGCCAGGAAGAGGTTTAAGATGTTATGTCTGTGGGGCCTTGAATGTAATATTTTTCATAGATTTGAACAAGAGAAAATTTCGAGGATGAGGGAGTGAGTCCACACTGTGAGGTCATGGGCTGTGCGTAAAGATGGAACAGATGGATGTACTCAACAAGTGAGAGAGATAATGAGAGCTATGTTGTAATAAGATATATGTGACTGGTGTTTAAGACGGTTGAAAGATGACTGAAAACATAATGCAAAAATCACAATCGGGCAACAAGAACTTTGCCTAAAGTAGGACCAGTAGGGAAAAAGGAAAAGGATATAAGCAAGAAGTCACAGATGCCTAAAATTCTTTAAATAGGAGGGGTAACTGTTAGTGCAAATCAAGAAATAAGAAGGAACAAGCTTTGAAAGAAAATTCTAAGTTACATTTTAGATAAACTGAGCGTGAGGCGGTGGAAGAACGTGCAAATGAAAATATTCTGCTGGTAATTGGAAATGTTGGACAAAAACCTGAAAAAGAGGCTGAAGGCTAGATTTAGACTGGAGAGTCAGATACAGAGATAAAAATCGAAGCTATGGGAGTGAATGAGATGCCTGGGAGAGAAAATTTGGACAAAAAGAACATGGTCCAAGTATCTAACTCTGGAGGAAAGCCAAGGGAAGGAGAATTCTGCAAAAGGAATAGTTAGAAGGAAAGAAACAAAGCAAAAGCCAAGGGAAGAAAAAAATGTTAATTACAGCAAAGAGGTTAAGGAGGGTAAGAAAAAAGCCACAGATTTAGTGATTACAAGTTTAATGAGGATCTCAAGTGTGCTATTTCAGGGGAGTAAAGACAGAGGCAAATTACAGGGGTTGAAAAGTGAATACAGAAGAATAGTGGGTGCAGACTATTTATAAAGACAAATAATCTACAAAAAGTAATTGCCTAAGGTTTGCAGGAGAGTTGCTACTTCTTGCAGGAAGGACCACCACTGCCCTTCTGTAGCTATGTGTGTTTTATACACGAGATGTGGTAATAATTCCTCTTTCTGCTTTGAGTTTATTTTTTAAAGTAATGGAGATTGGCTCTGTTTCATCATCTACTCTATTGTCCAGTCTGTCCTGGGCAGTATGTGTGATGTGGTTGGCCTTAAGAGTGGATGACTGTAGAAGATATTTCCATATAGCATGAAAGTAGAAGCACCTGAGCGATTGTGGACTCCTAATTTTACTCTTAATTTTAAGAACAGTGATCTGCCTACATTCTCAGAGCTAATATGAACAGCCTAGGCTAGACCCCAGCAGTCTGGTTCAGTTAGCTTCATCAGTTAAAATATGGTGTAAGTAAGGCCAATACTTTACGGCCACCTAGTTTCTAAGGGAATAAAGGATTACGTGCAGTGGGAGTTAGGAAAGAAGCAGCTGGGAGTTCTCCTGGGATTCTTACCCAATGTCTTTCTTGAAACTGTTTTTCCACTTAGTTCCAACAGAAATGAGCCAAGATAATGAGGAGAAGGGGTATCTTTCATTCTGTCCTTCAGCTGGGGACCCAAGAGGTAAAGGTAGAAGTCTTTATATGTAAAAACAGAAATAGAAAACAAATAGGGTATACTGATGACAGCCATGTTCACAAAAGCCCCAGCTCATCAACACTAAAATCTTAGTTTCATTTTGAATATGCAGGTTTGGGGTCTAAATGTAGACAGCATCTAAAAAAGGAATGATGAACATGTGGAAGTTCAACTAGACTCAAGAATCTTGAGCGTTGTCACAATGCTGCATAAAATCAGAGGACTAAACAGGCCCTCTGAGATCATTCACCCATCCTCTTCAGTTTTCTCATAAGGAAACTTAATGGGTGGTGGTGAAAAATAGAAGAAAAATGTAAGGTCTTACTTTGTGCTAGAGTTCCATACGTTTTCTTATTTAATCAACTCTATGAAGTACTTATTATCTCAATTACTTTGTGCTAGAGCTTTATACATGTTATCTTAATCAACTCCATGAAGTACTTATTATCTCGATTTTAGAGATGAAGGAAACTAGGACTGACCAAGTTTAAGAAACTTGTCCAAAGGTACCTTGTTAATCAGTGGCTTAACAGACCTGACAACTCTGGTCTGCGCGGCTGTTTTGACACTGTCCGATTAAGATAACCCATGTAAAACCTTTAGCATGTGTTCTGAGACACACTAGGTGCTCAGTATATGTTAGCTGACCTAAGTTAACAGTAGACCTAAGTTTAAAACCAAAGTCTCCTGAGTCCCAGGCTAGTAGTGTTCACTAAATTGCCAATACTTTTATAGAGGAGGAAACCATAAGAATGGTTGAGAGATTAGCTGCCTTATAGCCTTTTTATAACAAGACATGGGGTAGGTAAAAAGATAGTAAAATAGTTCCAGTTGTTTAAGTTTAGAAGAGTTTTTTTTTCTTTTTTTTTTTTTTAAGACAGGGTCTTGCTCTGTTGTCCAGGCTGGAGTGCCATGGCACAATCTCAGCTCACTGCAACCTCTGCCTCCTGGGTTCAAGTGATTCTCATGCCTCAGCCTCTGGAATGTGCCATCACCCCTGGCTAATTTTTGTAATGTTAGTAGGGACGGGGTTTCACCATGTTGGCCAGGCTGGTCTCGAATTCCTGGTCTCAAGTGATCCGCCTGCCTCGGCCTCCCAAAGTGCTGGAATTACAGGCATGAGCCACCCTGCCTGGCCAACAGCAACTATTTGTATAACTTTCTACAAATGGCATAACTGAGGCACAGATTGGTTAGCGTCCTTTCTTTGTGTAGAACATCTAGAATTTATACATGTAACTGAGTTATGTAAAGGTAAAGAGAAAGATAATGTTTCTCATGTATAGAAAAGGAGTGTTAGGTTACTTGTTCTCCCCCTTTCAAGTGAAAAACTGCTTGGAATTTAGAAATAAATTAGAGCTTAGGAATAATCATTACTTTTTTTGGTCTAGGCATTATTATTTACTTTTACCTGGAACAATAACAAGCAATTGGAAATTAGACTAGGGAAGCCATACTACAGGCAAAGAGAAAACAAAATCTAAGCTCTCTGCTGCCCTCTACATGAGATATTGTGAAATGCAATTGTCAACCTGTTTTTCAACTTTGAAATTATATTTGTAAGGACATTACATAGATGACTACATAAACAATCTCTTAATTTTTGGAAAAATATGACCAGTAAAATCTGTATTTTCAGTCTTTGTACAGCCTTCATGTCTTATATTACTAAATTAAACATATTTTAAAATGATAAAAGTATATGAAAAAGATTCCACAATTCACAAGAAATATTTTAAGAACTTTTTCTAAATATAAGAAAACTACATTCCATTTTAAAACTCTAGAGTTCAAGATTACAAGCATATACTCTGTATCTCACTAAAAATAGGTTAGTTAAAAATAAAATTTAATCTTACTAAAAAGGAAGCATTAATTGAAAAGTGGAACTTTTGAAAAACCATAGTTCCAAAATATCTAGTAATAACTTAAAAACAAAAAGAGTTACATTTGAACTGGATAAGTATGAAAGAAATTAGTAATGAAGTTCTATGTGATTTGAGTCTCCAAGTTTAGTACTAAGAATTTGGTTTGGGAAAAAAACATCAGTTCAGACCAATTAAGTATTATTAGACACACTTTACACAAAATAGTCTCCTAGGCTAATAAGTTTGGTATTGTCAAAACAATGGTTCTTTTGTGCGATGACAACACAAATAGCCAATCAAATGGGGTATCAGCACTGTTAGTGGTGACTTTTTATCTCAGGTAACGAATAACTTCCAGTATAACGTAAGACCACTTATTCTTCTGTAACAAGCTGTTGAATGGGATTCCTCCCATTTTTCCCTGAACTTTAGCTTAAGGACCCAAACTAAAGACAAAACGATATTGTGTCTTGTGCCCAGCCTCCTGTTTTCTCAGCCCAATTTGACATTGCCATAGCAACTGGCTCCCCACAGGAGTGACCCCACAGTCCCTTGCCTCAGCTGCACTGTGTATCTCTTGCCTTCCACCCTGGGCTTCTTGGATGCTGCTGTGTGGCACATGCGCACATGTAGCCACGAGTGTGTGGGATGGACACCCGAAAGGCCACTTGTTGACTAACAGAGCACAGGAGCTGCAGGATAAAAGCTCCCCTCTTCAGTCCCTTGAGAGGAGAAGTCTGTGGTGTGTTTTACACAGCTCTTCAGAGCTCCAGCGAGATCTACCCCACTGCCCACGGTAGTGACAGCTTAATTAGACACTGCATGGGCCTCCTCTCTTTCACTTCTCCAGCCTGTTCCCTGGGATCATACCTCAAGAAAGACATCTGTCAATGAGTCCTCGTTTTAGGCTCTGATTTCTGGAGGGAGAACCTAGGCTAAAACATGGACACTGAGATTGGTCCTAGAGATCAGAAACACAGGATGGGACTCTGAAACAGACTCACTCACTAATAAAATGGTGACAAGGACTACAGGTATGAATAGGGATGAGACACAGAGTAGTGAGGCAATGCCTTACGTAGTAGTGGTGGCAAATGAACAAGAGAGGGGCAGTGGTAATTGTAATGATTGTAGTGTTGACTGGCTTTGGTTAATTGCTTTAAAATATTTGAAAAAGCAGCTGACAGAACTTTCATAATGTTCTCAGCACCACAGTGGGAATAGCTAAGTGGGAGTCCCTGAAATTTCACCCCTTACACCTGGGCCAAGATGGTAAGTCAGAAGCAGTATTGCATACCAGGAGAAAATGCAGAGATCAGCCATCAAAGTTACAGACTGCACAAGTGATGGTCTCCACTAGATCCTCATTCTGTTTATCTGAGTGCCTCTTACAATAATGAGGTGGACTGTGGTAAATGACAGTGGACCACTGTAAACTTAAGTGGTAGTTCTAACCTCAACTGTTGTGCAAGATGTAGAGTCTACTGGAGCAGACCAACAAACCATCTAGCATTTGTTACATGGTTATGGTTATGGTTACTGATCTGGCCTATGTGTTCTTTTCAATCCCCATTAGTAAGAAGAGTCAAAAGTAGTTAGCTTTTAGGTGGGAAGGACAGCAGCCTGTGATTGCTCACGTCCTGAAGCTGTTCACTTTCTGTTTTCTGTCACAAAGTCAGCAAGGACCAGATATTCCACAGAACATCATACAGGCCCCCTATATTAATAACATTATACCAAAAAGACCTAGTGAATAGGAAGTGGAAAGTATTTTGGATATCCCAGTAAATCAAACACATGCCACAAAAATTCAGGGGTTGCCATGTTGGAAAAGTTTTAATAGATCCAATGACCTGAGGCTTTCTGGGATCTCCCCTCTACAGGAAAGGACAGGTGTTGCACCTTGCATCTCCTAGGCACAGTGCTAGCAGGCCTCTTCATCTTTTGGAGGGAGTATCTGCTATATTTGGGAATGTTGCTGTGATAGTTTTGAGTAGGTCCCAGAGCAACAGAGGTCTCTGTAGCAGGTCCTCCAGGCTGTGGTGCAAACTGCCCTGCTGTTCAGGCCATATGACCTGGTATATCACATCAAGGTTGTGGTATTTATGGTAGACAAAGATGCTGTGTGATGCTCTGGCAAGACCAGGAAGAGAACTGCAATGCAGAGCCTTAGGGCTCCAGAGCAAAGCTCTGCTTTCCACGGCAGAAAATGACTCTGGTTTGAAAAGTAGCCCCAGGTGTGGGGCAGACCTAGTTAGAGTGAGGCCCTGGCTACGGGACATCATTTAACTGTGCTATCAGATGTGCCCAAAACAAAGAGTCGCATCAACTGAGTCAGAAGGTTGGGAGGTACAGCAGCAATCTGTTATACAAAGGAAATGGTCCATTTGTGATTGGCTTAAGGAAGACCAAAGGGCATCAGTATATAACATGAACAGATGGCCCAGACTGCCATGTAACCTAGTACGTTACACTGGTACTTTCAACTCTTCATTTAGGGGTGGAGTACATCTCTAAAACCACTGAGAGAAAAATTTGGCCCTCATTCACACATGAATTAGCTTCATATGTTGGTATGAGCAGAAAATGGACCACTATTGCACTGCATCCCATTCAGGGGTAATCCTAAAGAGAGCGGCAAAGGAGAACACTCCATTGTCAGTAGTGCACTTGGTTGTTCACTCTGTGTGAAGGGAGAAATGGCATGACATACAGATATACACAGGCTCCTGAGCAGTGGCAAATGGGTTGGCTGATTGGTCAGGAGCTTGGAAGGAACCAAGATTGAAAAGGTAGAAATAATTTTGGAGAAGAGGCATATGGATGGGCCTATGAGAATGGCCACATAGTGGAAGGATCCTTGTCTCTCATGTTAATGCTTACCGAAGACTCTAAGGTGCTAGTGATTTACGTTGTGGATTCCAGTGCTGGTGCAATAGACCCATGAGCACAGGAGCCATGACAGCAGGCATGAAGGTTCAGTGTACTCCAGCAGCAGGGGCGCTCTTTTACCAAGGCTGGTTTAGTCACTGCCACTGGCGAATGCCTAACCTGCCAGCAGCTGAGAAATGATGCTGGTCTACAGTTTTCTTTTCTTGTAGTGTTGGCTTTGGTTATCAGGATAATACTGATCTCTTAGAATGGCTTAGAAAGTATTCCATTTTCTTTGATTTTCTGAAAGAGTATGAGAAGGATTAATGTTAATTCTTTTCTAACTGTTTGGTAGAATTTACCAGTAAAGCCATCTCATTCAGAGATTTTCTTTGTTGAGAGGTTTTTGATTGCAGAGTCAATCTTTTTACTAGTTATAGGTTTAGTCAGATTTTCTCTCCATGATTCAGTCTTGGTAGATTGTGTGTTTCTAGGAATTTGTCCATTTCATCTAGATTATTCATTTTTTGGCATACAAGTATTCACAGTACTTTTATTAATATTATCCTTTTTATTTCCGTACAATATGGTAGTAATAGCCCCACTTTCATTTCTCATTTTACTAATTTGAGTCTTCTCTCTTTTTTTCTTAGTCTACCTAAAGGTTTGTTAATTTTGTTACTCTTTCCAAAGAACCAAATTTTGGTTTTACTCTATTGTTTTTTGATTCTATATTTTATCTCCACAGTTCTTAATGAATTTCCTTCCATCTGCCAGGAAGGATGGGTTAAGACTGCTTTTCTTTTTATTACTTCCTTAAGGAATAAAGTTAGGGTACTGATTCGAGATATTTCTTACTTTTTAATGTAAAGTGTTTACACCTGTAAGTTTCTCTCTCAGCAATGCTTTTGTTGCATTCCATAAGTTTTGGCATGTTGTGTTTTCATTTCTATTTGAAGGTATTTTCTAATTTCCTTTGTGATTTGTTTTGACTCATTGATTGTTTAATAATGTGTTGTTTAATTTCCACATACTTATACATTTTTTAGATTTCCTTTTGTTACTGCTTTTTAGTTTCACTCTGTGTGTTAAAAAAAATGGTCTGTATGATTTCAGTCTTTATAAATGTATTAAGACTTGTATTGCAGCCTGACATACGGTCTATCCTGGAATGTTCTACAGGCACTTGAGAAAAATGTATAATCTACTGGTTGTTGGGTGAAGGGCTCTGTATGTCTGTTAGGTCCATTTGGTCTGAGTGTTGTTTAAGTCTTCTACTTCCTTATTGATTTCCTGTCAGGTTATCTATCCCAATAGTTGGTTAAAAAAAAAAATACTAGGGAAAATACAGAGTTGAAAAGGGTACTCGGGTATGAATATTATCATAAACCGATAGAAAAGTATCAATTTGTCAAACATTTTGGAAGGCAAATAGACAATATTAACAAAACTAAAACTTGCAACCCACTTCTAAACAACTATAATAGAGACACAAACATGGTCCCTCCTTGTGCACAAGAAGGTGAAGTACAGCACCGTTTTTAATATGAAAAAAATTAGAAATATACAAAAATAGCCATTCTTAAAAGACTGGTTAAATAGATTATGGTACTTTAACACACTATGGAATACAATATAGCAACCAAGAAGAATTGGGGAGCCTGCTTTATATGTACCAATAAAACATAAATTTAAAAAAGCAAGCTATAGCATATATACAGGATAATCACATATCTGTAGTCATTACACATACTGTATGAAAATAGATAAATAAAAACAACCTAGACAAACATCAAATAATAACTGGATACTTCAGAGGCTGAAGGCAGTAAAAGAGGTCTTTAAAAAAACGGTTTCATTTTTTTGCCAGAAGAATGTATTCATGTATTAAAAAGGAGACATAAGTATTTAAATACATTGCAGTCTAGGAATGATTAAGCTTAAAAATAAATAGCTCTGTATTGCTCAATGGCTTCTCAGAGCACTAATCAGCAATAATTGTTTTGTATTTAACTTTCATATTTTTGGCCAAGAACACCATTTTCTTATATCAACACCTGAACCAGCAGTTGGCTTTCTTTTTTGGACCTCTGCCACAGCAAAACAATGTTTTGTTATCTTATAAGGCAACCAGTAGAAATCATAGCTAAATCAAAGTGCAGATGGAGGGCAACAGTAAGCTAGGTGAGTCACGAGGTTTCATATGCCAGCTAGCTTCACACTATTCAAATCTGTGCCTTGCAACATGATCAAACTACCTGTCATGGTTCTAAGAGGTTGTTTCTCAAAAGTGGTATTTGGAATGTTAAATCAGAAACTGACAAGACATTATTATAATTATAAACAATCACAATGCTTTTAAAATTATTTATCATTTATATGTTATTTATTAGGACTAAAACACTTATTATTATGTTTAATCTAAAAATGGCAGAGTATACCAATACTGAAAATATAACCCCCAGGCTGGGAGCGGTGGCTTACGCCTGTTATCTCAGCACTTTGGGAGGCCGAGGTGGGTGGATCACGTGAGGTCAGGAGTTCGATACCACTCTGACCACCAGTGTGAAACCCTGCCTACTAAAAATACAAAATTAGCCCGGCTACTTGGGAGGCTGAGGCAGGAAAATCACTTGAACCTGGGAGGCGGAGGCTGCAGTGAGCAGTGAGCCGAGATCGAGTCATTGCACTCCAGCCTGGGCAACAAGAGCAAAACTCCATGTAAAACACACACACACACACACACACACACACACACACACACACACACACATATCTCCTTTTAACTTCTAGGAAAACAGAAAACTGAGATCCTAAATTTGAAGCTTCAGAAAAAGAACATACTTTAAAACATTTCTTTAGAAGTGTTCTGGTTTGTGTTATCATTATCAGAGTTAAAGAAATTAAGTCACAAAAATATGCTCAGTATACTCATGCCAGTGTTATTTCACATTAACAAAGTCAACAGTCACTTTTGACTCTTCCTATCAAAATAAAAAGGAAAGGTTGTAGTTGCTAACATACATAGCTGAGAAACACATTTGGAAAACTATGTTCTTTTAAAAATGAATAATTGTATACATAATACAGAAGCAAGTCAGCCTAGTAAGACAAGGCTGAAATTTTACCTAGAGAAAAATCTGATAAACAGTCACAGCTTCAAGACAAAATAGCTAATGATCCATAACATGAAAATTCAATTGACATCAGAATTAAATTCTTCATATAAAATATCCAAAGTCCAAATACGTAATACAATGATCATGTTACATGCTTATGTAAGTCCAAGGTCTTATGTCATTCATTTGACCTGTAGTATTAATATTTCATTCATTCATTCAATATTTACGGAGTATCTGTTTTATCTATCTATCTATCTATCTATCTATCTAT
Organism: Hylobates moloch; assembly: GCF_009828535.3. Taxonomy (NCBI): domain Eukaryota; kingdom Metazoa; phylum Chordata; class Mammalia; order Primates; family Hylobatidae; genus Hylobates; species Hylobates moloch. The sequence continues at coordinate 5,193,050 of NW_026652277.1, read as the reverse complement.
CTATCTATCTATCTATCTCTCTCAGGCATGGAGGCAAATAAAGTAGAATGGCTCCTAGCAACAGGCATCAAATAATTGTACTAACACATTATGTTTAGCTTATTACATAAAAACTGTTGTATTTAGATGTAAGTCCAAGCAAAAATCAGGGGGAGGGAGGAATAACTTTAAGAATGTCACATTCTAGTTTTTAACTCTGGCTATACACCAGAATCACCTGGTATCTTTAAAAAATAAAAAGAAAAATCAAATGTTCCTAGGTCCCAATGTCACTTATCCTCATTTCCTCCCCTATTCCTCCATTCATATATGGAATTGGTCTGGAATAGGTCCTGTAGCACACTTCTCCTGCTACACAAGCCATCCTCAGGTGACTCTGATCTGCAGCCAGGGTTGAGTATCTCTCTTTTAGCCAATCATTATTTTCAAAGTATAAATACAGCTTGATGCTACTGGGATCATCAGAACTTCAAGCCTTTTGTTTGATTCACTATTTGTTACTGAGCAGGCTTTTCTATAGCTCTGAAAAAGTAAAAGTTAACTCTGTAGAAAACTCATGGCAATGCAAATAAATTTTGTAGGTAGAGATGCAGATGAGGATATTAATATTTTATATATAATTTGGTAATCTCAGTCCACCATTCTTTCCTTCAGTGATTAGTGTATGTCAGTGTTTCCTAGTCCTTTGATCAGCTTTTCTATAATGTTGGTTAACTCATTAATAAGTTAATTCTTTGACAGGTCTTTACTTTTAAAGAAAAAAAAAAAAAAACAGAGCAACTAGCATAACCAAAAAAAAAAAAAAAAAAAAGAAAACCCACAAATAAAATCCACAACAAAGAGAAAGATTCCCCTTAAACCTCAAAATATGAGCAGAGTGACAAACCAGACAGTTACGAGGCCCACAAAGTATCAGCATTTGTGCATGATGAGGCAGGGGGAAGGCACGGGGCTTTTCTGATGGCTCTGGGAACAGGAGAATCCCTTCATCTCCCCTGAAGCCTCAATGGCATACTAGTCTCAGAACAGCAGCCTCATCTGGGAAAGGCTCTGAAGGATCTTCCTCTCAGGCTGAGAGCAAGAACAATGCCATGCAAATAGGTGCTGGAGCAGTCTGGGCCATGTAAACTCTTGAAACTGATACTTCTTTTAGAAAAACTAGGAGTAGACTCCAGACTGAGAAGACCAGGGCAACAGAAGCAAAGACAAGAAAGTTCCAGATAAAAGAGAAAGGGAGCAGAAAAGATCTCAGAAAGGATGAAACCATACTTTGAAAAATCACCTTGTGAACACAACACAAGAGGGAGCTCTAGAGTTATGAAGCTGAAAAGGCTATCCTGGCCTATTCCTCTCACCATACAGGAAACTTACTGCACTGAAAAATGAGCGACAGAAGTATTAAGAATTCCACTTAGAACTATTATAAGGAAACAGAGACTGGAGTAGAATCATGTCTCTACAGCGTGAAGTAAATTAAGAAAATTACAGAAGCTCTGAAGAAACATAAGACTCAGAAATTAGGTGACTGGAGAAGGAATTGAAATGAGAGGTGATAGAACTAAGAATTAAAAATAAAAAAAATTATTTCAGAATGAAAAGTACAATGCTTAATGCATTAGGGAAAAAAGGAGGATGGCTTTAAAAATAAAAAGATAAAAAGTTTTGAGAAAAAGTAATAAATAGAAAAGATTTTAAAAGATGAAGATCCAACATAATATAAAGGGTACAGACGGGAAACAAAATACAATAAATACCAAAAGGTATAATTCAAGAAAAAAAAAGTTCCTAAAAGATGACCTGAAACTACACATTTATTATGACTTTGAACAGACATAGTTTATGCCAGAACACAATGGAGTAAAATATTAAATATACTCAATGAAAGAAAAGGTGAGCCATGGGGTTTCATATCCATCCAAATGAACCTTCAAGTATAAAGGCTGCAAACAAACTGAAAAGAACATGCAACATGCAAGTACTTGGGGAATACGATGAATGCTGCCTGAGAATCTACTCAGCTCCAGGGCAGGGGTCAGCAAACTTTTTCTGCGAAGGGCCAGAGAGTCAATACTTTTGGCTTTATAGGTCCTATGGTTCCTGTCACAACTGCTCAGCCCAGATACTGCAGTGTTTATGAAGGCAGCTATAAACAAAACCGAGAGAGATCAGTCACATATGGCTTGTGGGTCATGGTTGCTGACCCCTGTACTAGAGAATGAGCTTCAGAAACCAAAACAAACAAACAAACAAACAAACAAACAAACGAGAAAGGACTCAACATGAGGACTGGTGCTGAGAATTAAATATATATTTACCAGTAGAACTAAGACTACCTGATGGTTATCAGGGTCTACAGTATAGCTCGTAATGGCTAAAAGCTCTGACAAACTATTTTCAAAAATGAGAGGAAAGTGGTGAATGTACATGAAAAGTAAAATAAGCTCACTTACTGCCTTAAATGCATTAACTACAAGTCAAGCAATAGTACTTCAAATCAGAAGAGAAAGAGGGTAGGGAGAAGTGCTAGTTAACTAAATGCTCATAGGAATTAACCCATTTATAGTAGCCCAAAAGGCATTACATAAGGTATCAGTATAAAGAACCATTAGAACAAAAACACAAACCTACCTAAATATCAAAAGATATACCAAAGCGAAGAGCAAACATACAAACAAAACATTATGAAAGACAGTAGGCTACATACAGTTCATCCAAGAAAGTGGAATACTATATATATATAGTTGCTTATATATTTTAAAAGTGGAAGGATAAACCATGAAATTAAAAAAAAAAGATTTCATCTGAAAGAGTGAGTAGGGTAGAAGAGTCAGGAATAGGAACAAGAATCCTCTGTCGAATGACTTCAAAATTCTACATAATTCTGTCACACAATTGTAAGATAAATTTAAAAAGCAGTCATTCTTAAACAATAAATTTTTTTTAAAAAACCAAATGAGCTGTTGGTGTAATTACACACAGAAGTGAGTGTAATAATTTAAAAACACAGTAATTTGACTGTACATCCCTACTGTTATAACCCATAGATTTTAAAAAAGCTGAAAAATGCAAGAAAACGTAAAACGTTTTCAGAAATCATTAATAGTAATGCAAGCTGTTGTCTTTGAACTGTGGTATAAATCAAATGCGTAATTAAATCAGTGTCTCTGGACTTTTGGTGAAGCTGAAGGAACTCTACATAGTAGGACTGATAAGATTAAGTTAAATCCCTTTATCTTTGAATTTGAAATTTCAATATAAATTCATTTTTTTTAAAAATTATATTTATCTCCTAGCTCTATTCATTAAAAAGGCCTATTAACAATGACCAATCCAGTAGAAGGGAGTATTCCTAATACCCAGATTTTAGCCTCTACCATTTCCCAAAGCAACCAGACTCCTTTTAGAAATGACTGATTCCAGGCATAGAGCAAAAAAATAGGACCTGCAATAATTTGTCATCCTAGAAGTTAAGGAGGCTATTAAGCCACTAGATGTGAGATAAAAGTCATGTCGAAAGGACACAGGAACCACCCTGAAACAGCATCTAACAGCCGAAGACAGATATGTGAGGCATCAGTAAGAATAACTGAAATGAGGCCAGGCGCAGTGGCTCATGCCTGTAATCCCAGCACTTTGGGAGGCCGAGGTAGGAGCACTGCTTTGAGACTAGGAATTTGAGGCCTTCCTGGCCAACATAGTGAGACCCTGTCTTTCCTACAAAACAAAATTTAAAAAAACTCAATCCATGTAAAACAAGTATTTATATGCATGAGTTCATAATACTAAGAAGAAAAAAAAATCATTACTTACTTTCAGAGAATGCTAATGAATAGAACTCGTTATTGTTGAAAACCGACAAAGGAAAAGAATCAAGCACTTGTTCTGCTTTTATTATAAATCAGAACTTCAGAGTAATCAAATGGCTGACAAGGGGAATTTTCTCTTTACAGAAGTATTCCAGTTAATAAACAGAGGTCTGATAAAGACATGTCATCACTTTGCAACCACCAAGAAAAAAATGCATGTAGGCAATAAGCATCCATTTTGAGAGCATCACAGAAAGGCATTACATACTTTTTGAGGTAAGTACATGGTCCAAAAAAACCACACTGGATCAGCTCTCTAGATCTAATTACCAACTTATCAGAAATACAGGGAATAGAGGAACATAGTCAATGATACCATGGGATGCAATCATAAATATTCAGGCTATAAAAAGATCTATAGGAAAATCCTGCATGACATGTTTCTTCAACAACAAAAAATTCCAAGAAAATAGTTAGAGGGGAAACGAATGAATTAAAAGAGACTTAAGAGATATAGTTAATCATAATGTATGTGTCTTATTTAGACTACAAACAGACAAAATGAACCCAAAACCAAAAAAAACCTAAACAAAAAACCCCACAAAAACACACAAACAAGATCAAGAAAATGCATGAATTCTGAACTGAATCTGATATTAAGGAATTATTTGTACTGTTTTGTAGAAAGTGTATTATGTTTTTAAAAAGTTCTTATCTAAGGTCCGGCATGGTGACTCACACCTGTAATCCCAGCACTTTGGGGGGCCCAGACTGGAATTCAAGACCAGCCTGGACAACGTGGCAAAACCCCGTCTCTACTAAAAATACAAAAATTAGCCGGGCATGGTGGCACACACCTGTAGTCTCAGCTACTCAGGAGGCTGAGGCAAGAGAATCGCTTGAACCCAGGAGGCGGAGGTTGCAGGGGGCCGAGATTGCGCCACTGCACTCCAGCCTGGGAGACAGAGCGAGACTCCGTCTCAGAAAAAAAAAAAAAGTTTTTATCTAAGACAATAAAGATAATAAACGGAATATTTACAGATGAAAGGACATGACATCTAGGATTTACTTCAAAATAATTCATATATTGATAATCGTTAAAGCTTAGTTGAAGACCACATATTTTACTGTGGCAAACTACAAATACTATTTCTGTATTTGATTTGATTTGAAACATACCTAAAAATAATCAAGATTGTCATTTCATACTTTTTTCTTTTTTTGAATACAAGATATTTTAAATGCAACTAAAACTGTTTTGCAAAATGCCTAAAACTTAAAACATAATTCTTCTATGAAGACACTGTGTACTAAAAAGAAGAAAAAAATTGACTTGCTGGATTTGTTAAAATGTTGATGAGCAGATTATAAAAATTTGATTTTTAGAAAATATCTTGTCTTTAAAAAGAAACAGCAGCTGCTGCTGTTAAACATAATATGAAACATTTTTAAAAATCGCATTTAAAAATGTACAACTCTTTTATAACCTTAAAAAAAGACTCTCCAAAACCAAGATGCTACAGTAAAATTTACTAACTGGCAAAAATGATGTTAGTAATTCCAAAGATACTAGGTTTTTGGACTTAAGTACAATTTCATATAAGAAAACTTCAAGTATTTTAAAGTGTGTGCTGAGTGTTAGTTTATTCTATGTCACATACTTGAAGCCTTGAAGCCCATGGGCCACATTTTGCTTGCATGTATTTTTTAAGAAAAACTGACTCGACATTTAAAATTCAGGAGATTTCACATAAAAATCCAGGTTTTGACAGTCCTACATGTGACATTGGGCTAGAACCTGGGGCTCTCCTTTTCACCACCGGCCCTCTCTTACCTCGTTCCTTCGTACAGATTACAGCCTGTCTCCTTAGGGATTTGTGTTTGTGATCAGTAGTAATAGCCTAACATTTTGAGAGTGGTTTCTCCCTCATTCTTAACAAAGAAGTAGAATAGCGAAAAAGACGGTGTCTATGAGCTAATATTATTCACTTTTGCACTTACAAAATGCAAAAAACAAAAAAACAAAAAACCCAAACCAGCATTCGTTATTCTTGTAGCACAGAAATAGAATGCTATCTGCACATTTTTAAATGCTTTTCTTTAACAGGGCAGCAGGGCTTACCTTCAGATCAAGGCTGCTAAGGCTTACAACATCATCATCTTTCTCTCTGCGTTTTCTTTTCTAAAAGAAAAATAGAGATTTCATTCTCATATAAAAGGACTGCATATTACATCACAAAACAAAGACTCTATAAAACTAGAAAAATCAATTTAAAAAAGTTAAGCCTTTGGCTATAGTCACAAGAAAATTACTTTGAGGCCAGGTGGCTCACGTCTGTAATTTCAGCACTTTAGGAGGCTGAGGCGGGCAGATCGTCTGAGGTCAGGAGTTCGAGATCAGCCTGGCCAATGTGGTGAAACCCTGTCTCTACTAAAAATACAAAAAAAAAAAAAAAAAAAAAAAAAAAATTAGCTGCGCATGGTGACACATGCCTGTAGTCCCAGGTACTCAAGAGGCTGAGGCAGGAGAATCATTTGAACCTGGGAGGCAGAGGCTGCAGTGAGCCGAGATTGCGCCACTGCACTCCAGCCTAGGTGACAGAGCAAGACTCCCTCTCATAAAAAAAAAAGGAAAATTATTTTGAGGAGAGACGCTCAGGAATTGTCTTTGGAATAGACACTGTCTAAACAGTCTCCCCTGACTACGTCATCACTGCTGTGAAGTGGCTACCCTATTAAAACACTACTGAAGTTTTTCAGAACAGAACTCTCAGCTAAATCAAGGGCTGTCTGTACTTGTTAGAGAAAAAGTAAAAATTTTTTAAATATAAAATCAGCTAGTTTTTTTTTTTGAAAAGGAACACATTATTTATCTTGGGGGCAAGGTCTTCACTAGAAAAAAAAAAATCCTTTTCTCATGGCCCAAAGTAATTAAGATTTGTTGCCTGAGGCAGGATTGATTAACTAGAAGGTGAACAGCCATGTCCCTGGAGTACTTTCCACTTACCATTTATCACTTTCAGCCCTTCTGGTGCCAGTAGTTGCAAAACTGTGTATATATCTACCATTTCTGGTACTTAATCAATAGTGAATAAGCACCCACGAGTAACACTTCATTCTCCCACATCCCAAAATAACTTTTCAGGTTACCTACACAGCTTAGTTCTTGGGAACTCTTAAAAAGTGACTAGTTAGGGTTCCCTTCAACTTGCTGGCCCCACAGCGAGGAGAAACTGCTGGGAATTGAATCAGAATTGAACAAGATAGGGCCAACAGAGAAGAAAAAAAAAAAAAGGAAAGGCAAAGTCCAGATAGAAGTGGAGAGAGTAACAGAGCCAGGCGGTCTCAGAAAGCAAGCTACCATAAAAACAACACAAAGGAGGGTTGTGAAGTCAGAAAAGCCATCTGAACCAAGATTTTGTGTACAGGTTGAAAACTAAATTCACACTAAAAGGAACAGAAAATTCTCAAAGTCAAATTCTATACAATGTCATTCTATGAAAAAAGAAAACAAGGAACAGAATCTATCCCCTAGGAAATGACTGCACACCAGGAGGAAATGCTCAAAGAAGCAGAGCAAAATTATAACACACTGTTTTGAATTGAGCTAAAAGACATTAGGAAAATGATCTAAGACATGAAAGAACAATATATATCAGAATGGAGGTGATGGAACTCAAGAAATATTTTACTGATCCCAAGGTCATACCCAGAAGATACAGAAAATTATGAATAATATGATCCCAGGTTTGAAAAGCCAACTAACCCAAAATCCTGCTTGTGTATTTATCTGTGAGCCTGTTTGTGTATATTAATGATATGAGCAAAATATAGAAGGATACATATGGTACTGCTGACATGATTAGAGCATAGCCTGGGAATGGACTAACATGGAGAAGGAGAAGAAGGGGGGAGGAAACTGCCTAGCAAAATAAGACTGTACCTTAGCACATATATGATCATACTTATGCATTTATATGAAATTGTATTTTGAATCACTTTTGCTATTTTTCCTAGATAAGCATAAGAATCATGATCTATTTGTACATACTTTATTTATATATGTATTATAAGCTAATAAGTTTTAAGTACAAAAAGAATCAATTTTCTGTTGTCACTTCACACAAAATTAAATGCCTCTGTAGTCCTGCTATAAAAATAATAGAGTCCCTTTATGCTGAGATGATTAATAGCAGAAAATCATTCATTATATATATTAAATATATATACACAATGTGCAATCAAGCATTGTTATATTTTCAATCAAGAAAAAAAGGCAATAGAGGATGTATACAAATAATTTCATGTTTTATAATATATTATCAGATTTAACATTGAAAGGAATAAGAGAAAGGATGGCATAGAGTTAAAGATTAATAGATGTGAGTACTTTGCAAAATATGTTTTATATTTACTTGAAACAAAAAGTTATTACAGCTTGTTAGTAGAAAAGGATTAAATTAGGCTGCCAAAGATGGTTACAGGAATTCTGTTCCTCAAGACACTCAGAAGTACTGACCACTGAGGTGTGTAACAGATTGAAAGACAACTGGGGAATTAATTCTATCTAATGTCTTGAAATAAAAACCCAGGTATCTACTCACCAAAGTGAAGTCCCAGTTGGGGCCAGGTGTTAAGAATGTGAAGGAGCTGCCTCTCCGAAGAGAACATCTATTAATGGAAAATTCAAACAATAAATAAAGAGATTGACTTTAGGATAATAGAGCATCAAACAGATAAAAAGCTATACTTTTCATACTTTCAACTGTTTAAAGTGGACTGATTTGTCATTCAATCTTAGTAATATGAGAGATGGTCTATATATATATATATAAAACAAACAAACAGGGTATAGGTTTTGGTCATTCTCAGCATCTTTACAGTGAAAAGGCCTATATAAAATTAGTGAACAGATTATTTTAAAAAATAATTCGCCAAACCAAACAGAGTTTACCTTAGGAACATATAGTTCAAAAACATGAAATATATTAATAGGTTAAATAAAAAACAGCAAACAAACTTCCTAAGTGCAAAAAATTTAGCAACATATTCATGTATAGTATTTTAAAAAACAAAAATAAAAGGATACGCTTAACAAAACCTAAGTATAATGATCTGCATTTCATGTAAATACCTAATTTTTTAAAACTGCAATTTAACAAACAAAATACAAAGCTATGAATAACTACATTTGAGACAAAGATCTCAAGATTAAAATGTGATTAGAATTTTGTACTTTACTATTAAGTGAAAGATTTTTCTGTGTTTTTTTCCATTCATTGTAAACACATAAAGCAAGAAAGTCTTATGACAAAACCTGTCTTCACCTTTCTAAAATATAAGCCGCTATACGTTTATAAAGTATAAACCTGTGTTTATAAAATATGTAGAAATTACAAAAACATAGCTAGCACAAGAGATAAAGGCAGTTTATAAAGTGTATTTATTATTAATCACTTCAGATGTAAACAAATGTAGAATGAACACAGATTATTTTTTTCCTTGTGGAAATAAATGAAGATCAACCAAAAGAGAGAAGCAAAGGCTATTTATTCAGTGCTTGCTACAACAAAGGAGTCATCTATTGTCATTTGCATCTTGACAGAGACTAAAAGACAGGTAGACGAGTGTGAAGTTTCATAATGGAAAAAAGAGAAGGCTCAGGTATGGCCTGATGGAGGCTGTTGGCCTGGGGAGCTGTAGGCAGGCTAACTAGAAGTGGGGGCATCCTACTGTGATTGGTTAGGGGTATATCTGGCTTTCATAGGTTGGTTATGAATTGGAAGTGCGACAAAAATTAGGAAGCTGGCAGTTATTAATGAAGTCCTGGACATTTTAGGTCAATTGTTATGGTAGTTATTATTTGGCTTCTTGGATTGTCAAGTCATTGTCTGTTTATACAGGTGATCCTTAAGCTTCATATTCTTTGTTCATCAAGTTATAGAAACACCACTGATGAGTGTCTTTCCTGCAAAAATGTACAAGCTTAAATCAAATCAAGGGCTTCTGGAGTTTTCTAAGCTAAATATGAAGGAGAAATTTTTTTGTTGTTGTTTTTGTTTTTTTCCGACAAGGAACACAAAGGAAACTGGCTATAAGGTAAAAGAGGAGGTCTGGAAAGCTTCACAGATGAATTAATACTTAAGTAATACAAAGTATTACTGAATCTGAAAGAAAAATAGCAATTAACAAAGCATTAAGGTGGAGTGAAATGAGTTACATTCTGGAAACTGCAAGTAGTTCCTCACATTTGAGTAAAGAAATAAGGAAGGGCTAAAGCATGAAAGGCCTCACTTACTGCACTCAGAGAGAATGGACTTGATCTTGAGTATGTGTGGCAGCCATTGAATCTTAAGTAACGTGAACAATGGATTGTAAGAAGGCAAGACTGCTCAGTTGGGAGGCAGCTCCAATATTGCTTACAAAAGATGATTGGAGCTCTGGCAGCAGTAACAAGATTAGAGTGGAGAAGCTGATTTGAGAGAAGGTTCGATGTCAAAATTGCCAGGAAAGACTTTCCCCTTTTCCTCCCTAAACCTGTTCAGTTATTACCAAGGTTCTTCATCTGGGGAAAATATGATGCCACTAACAGAAATTAGATGCAAAGATCTTAAGATATTTAAAACAAACATTTCCTAAATAATTATTTGGAGAAGATCAAAACACAGTAAGACTACTCATGGAGCTCAAACTATTTTTGAGGGCCTCTTTAGTGGGCAAAACAACCTAAGAAGCTGATTATTCCATCTTTTCTTGCTACTGCAGAAAAGTCAAGCAACAACAAAGAAAATGGTATTTTTTTTCTTGAGAAAACCCTGGAACAAGGTATTTAAACAAAAAAAGTCATCTGAAATAAATTATAATTCGTATCAAGAAATACATAGGATGACTATCATAAACAAATGGTAAAAGATTATGGGAAAGACAGGACCTCTCTGTCATGAGTCCACAGATCACACTTAAAAATACTGCTCTAGGAATTAATACTCTTAGTGTATTAAGTGCTACTGTATGCTACATGGTTAGCAGGAGCCATCAGTGGGCACTGGCTTAAGAAAAAGCAATTATGATTTCTCAGGTTATTTTAAGTCTAATACAAACCTACATTACAAAGTGGCATTAACTGTGGCACTTAAAATATTCAGTAAATACTTCCTTTCAGGTATAAGTATTAGGGAGTATTACAAAACCAAAGCTACTAATTTCTTTATTCCCTAGAAATGACCACGCTAACCTCGGAATGCATTTGCCATCTAAAAGCTGGAAAGAAAAATGGTTCTTAAGAATTTTTAAAAGGTTAACTGGAAAAATATTTCCAATCATATGATAAAATTCTTTCCAGCAGTATCTGTAACCAGCTGTACAGTAATGCTATTTTTTCCCACTTCAATAACAAGCTTCTATTTATTTTGAATACCCATGGAAAAAAGGAACCCAAAAAACAAACTGTGCCCACAAAGTATGTGAGACAGTGCCAACTTTCACAAATCTTGGAAAGACATATACTCATTTTTCACAAGGGTCAGACTCAAAATGTAATAGCTATTTTAAATTCTTGTGGGGAAAAAAATGATTTCATAAAACATTAAGATTGCAAGTTGTTTTTCCAGAAGATACATAGAATAAACTCCTAAAAAGGAGGGCTTAAAGGATGAAATGTAGAGCAAAAAGTGGCAGTCCACCTTTTCAAGAATTTTTGTCCATATATCCAATGTATTTTTCCATATATCCAAATAATTATAACATTTAAGGAATAAAATAATACATTAAGGAATTAGCTTAGTGCATTAAATTAAGTTCCCGATTTGACTCCTGTAGATTTTCCTTGGCCTTTAATGTATTTCCTTTCATATCATTTGGTATGTTTTTGAACAATGTATTTACACTAAATTAGATTTAGTCTAAAGAAATCATAATTAAAATGATAAAGCCGCTGTTCAAAAGAAAAGCATCTTGTTAATTCATTCTTAAGCCAAATTATGTTTTCGGAGATTCTGATTTGTGTCACCACCTCCTCCATCATGCCAGATAAGACCTGACCTGAAATTATAAATATTTTCAAAAAACGTATTGAAAATTACTATTACCAACAGGAAAAAAGCATTCTTAAAAGCATAATTTACCCTCAAGATGCATTCATCATAAAAAATGGATGTAGAATGAAAACGAGTTTCAGAAAAAGATTTTAAAAAGGACAATGTTATCATTTATTGGGTGCCTACTATGTGACATGCACTGTACATATACTCTTATCCTAAAAATAACATTTTTTCCAATTAAATAAAAAATGTAATCTGTAAATGCCAAACATAAAAAGAATTATACCATACATGTAAAAAGAATGGTATAATTTATCCTCTGCAGTTAACATTTTTTACATTTGGGGTGTGCTAAGCAACTGAGGTTCTCAATTTCTTTGCAAATCAGGCAAAAACAAACTAAATTATTATAGAAACAATTCATTTATTTGGGTCACATATCTGATGTAGTAGACATCCACTACTGTTTTGACTGTTCAGCATCTTTGCTATTAAGGAGTTGTCTCTTCTTCCACTTCTGACAATCATGTAGACTATGTCTCCTATCATACTAGGGTTTTCTCATCTGCATGAGAGTCTCAACTAATACATACATCTTGGAATATCTTGGCTAGAACACAGTTGAGCATCTAGAAACTAGCAAACACCGCCCCCAAAGCACCCCAGACATCCTAATGTCCTGCATTAATTCTCAGGCCTTGCCCACAGCAGCAAATTCAGGGAAGAGGGAACAGGGGATAATGACACCAGCAAGTAACAGAAGGAAAGAGAAATTCTGAAGGCTTCCATCATTAAAAATCCAGTACTCTTTGGAAACAGTGTGGCAATTCCTTAAGATGTTAGTGGTAAGTTCACCATAGGACCTGATAATTCCACCCCCAAGAATTTACCCAAGAGGAGTGAAAACGTATGTCTACACAAAGACCTTTTTTTTTTTTTTTTTTTGAGACGGAGTTTTGCTCTGTCACCCAGGCTGGAGTGCAGTGGTACGATCTCGGCTCACTACAACCTCCACCTCCTGGGTTCAAGCGATTCTCCTGCCTCAATCTCTCGAGTAGCTAGGATTACAGGCACACGCCACCACGCCCAGCTAAATTTTATATTTTTAGTAGAGACAGGCCATGTTGACCAGGCTGGTCTCGAACTCCTGACCTCAGGTGATCCACCCGCCTCGGCCTCCCAAAGTGCTGGGATTATAGGGGTGAGCCACCGCACCCAGCCTACACAAAGACTTATGTGCAAATGTTCATAGCAGCGTTATCCATAAAAGCACCAAACTGGAAACAAATCAAATGTACAACAGCTGGTAAATGGAGTTGACAAAATGTAGTATATTCATATAATGGAATATGGTTTGGCAATAAAATGAAATACTGATGTGTGTGAAAGAAGGCAGATGCAGAAAGACTACGCATTGTATGATTCCACTTATATGTCCTGAAAATAGAAATTTATAGAGCTAGAAAGCAGATCAGTGGCTGCCTAGGGCTGGGGTGGGAGCAGGGATATTTGGGGTGATGAAATGTTCTAACAGTGGATTGTGGTAATGACTGCACAACTCTATAAATTTACTGATAATCACTGAATTGTTCACCTACAAAGGGTGAATGTTATGATATACAAATCATATCTCAATAAACTATTTAAAAACGTAGTCAACTTATTTGGGAGCACATGGCCTTACAAGCTTCTGTGAGCATGCTTTTTATTTTTGGCAACTACTACTACTACTAATAAAGATCCTGGGTTGTCAAGAATTGGTTTAAGACTATACCTTTAACTCTGGATATCCACTGTACAAATCCATCAATTAATTTTACTGGAAAAACAAAATTCAAAGAGTTAGCCTTATCACTGTTGGTAGATCATAGGTCATACTATTATTTTTCTACCAATGGACAGCATTATTTCAAAACTGCAAAAAAGGAAAATATAAAATCCTTAAAAGGATCAGTATGTATTTATATCTCTGCCATATGGGTGATATGTAAAGTTCTATGGCTTTCCCTAAGGCCCCGAAAGACAGAAATAAAATTACTTAAACATTATTTGTGTCCAATTTTCAGGACCTTAGACATAGGTACTATGAAGTGAGATTTAGAGACTAAGTAACTTGCCCAAGGTCCTTAAGAGTCAGAATTTGAACCTAGGAAGTCTGACTGCTTTTAATGCCTAAACTCTTTAAACATTACTCTTTGTCTACGGGTTCTAGTCTAAAAGAACGTTAAAAGAATATACATTCTCAAAGGAGAAGACAGAAAATAATTAGGTAAATCAAAGCTGAGGCCAGAACAGACTTGGTATCAAAAAAAAAAACTAGGCCAGAAAAGCATGCCTCGTTCTGAGCTCTCAATCATGTAGTATAACCTAGGGTTCTTTAGAAAGACCCTTGCTGGCTGGGCACAGTGACTCACACTTGTAATCCCAGCACTTTGGGAGGTCAAGGTGGGCGGATCACGAGATCAGGAGATCAAAACCATCCTGGCCAACATGGTGAAACCCAATCTCTACTAAAAATACAAAAATTATCTGGGCGTGGTGGCACATGCCTGTAATCCCAGTTACTCGGGAGGCTGAGAAAGGAGGATCACTTGAACCAGGGCGTTGGAGGCTGCAGTGAGCCGAGATCGCGCCACTGCACTCCAGCCTGGCAACAGAGCAAGACTCCATCTAAAAAAAAAAAAAAAAAAAAAAAAAAAAATTAAATAAAATAAAAAAGAAAGACCTTTGCCCACTACCCAGAACTGGGAAGTGAGGAGAAAGAAGTTAAGAGGCCTGTCATATCACAGGCAATATCTACATAGAAAACATAACTGCTGCCCCAGAGAAACTTGCATAGGTGTATGGAGGAGATGTACCAACAAACAACCTAAAATCCCAAATACATCTTATACAACATACCAAATAAATTCCACCTGAATTATAAAAATTTTATGTTATAGTATCTCACTGTACAGAATATCATAATGTATTTAGCTTCCTCCTCCTGTTTTTTCTAAACTTTCTACTACACAAATGTGCTAGGATATACTTTCTTGTACATACATCCCTGTATGCTTGCCCATTACTTTAAGATAAATTTCTGTGGGTAGAACTGCTTGGTTTAAAGATTTGCATTAAAATTTTGTTTTATTTGCTATATTTCCCTTCAAATACACATAATGGGAATACCAGAAAGAGAGGAAAAGAGCAGAAAAAAAAAAAAAACTTCAAAGAAACAATGGCTGAAGCTTCTCAAAATTTATTGAAAAACAACCACTTACACATTTGGAAAAAGCTCAATAAACTTCAAGTAAGATAAACACAAAGATATCCACAGACAGACACATCATAGTAAAAATGGTAAAAGTTAAAGATAAGAAAATCTTAAAAGCAGCAAGAGAAAAAAAGACTTATTTACAAGGAACCCCAAAAAGATTCTGACTTCTTAACAGAAACAATGGAAGACAAAAGCAGTGTGATAACATATTCAAAGTGCTCAAAGAAAAAGAAAATTTCAGAAAAGAATCCTATACTATCAAAATTATCTTTCAAGAATGAAGGAGAAACAAAGACTTTCCCATAAAAACAACAACAACAACAACAACAACAAAACAAAGAAAAAAACAAAGAGAATTTGTTGCTAGCAGACTTGCCTTACAAGAAATACCATAAGAAGAATTTCAGGCTGAAAGCAAGTGATCCCAGACAGTAATCTGGGTTCACATACAAAACCCCAAAAAGCCTAGTAAAAGTAGTTTCAATGAAAAAAATCAGTAAAGAAATTCAAATGTTATAAATCAGAAAATTCTCACTTAATGCAAAAGAAAGCAATAAAAGAGGAATAGAGAAACAAAAGACATATATAACACAACAAAATGGCAGACATAAATCCAACTGTATCAATAAATAACATTAAATGTGATTGGAGTAAACAACCCAATCAAAAGAAAGGGACAGCCAGACAAGATCAAAACCAACCAACCAACCAACCAGGATCCAACTATATGCTGTCCACAGAAGACACACTTTTGTTTCACAGATATAAACAGCTTGAAAATAAAGGGATAAACATGTATCATGCAAATAGCAAGCCACAAGAAAGCTAGAGTAGCTATATTAACATCAAACAAAACAGTCTTTCAAAGAAAAAAATGTTACCAAAGAGGGATATTTTATAATGATAAAAGGATTGATCCATCAGGAAGATATAATTACAAACATGTGCATATAAAAACAGCACAATCTCAGTAAATGTAAAAGGATAGAAATAATACATAATACAAAGTGTATTCTCCAGCTACAATGTAATGAAATTAGTAAAAATTTGTGAAAGTCACAATTATGTGGAAATTAAACAATGCATTCCTAAATAATTAATGGCTCAAAGAAGTCAAAGAGAAATCAGAATTTGAGATTAATGATAGTGAAGACACAATATATCAAAATTTATGAGATGCAGCTAAGGCAATGCTCAGAGGGAAATTTATAGCTGTATCCCTATATTAAGAAAAAAATCTCAAATCAGTAACTTAATCTATAATCATGACACTGGAAACAAAAAGGGCCAACTAAACCTAAAGCAAGCGGACTAATCTGAGCAGATTACTCAGATTACTGAGCAGGAAGAAGGAAACAATAAGGATTAAAGTGAAAACAAAATAAAGAATAGAAGAACAAAGAAAATTAATGATGCCAAAATCACATTCTTTGGAAAGATCAAGATTGACAAGCCTTTAGCTAGATTGACCATTATAAAAAGGATGAAGACACAAATTACAAGAATCAGAAATAAAAGAGGGGACATTACTATTGACATTACATGAAAAGGATTATAAATAAATACTATGAACAAGAGTACACCAACAAATTAGATAACTTTGATGAAACAAATTCCTAAAGAGATACAACCTACTGAAACTGACTTAATAAGAAACAAACTATCAGAAGACACCTATAACAAGAGATGAGATTGAATTAATAATAATAATAAACTATCCACAGAGAAAAGTCTAGGCCTAGGTGGCTTTACACTGAATTCTACCAAACACTGAAAGAAGACCAATTCTTCACAAACTCTTTCAAAAAAAAACAAAACAGTAGGGAATACTTCTCAACTGATTTTATGAGGCCAGTATTATCCCAATACCATAACCAGACAAGCATAGTACAAGATAATAAAACTACAGATCAATATCTCATGAATATATATACACAAATATTCAACAAAATATTAACAAAATGGATCCAACAATATATAAAAAAAAGCTATACACAACAATATATAAAAAAAAGCAGGACTTATACCAGGAAGGCAAAGTTGGTTTAACATCCCAAAAAATCAATTAATGTAACACATCAATAATAACAACAACCACATGATCATTTCAATAGACAAAAGAAAAAAAACCCTAAAACCTTTCATGATAAAAACCACTCAAAAACTAGAAATAGAATGGAACTTCCTCAACCTGATAAAGGACATCTACAAAGCTTACAACTAACATCATACTTAATGGTGAAAGATGGTATGTTTTCCCCTTAAGATCAGAAACAAAACAAGAATTTCCCGTCTCTCCACTTCTGTTCAGCGTTGTACAGGAGGCCCTACCCAGGGCAATTAGGAAAGAGAAAAAAGTAAAGGGCATCCAGAGATTGGAAAAAGAAGTAAAACTATTTTTATTTGCTGATGACATGACCCTGTACATAGTAAGTCCTAAAGAAACCACTAAAAAACTATTAGAACTAATGAGTTCAGCAAGGTAGCAGGATCCAAGATCAATATACAAAAATCAATTGTATGTGTTCCTATACAATTGAAATTATTAAACTGAAAATAAAGTGATACAAAGCGGGGCAGGGAAGTGCTGGGTAGAGGAGAGCGTGGTCCCGCGCTAGGGCTCCATCCCCGGGCCTGGGCCCACGGACCTAAGTGAGGATAGGCATTTCTGTTTTCCTACCCAAATGTTGCATTTCCCAAGACCACCCTGGCCCACCACACCCCCATCCTCTGCCTATAAAAGCACATCCCCATCCTGTGTCTATAAAAACCCCTGAGACCCTAGCAGGCAGACACACGGGTGGCTGGATGTCAAGAGCAACACCGACATGGGAGTACACCAGCACGCTGGCAGGCCATCGATTCGCAGAATGACACAGAGCTTGGCCAGGGAGGTTGGAGGAGAATTGGGCAACCTGACACCAGGGGAAAGCCATTTCCCTTCTGGCTCCCCCATCTGCTGAGAGCTACTTCCACTCTATAAAACTTGTAATCATTATCTAAGCCAACGTGTCATCTGATTGTTCCAGTACATCAAGGCAAGAACCCTGGGATACAGAAAGCCCCCTGTCCTTACAATAAGGCAAGGGTCTAACTGAGCTGACGAATACAAGCCGCCTATGGATGGCTAAACTAAAAGAGTACCCTGTAACACACGCCCACTGAGGCTTCAGCTGTAAACATTCACCATAGACAAGGCCATGGGGTTGGAGCCCCACAGCCTGCCCTATCTATATGTTCCCCTAGAGGTTTGAACAGCAGGGCACCGAAGAAGCGAGCACATCCCCAGTGCACGCCCTGCGAGGGGGAAAAGGGAACTTTTCCCATTTCAAAAGAAATGAATCCCATTTACAACTGCATCAAAAAGAACAAAATAGTTGGGAATAAATTTAGCAAAACATGCAGAACTATACTCTGAAAACTACAAAACACTGTTGAAAATCATTAAAGATCTAAATAATTGGAAAAACATCCCTTGTCCATGGATCAGACTACTTAACTCTCTGCAGAGGGCAATACTCCTGAAAATGATCTACAAGATTTAATGCAATCTCTATCAGAATCCCTGTGGACTCCTTTGTAAAAATCGATAAGCTGATTCTAAAATTCACATAGAATTGCAGGAGACCCAGGATAGCCACAACAATCTTGGGGAAAAAAGAACAAAGTAGGAGGACTCACACATCCCAATTTCAAAACTTACTATACAAAGCAATGGTAATCAATACACCATGGTAATGGCATAGGGCTATTACATATAGATCAAGGGAATAAAAGTCAAAGTCTAAAAATAAACTCTCATGCTTATGGTCAACTGATTTGTGACAAGGGTGCTAAGACTACTCAGTGGGAGAAAGAACAGTCTTCAAAAAATGGTGCTCGGGTACCTGGATAGACACATGAAAAAGAATTAAGTTGGGCCCTCATCTCACATTATATACAAAAACTCAAAATGGATTAAAGACCTAAATGTAAAAGCTAAAATGATAAAATTCTCAGAAGCAAGCACTGGGGAAAGGATTCATAACAATGGATTTAGCAGTGATTTCTTGGATGTGACACCAAAACACAGGCAACAAAAGCAAAAATAGACAAGTAGGACTACAAACTAAAACATTTTTGTGCTTCGAAGAACATCATGAAAGTGAAAAGATAACCCACAGAATAAGAGAAAATATTTGCAAATAATCTATCTGATAAGGGACTTGTATCCAGAATAAAGAACTCTTAACAACTCAATAAAAAAGAAATTTAAAAATGAACAGGGCCAGGTGCGGTGGCTCACGCCTGTAATCCCAGCACTTTGGGAGGCTAAGGCGGGCAAATCACAAGGTCAGGAGTTCAAGACCAACCTGGCCAACATGGTGAAACTCTGTCTCTACTAAAAATACAAAAAATTAGCCACGCGTGGTGACACATGCCTGTAGTGTAGTCCCAGCTACTCGGTAGGCTGAGGCAGGAGAATCACTTGAACCCGGGAGGCAGAGGTTGCAGTGAGCCGAGATCACGCCACTGCACTCCAGCCCCGGTGACAGAGTGAGACTCGGTCTCAAAAAAAAAAAAAAAAAAAAAAAAAGAGCAAAGGATGGCCCACCAAAAATGGCCACACACGTTACATAAATCCATTCATATGCAATGTCCAGAACAGAGAAATTCTTACAGACCGAAGATTAGGTTTTGGGGCAGAAGGGGTAGGAGGGGAACAATAGCTAAAGGGTACAAATGCTCTTTTTGGGGGTGATGAAAATGTTCTAAGTAGTACATTTAGATTTAAGTGGGTAATTGTGTACAGATAGATTTAGGTGGGTAAATTGTGCTGTACGTATTTGTCTTTCAAATTAGTTTATACTGAGTTTTGCCTGCAGAACGTTTTTCAATAGTCACATAATCATACACACAAATCCTTTTCCTTATGATTTCTGAATCTGATACAGTGCTTAGTTGCTTCTTGCCTCACAATTAATACTATCTTGTAATATTTTATGTATTCTTGTAGATGATCTTACATCTTTTCTGGAAAAGGAATATGTTATTTAATTCTCCATTTTCCCTCCATGGTTCTTCTGTGTCTCACTCTCCTCATGCTGCCTGTGTTACTACGCTTTTCTCACAATGTATCATTTCCTACCTCACACAAAAAATAGAGGTCTGGCGGGAAAGTCCTCAAATTCCTGCTCACAACACACCCCATTCTTCAAAACTATATACCATCCATAGCTTCTTGTTAGGCTAAATCCTCTACTTTTAATTTGGATTCTATCCTTTTCCGCCTTCTTGGATCCTTGTTCAACCATTTTTCTCCTCTACTGTCTGTTCAACTTCTCCCTCTATTTGTTAACTCAGCACAGCACATCAAGGGAATTTATTCTTTCTTAAGAGTCTATCCCACAAACTTGTGTTATTTCCCTCTGTTCTTTCTTGTCTTCCTGTTGCAGTGAAACTTCTCTTCACCAATCCCACTGCCAGCTATCAGATTCGAACAATCATCATTTTTTCATTTAGACTACTGCAGACTGATTTCCTACCAATCCATCATCTAAACTTGGAAATTTTAATTTGGTATACACAGCTGGGTCCACAAATCTCCTGAAATGTTTATGTATATGTGCACATTTTTGGGGAATAGTTTTCATAAAATATGAAGAGTGAGATGACTCCAAAATGTTGCTTATTTTTCTCATGGAAGACAAACTGATCTTTTAAAATGCAAGTATGTCATGCCATTGGCTCATTTAAAGTCTTTATTTCCCCATTACCATGAAGATAAAACTCAAATTCTGTCAAGGCATACAAGGTCTCTTCATGATGTGGCTCTTACCTCTTTAGCATAATCTCTCATGACTACCTCCTCCTCCTCCCCACAATGGTCTCCTCTCCTCTATACAAATAGCACTGTTAATATAGTAATAAAATAGAATATATACCCAGAACTCATCAGACTCATTTGCTTCAGGGCCTTTCTACATGCTTCTCTGCCTGAAATCATCCATTTACATCTGCTCTCTAAACTGGTCCTTAAAGACTCAGGGATTACAACAGGAAATCATTTCCTATTCTCTCCAGTCAGGATTAAGTGTTCCTTTTAATCTACGGCATTCTGTGTATACCACTATAATAACTTTTATCACACATAATAATTACTAACCTACTTATCTTTCTTCCCCACTAGATTATAAATCTTAAACAGTAAGAACAGTATTTTTCCATTTCCATATTCCTAGTGTTGGCACTCACATTGTATTTTCTGAACAAATCGCATATTCCCTTCTCAACCTGTCGCAAAACACTCTAAGTTCGATATTGTAACCATTCTTGGAAACTATCTAAGATAATACTCTCTTCTCATTACCAAATTTAATTTTCATTCCTCATCTAGCTTAATCCTCATCTTATTTTACTTAATCCTCATTTTATTTGACCTATCAATAACATCTGACATAGCTCGTCACGTCCTCTTTCTTGAAATTCTTTCTTCATTTGGCCTCCTGGATACTGTTCTCACTTGGTTCCCTTCCTCCTAATTCACCAGCTATCCCCTGAGCTTCGCTTTGTGAAATTTCACTGAGCCAAACACGACTCATACACCCTCATTTCAATGTATACTTCCACAAAAAGTAAAAAGAACACGAAAATGGTTGTGATGAACTCTCTAATAGGCATCTCATAACATATCCCGAAGTCAACTTATCCCTTAGTCTTTTCTTTCTCAGGACATGGAAGCCCATTCTCGTGGTGCTCACCATGACAGTTTCCGTCTGAGCAAAGGCATTTGGGAACGCCAGCCTACAGCCAGTTGGGGGTGGAGAACAAAACCATTGTGGTTTTTCCTAAGTCTCCCCTGAGAAACAGTCAGGAGGCGAGGAGACTCAATAAACCCGCCCCTTTGCCACAGGCAGGGAAAATCGCAGTTTGGGGTCTCAGGACCGACCTCGGTCCAAGGCCAGGCACACTGTCACTCCAGCCTGTGCCACCCTCACTTCCAGCGGCCCCGGTACCCCCCACCCCCCGCAGTCACCTCCCCCACCCCCCATTCACCTCCCAGCTGCCCTCGCCTCCCCCTGGCCCTCACCAACCCCCACCCCCCCCGCCGCCGCCCCCCACATCCAACTCCCGGCCAGCCCTCCCCTCCCCCTGGCCCCTGCCTCTCCAACACTCACCTCCCGTTCGGCCCTCTGCTCCCCCATACTCACCTCCCGTTCGGCCCTCTGCTCCCCCATACTCACCTTCCGTTCGGCTCTCCCCTCCCCAACACTCACCTTCCGTTCGGCTCTCCCCTCCCCCATACTCACCTTCCGTTCGGCTCTCCCCTCCCCCACACTCACCTTCCGTTCGGCTCCGGCCCGGAGGTGTCAGCCGAAGGCGCCGTCGCTCCCTCCGTGCTGAGCCCAGAGGCCCGGCGGCTTCGCCTCCGCGGCCGAGGCTGCTTCTGAGCCGCCAGCTCGGGCTCCATGGCACGGAGGAGGGGGTGGGGCGGTGGCCGAGTGCCCGGGAGACCGGCAGGGACGGGCACGATGCCCGCCAGCCACTGCCAGGCAGAAAGCGCCTGTCAGCGGACTGCAGCCGCCACCGCCGTCATCCGGGGATTTGAAAATGGCGGCTGAGCAGCGATCAGCCAATCAGTGAGCGCGTAGCGGTTCCTAGGAGACGTGGAGTCCCGCCCCTCCGCCGTTCCGGAGATCTACTTGCCTAGCAAAGAGCCGAGGAAAATTTGCTCTTAACTCCTGAGCGCTTCCCTGAGTCCCCAAGGCCCGGTACCTCCTTCATTGTTCATTAGGACTCACTACAGGCCAAGGCAAATGGACTGGAAGCATTTTAATTCACCAGATCTTTCTTAGCATTTGGGGAGAAGAGGGGTCCAAACTAATGACCTGTAAACAAGGCTTGTTTATTGGCCATATACACACTAAATTATTGTGCACGTGGCCAATATGAGATATATTTCCAATTACCAAAGGTTATGCAAGTGTGTTCCTGGGACTGTCTCTAGGAAACCAGCAAAATCTAATTATGAGCCCTCATGTCTTCTAATAAGGATGACACAGTCTCTCCCCAGCAAAACAGAATGAAGTGACTTCATCCTTTGCTTGTAAAAGTCAGCAAAAGACACAATATAAAATAAAGGACCGCCTCAAGTAAAAAAAAAAAAAAAAGTTAAACAAATTACACGTTCTTTGTTTTTAAATATTGCTTTATATGTGTCAAAGTCTTTAAAAATAGCTTCTCCTGACCGGGCGCGGTGGCTCACGCCTGTAATGCCAGCACTTTGGGAGGCTGAGGCAGGCGGATCACCAGATGAGGCGATCAAGACCATCCTGGCCAACATGGTGAAACCCCGTCGCTACTAAAATACAAAAATTAGCTGGGCATGGTGGCGCATGCCTGTAATCCCAGCTACTCAGGAGGCTGAGGCAGGAGAATTAATTGGACCAGAGAGTCAGAGCTTGCATTGAGCCAAGATCGTGCCACTGCACTCCAGCCCAGTGACAGAGCCAGACTCCGTCTCAAAAAAAAAAAAAAAAATCTTCTCCTTTGCCACTATATTTCCACTTCTGGAAATTTATCCTAAAAAATAAAATTATATAAACATGAAGCTATTAATGACATTGTTTATAATAGAAACATTTAAGACAACCTAAATAAACAATGATTTACAGCTCATCCACTGAGAAGAATATTTTCAGCCAACAAAAATGAAGTGTGAAGGATGTAATAGTATACTGGTAATTTGAAATAAAAACATGAAGTATAGAGGTATATTCAGTATATTCAAAGTTATGAATTACAAGAGATTATACAAAGGAAAAAGATAATGTCAATGTATTAAAATATATTAAATGTATTAAAAAGTCAATGTATTAAAATGTCTCTAGGTAGTTAGACTTTAGGTATTCAAAATTTTTATTTTTATTTTTTGCATTTAATTTTTTTAAAAATAAGAACATATTATAACATGAGGGAAAAATGTTTTAGTTTTAAAAAGAGTAAGAAATTAGGGAGTAAGATTGAGAGGTGAAGCCAGCTGGACTTCCTGGGTCGAGTGGGGACTTGGAAAACTTTTCTGTCTAGCAAAAGGATTGTAAAACACACCAATCAGTGCTCTGTAGCTAGCAAGGGGATTCTAAAATGCACCAATCAGCACTCTGTAAAAATGCACCAATCAGTGCTCTGTAGCTAGCAAGAGGATTGTAAAATGCACCAATCAGTGCTCTGTAGCTAGCAAGAGGATTGTAAATTGCACCAATCAGTGCTCTGTAAAAAGCACCAATCAGCAGGACCCTAAAAGTAGCCAATCGCAGGGAGGATTGAAAAAAGGGCACTCTTGATAGGACAAAAATGGAACATGGGAGGGCACAAATAAGGGAATAAAACCTGGCCACCCCAGCCAGCAGGGCAACCCACTGGGGTCCCCTTCCACACTGTGGAAGCTTTGTTCTTTCGCTCTTTACAATAAATCTTGCTGCTGCTCACTCTTTGGGTCTGTGCCACCTTTAAGAGCTGTAACACTCACCATGAAGGTCCATGGCTTCATTCTTGAAGTCAGCGAGACCATGAACCCACCGGAAGGAACCAGCTCTGAACACAAGTTGACCTTGGTCAAGAACCACTTCTGTTCTACCTTCCCCATCTCTCCCCAAAAATTAAAGAAGAAAGTATTGCTTTGTAGCAGTTTGAGTGCAAGAATACAGAAATGTTCTAAATATTTGGGGAGTTGGTCTCCACCAAGACAGAGCTTCAGAGGATGCAGATGTTTAGATTATGAACAAAAATAAACCTGTAAGAGCAATTCTTCAAGTCAGATCCCAAGTGGCTAACTGGGTTCAAATTTTAAACAGAGCCAAGGGCTATCTGCTTGACTAGAGGTCACACCTACTCTGTGTCCAGAAAACTCACACCCCTTTCGGATTTTCACAATTTACCCGAATTGACCAATCAGGCCTCACCTGATGTAACCAATCAGAACTCATCTGCTTTATACAATCAGGGTTCAGCTGTATTACCCAATCTGAACTGAGCAAGTCTGAATCTTTCATTTGCATAAACACATCTGATTGGAAACCTGGACAAGAACTTTTTCTATAAAAGCGAAACCCTCCCCTTTATTCTCTGGAATCACCTTTCTTTTACTCCGAAGACTGTGTCTCCCTGGTTTGCAAAGTGTTCACTAGAATAAAGTCTCCTTTCTCCAAACTTCCTTTTCAGAGAACTTTTGTTCACAAGATAGGACCATGTGAATCACTGACATTTGGTCTTTTTACCCACAGAAACAGCCGTTTCATATTAATAGTTTCAACATACTTCGGTGAGATCCTCAGAATTCAGGGTCTGTCCTCAGCTTTGCAGGTCCTGAAACTGGTTTTGATTGTGTCATCAGAGGTGGTCAGTCCTTTGGTAACTTGTAATAACTACTCACAAAGTGACAGATACTGCAGGATGTCAATGTGGGGATTCCAGTGGTGGGGGTGGGCACTTCTTTCCAGTGACCTGAATACTATTGTTTTATGCAGAGCAACTATTTCCAATTTTCATTCGAGAACTTATGATTTTGTTCAATTATTCACAAGAATTTATTAAATTCCTGCTATAATATGCCAGGATCTGTGCTAGACATTAGGGAAATAAGGAATAGAAGACAAATTTTGATCAGAAAATGGCTAGGTACCATAGAAGAAAGACAAAGAAAAGTGACTGCTCTGAGGGTTGGTCATTGAAGACCTGGGAAAGGCTGGTGACATCTCTTGATCTTACAAGAGATCAACTTTCTGGTGTCTGAATGCCATTGTCCTCATATTCTATGTCTTACACTGTATAGAACAGTCCCAAAACCATGACAAATGTTCTCTGAATCCTCTCTCTTTCAGTTTCCCACAAATCATCCTTCTCCCTTAAAATATTCACCGGGATAGGGTTTGAGGAAATTGTTTTGATTTCAGCTTTCATATATATAAAATCAGACTCTAGAACTCCCTCTCTGAGAAGATATTCCTACTAACTTGACTGGAGCAAAGTGTAACCCAAACTTCTTCAACCACAGATTTGCAAAACAAATATTCTTTTGGGGAACTTCCTCAAAGATTATTTCCAAAACCTTCAGCCCTATGTGATGACACCAATCATTTTGCAGGTTGATATTAAATATATTCAACAATCAATAAATGAATGTAAATTATTATGTAAATCAATAAGTTAAAAATCTATTTTCTTTCATTATCTAAGTAAATCAAACTATTTTTGCAAAACTGCTTACGAAGTTTTATATATATATATATATATACATGTATATATTAGAGTACAAAGTGTTCATCAAAACACTCTATTAATTTCCAAATTATTTGATGATTTTGATGTGATATTTCGTTTGCCATTGCTATCACTAGCTAAATGATTCCCCTTTGGTCTGTCGGCTCCCATAGAAAAATGTAGCAAATTTGCAAACAATGACCTACCAGTAGAAAACTAGTAGTCTTAATAACGAGAGAATTGCTCTTTGAATCAACATTTTCCTTTTTCATCTGAATCTTCTCATAGCTTCTCATGAACTAATGGCAATTACATTCAGGAGAATGAATGTATGTATGTGTGCATATACATATAATTTATATATAGAATGTTATAATAAAGTCTGAAATTTTAAAAAATATATTTACTATATCTACTATTGATTAATTTATAAAACTGTTTATTAGACTGTAATTTTTAATTGGGTCAAACTTAATTGTTCCTGCCAAATGAAAGGGAGTGTAGTCCAGCAGCTATAAGTATGTGGACTGCATTGTCATTCTGACAAGCAGAAGTGTACTTAGAGGCACAATAGGGCAGAATATTTGAAATCAGGTTTGTCATCCCTTAAAATCTATCACTGTGTGTGTATGTGTGATGTGGGGGGAGGTTGTTTCATTTTTTGCCTCAATCAGTCAATCAATCAATCAATCAATCATCTATGAATCATTTGTTTACCATATTGGTTTACTCTTAGGTATTCCAATGAGGAAAATGGAAAATTCCAAAATCTAGCTGTTGAGCTTAGAGAAAGAATAAAACTTGAGATGAAATACGTGTGGCCAGAGAAGGTGCCATTAATCCAAAGTAGAGTGTAATTCATTTTTCTTAACGCTTGGACTATCTTCCTAAAGACACTGCAGGTCTAAAAGACTGATTTATATTAGTAGTAGGAGAGGAGAACAGAGGAGGAAGGAGAAAGGGGTTTCAGTGCAATGGTAGGGGGCAGAGAGAATGGCAGAGGACAGTGATCTGGCTGTGGTCATGAGGCTGCCAACAGAGAATTACCAAAGAGAACTTCAGAAAGGTCAGAATGTCAATGAGAATTATTGCTCAGAGTTGAATAATTTGTTTGTTTGTTTGTTTTTAACAAATTTTCATGCTTAGAAGGTTTTGTTTGTCTCATTACTTGGCCAGTGAATTGACTGGCTCACAGTGAAAAATACTTAAGAAAGGAACTTTTTTTTTTTTTATATGGAGTTTTGCTTTTGTCCAAGCTGGAGTGCAATGGCGTGACATTGGTTCATTGCAACCTCCGCCTCCAGGGTTCAAGTGATTCTCCTGCTTCAGCCTCGAGAGTAGCTGGGATTACAGGTGCCCGCCACCACTCCCGGCTAATTTTTTGTATTTTTAGTAGAGATGGGGTTTCACCACATTGGCCAGGCTGGTCTTGAACTCCTGACCTCAGGTGATCTGCCCACCTTGGCCTCCCAAAGTGCTGGGATTACAGGCATGAGCCACTGTGCCTGGTCAAGAAAGGAACTTTGAACAAGGAAATCGTAACTATAAATACCACACTTTTATCACTCTGACATTTTCTCACTCTCAGAACCTAAGGGTGGCCACCAAGTATGTCAGAGTCAGTAGTGTGTGTGTGATTTATTTTAAGGAATAAGTTAGTGTGATTGTGGGGCTATAAAGTCTGGAATCAGTAGGGCAGGCTGGCAGACTGTCAGGCTAGAAACTCTTGAGTAACAGCTAAAGCTGAAACTAAAGGTGCCATCCTTAGGAGAAATTTCTTCCTCAGAGAACTCTCCATTTTGCTCTTATGGTCTTTCAACTGATTGGATGAGGCCCACTCACATTATTGAGGATGATGTCCTTTACTTAAAGTCAAAGTTTACTGGAGATATTGACCACACCTCCACACCTGCACAGCAATACCCAGACTAGTGTTAGATTGGATAACTGTGTGCCACAGCCTAGCCAAGTTGACACAAAAACTATCACCCCAGAAGGCCCCTTCAGACTTGAAATTCCAATTATTATCACTTGAGGAAACTTTTTTCTTTAAGACTTAGTCTTTCAAAGAAATAAGGAATTACTAAAAGATAAGATGCATTTCTTAAATTATACTACAAAAGAGATTTTTCTAGTTTCTTTCTAATTCCTACATAAATCTAAGTGAATCATAGCTCCACATCAGACTGACAATTTTTAAAAGTTAATGAAAGATACTGAGTACATCAGTGGACTAGAAATGAGATACTCACATTATCTGATTTTTCCCTCATCTTGTTTCAAACTGAAAATATCTGGGACCAGTGGGAGAAAATTTGATACAGCAACAAAATAAATATCATTCTGATTTTATAAAATGGAACTGGCTTATTTTTTCTTTTTATTATATGAAACTACCAGGACGCTAAACATTTGGGGAGTTATTGACAGAGACAGATAGGATTGACTTTATGAAGATCAAAATGAGAGAAAGTATAATTTATAAGAAGTTCAGGAGAAAACTGCCGAAGAACACTATGATTTCTTCATTTTCTCAAAGTTGAAAGGAAGAATTGGTAGAAACCAAGATTCTTGAGTAACAGAAATTTTGTTTTGATTACTGAATAATAAAATTGTTACTATGCTAACAAAACATGTCATTAATTCAAAAGAAGATCAGGAAGAAAAGAGAACTTAGAAAATGGAGACAAACAAAAAGCACAAAATAAAACAGTACTCTATATCTAAACCCAACTATATTAGTTATTATATTAAATGTAATGAGCTGAATTCTCCAATTCAAATACAAAAATAGAAAAAAAATTCAGTTATATCATGCGTACAAAGAACACATCCAAAATATGAGAATATGGAAAGGTTTTAAGTTTCTAAGAATGTAAAAAGATGGGAAAATACCTCATTCAAATGTGAACCAAAAAACTGTATTAAAGTAGTAATATTAATATTTGATCATAAAAACTTTAAGGTAGGCCAAGGAGGGCACATCAGGAGGTCAGGAGTTCAAGACCAGCCTGGCCAACATGGTGAAACCCTGTCTCTACCAAAAATACAAAAAAATTAGCTGGGAATAATGGCACACACCTGTAATCCCAGCTACTTGGGAGGCTGAGGCAGAAGAATTGCTCGAACCTGGGAGGTGGAGATTGCAGTGAGCTGAGATGGCACCACTGCGCTCCAACGTGGATGACAGAGCAAGACTCCATCTCAAAAAAAAAAAAAAAAAAAAAAAACTGTAAGGTAAAAATCATTAATGTATATAAGGAGGGTAATTTAAAAATAAAAAATTGTTAAAGTTTTTGAAAATATAATAATTTAAAATTTATATGCTCTTCATAACATAGCCTCAAAATATATAAAGCAAAAATTGACAGAAAAAGAAATAATGGGTAAATTCACAATTATAATGAAAATTTTTAACACATCTTTTGAAATAATTGGTACGCAAAATTTGGACTACACAATAAATCCATTTGATTTAATAGATTGATTGAATGATCAGTCTATCTAAAATATTGCATCCAACAAATGCAGAATGCACATTCTTTTCAACACTCATGGAATATTTTCAAAAATTGACCACATAGTCGAATATAAAGGAAGTTTTAGCAAATATATAAGGAGAGAAATCAGTTAAGATGTGTTATCTGATCTTAGTGCAATTAATAAAAAAACATAAGTATATATTATGTATAATAATGTAAAAGTTCCAAAGACAATAATAATAAAAACAGAAAATTCCCATACGTTTGGATGTGGTAGTGGTTGAGAGGCATGCATAGGACACAGAAGTAAAAAGGACACTGTTTTGGTTTGCTCTATGTATTCAGGGATTGTTTAAATTTATTTAAGAAGATATTCATATAGTACTCATGCAATAGAAAAAGCTACTTTGCTGTTGCAGAAAATTTTACTCATACTCTTTCCTTTTCTCTGCCAATGCTAAATAAATTCTTAACCCAAAAGTGTGATTTTTAAAAGACACATGTTCTTTTCAACATAGGTATAAGCTGGACGCAGATTTGGATAAGCTCTCAGTAGTTCATCTGTACCTGTGTACAAACTTTATCCCAGGTTGTTCAGGCCCAACACAGCTACTCTGAGACCAGGTAACTAAAAAACTAAAAAGAAGCTGTACCACTTTAAGTGAAGAATGCTCCAGCCCTCAGGTGGAGTCATTTCCGGGCCCTGTGATAAAGCTCAGATGGGAGGCTCCTCAATCATTACTACAGGGCAGGAGGGGCACGTTCTCATCAGCATGGTAAGTGACTACACGCCTATGCATTATTGTAGGAAATTTTACAAATCATATTTGGCCCTTTTCCTATAGCGAACAATTCTTAATAAAATTGTAATGCAAGAGAAGACATTTGTAAAGAAACGTTTGTTTCTTTCAATGTCCATGTAGATGAGTTGGGAGCAGATGTGGACAGGCTGTAATCTATTCCTCTGTAATGTTGCTTCTTTCAAGGTAAAGCTCACTTGATTTGTAGTATCTCACTGCCATTAATTGAAGCACTGAAGCAAAAACCTTTCCTTCCTTTAGTTTTCACCTTTGTTTTAGGCCCAGAGTGCTGATTTTTCTGTAGATATTAATTGCTTCACTTTTCGTTAGGCTGCTAAGAGTTTCTGAGGACTTCAGACTTAGGTAACCACGACTAACCTCATAAATGCCTGGCAGGGTAAAGTGCACAGACATCTTCTTTGCCCTCCCTTGAGTTTAGTTCTTTGGGCACCACAATGAATAGAATAACTTACAATAATTCTGTTTTGGGATGACCTTTTCAGATCCATTTCCCCTTCATTTTCTTCTGTGCCAGTTTTCAGTATCTTTGAATTTTTAATTCTTCAATGGAAGCAACATTTCGAACTGCGTCTTCATCTTTGATTTCTCACCCCATTGGTCTCTCTGTCCAACATTTAAAAAATTTTAAATTGTTTTGCTTTTAAAAATTATGCCTTTCAACATGAGAGAGACTTGTGATAATAGCATGTTCTGTATCTTGACTATCACTGTCAACATTCTGGGTGTGATTTTGTATTATGGTCTGGCAAGATATTTCCACTGCAGGAAATGGGTAAGGGATACAAGGGATCTTCCCGTGTTATTTCTTACAACTGCATATCAATGTACAAAGATCTCAAAATTAAAAGTTTAATTGAGAGTTATGCTTTTCCAGTAATTCAAATAATCCTTATAGCAGCGTTTAATAATGTGCTATGACTTATCAGTGTTGACGTTCAGTGGGCATTTTATAGTCTTCTACTTTATAGTGTGACTAATATTTTCATAGAGAATTTGGAAAAAAAGGAGAGGCTAAGAGAAGAATAAGGCGAAGATAGTCTTCTACACCCTTGGACAGAGTTATGTTATAAGCTAAGCTCCTTCAAAGACCAAGGATGCTTGTTAGGCCAGGCTATTCATGCTGAGTTCAGAAAGAACAGCATCACTCTGCTTTCTGAGTCACTTGAACAGACCACGTGAAGAGGAACAATCTTTTTTTTTTTTTTTTAATGTTAGTGATTATTTTTACTGTGACTATTATGAATAAATACCACATGTACACCTGAATTTTACTCGTCACTGTTAACACAGGACTGGGTGGTAGCCAGTGGAGAAGACAGAGAAATCTTATATGTAAACTTTACAAAGTAAGAGGTTTTAATGATGTAGAAACAATGAACATTCACCCTCTCCTTTTAAAATGTTAACTTAAATTTAAGGAGCCAAGTTGTGATCAGATTACAGCAGCTAATGTATTTACAGCACTTTAAGTCCCACAGAAGGGGAGAGGAATAAGATTAAGGTTATCTGAAGCCTGATAAGGGGTATCCGAAGCCTGTTGATAGCAGAATGTGCTGTCTTGAGAGGTGGAATGTTAGTTTGTCCTAGTGAAGTGCTTTCGAAATTAGAGAGACTGATAGTTGCACAGAAAATAAACAAGATGGAAGCCCTACTAAAGTAGTGAAATTGAATTGGTCATGAAGCAAAGAGGGCTGTGTCATGCCTTGTGAATCACAGAGACAAAGTGCAAAGGTTTGATGCCATTGAACATGAACAGAGTCCAAGTCAGATTGCAGGGGTGTGGCCGACCAGAGCCCTCTCCTTACTTTCCTCTGACTAGTGGTCTGTGTAGACCAGTGGTCATCAACCTTTTTGGCACCAGGAACCAGTTTTGTGGAACACAATTTTTCCGTGGAGTCGGTGGTGGGGGATGGTTTCTGGATGAAACTGTTCCACCTCAGATCGTCAGGCATTAGTTAGATTCTCATAAGGGGCACACAACCTAGATCCCTTGCATGAGCAGTTCACAATAGGGTTAGTGCCCCTATGAGAATCTAACGCTGCCGCTGATCTGACAGGAGGCAGAGCTCAGCCAGTAATGCTCACTCACCTGCTGCTCACCTCCTGCTGTGAAGCCCAGTTCCTAACAGGGCACAGACTGGTACTGGTCTGCGGCCTGGGGGTTGGGGACCCCTGTGTAGACCACAGGCGAGGGATTGACAGGAGGCCTGAGGTCTTTCAGTAGTTGAATCTCAGGCTTTAGGGCAGTGTAGCCATGAACAAGGGCAGGGTTCCCCTCAGCTTATCTGTGTTAGGTAACATGGGGTACCTTAAAATGGCACCCTACCTTAAGATGGGGCCAGTTCCGGGTTCTTCTCCCCTCCTTGACCGGGCACTGTCTGAACCCGCCAAAGGAGGGCCAATCAGAAAGAAGCATCTCCCGCCTTTCCTTGGGCCGGCCCCTAGCCCAATCCACGTAGGCCCAAGGGATATAAAACCCAGCACACCAGCAGCCCTCTCTCTCTTCTCTTCCTTCTCCGCTCGATACCTCCAATAAAGATCTCTTGACCGCGACCGGTGTAGTTTGGTCTCCGCCCGGCCCCTTTCAATCTGGTCGAACAGCCCAAAGGGTCCTGATGATGCAGAAGACATGGGGGTCTCATTCTATAAGACCCCCTAAATAGATTTGTTTCAGCACCACTGTCAATCAAACCACACTAATATTAAGATCAGCGATTGCCATCACCTTGGATTTCTAGGATTTAGCTTTTTCTTTCCTTCTCTTTTTTTTATTTTCCTTCTCTTAAAAATGTAGATCACTGTCTATTTAACAGAATAGTTGTTTGCCTTTAAAAAAAAAAAGATGATTTAAAGTGGGATGGGGGAATATGAAGGTGGAAGAAATAGTAAAGTTTAGACAAGAAAATAAAATCACTACCCAGGTATTACTAGACTTAATATCTTGATACATTTTCTTTTAGATTTTTATGCCTATTTCTGAACATACTGGACATCATACTCTATATGCAATTATGCATCTTATGTGCTTTTTACTTAATATGTTATCATAAGCATTTCCCATGTCATAAATCTTTTTTTTTGGGAAAACATTTAAGGGTTGCATAACATGTCATTGTGTTGATGTAACATCCTTTAAATGCTCAACGATATATAAATGGTTAGATTAAATAGATTGGTTTTTGGTTTTCATGCTTATGAATTATGATGCTTGTGAATGCCATCAGCCTACATCTTTGCATTTTAGAGTCTTTCTTTTGTA
The DNA here is from genome assembly GCF_009828535.3 of Hylobates moloch. NCBI lineage: Eukaryota > Metazoa > Chordata > Mammalia > Primates > Hylobatidae > Hylobates > Hylobates moloch. The sequence continues at coordinate 5,159,146 of NW_026652277.1, read as the reverse complement.
ATTTGTTTGTTTATATCATTTGCCTGTCTAGTGGATGTCTTAAGTGTTTTTTTTAGAAAGTTGATGTATATAAAATCAATTTTTATCTCTATATGTTTGTTACAGAACGTTTACATTTTGGAATTGTTAAATCGATTGTATTTTGCTTTGTAAAATTTCCCACTAGTTTTAAGTTTAGTATGTCCATCTTTATTCAGAGTGCATATGAATGATAAAGATAACATTTTAAATTTATCTGCAATGAGTTTTAGTACTTGACAAGGCTATATATTGATTTTGGTTTTATTTCTTTAAAATAGCTAGCTAATTTTCTTTGTAGACAAGCCCACCTGATATATATAAGTACACATACACACACACACACACACACACACACACATCTCACCTATATTAGAAGAATAAAGTGAAATTAGTTGTATTTTGATTTGCATTGTGTGTGTGTGTGTGTGTGTGTGTTTGTCTTAATTCAATTCTTAGCCCAGTACAGAGTAGGCGCTTAATTTATGTTGTTAAAATAAACTTTTTAATGGAATTTAAATCCCTGGTTTAATTTTCCCTGAAGCTTAGTTGTACCCTGGGTCTTGGTTTCCATGAAACACTTTTGATTATCCTTATAGCGCATTCCTCCGTGGCCTTAAGCTAGCTTGGTTTCTGTCGTTTGTAACCAGAAGGGCTGAGTAACAGATCTCCTGTTGTCTAAACACATGCTCAGTTCCGACTCACCATGACTTGTTTCAGAGGGAGTGCCTTTCCATCCACATCGGTCAAGCTGGCATCCAGATTGGGGACGCTTGCTGGGAACTCTATTGCCTGGAACATGGAATCCAGCCAAATGGCATTGTTCTTGACAGTCAACAGGATCAGCTGGAAAATGCAAAAATGGAGCACACAAATGCATCTTTCGATACCTTCTTCTGTGAGACAAGAGCTGGGAAGCACGTGCCTAGAGCACTCTTTGTGGACTTGGAGCCAACTGTTATAGGTACAATAAATGTTCCATTCTATCGTACTTAACTGGAGCCACACTCAAACAAATCAAGTGGGTGGGATTAGCAGATTATACTGATCTATCTGAATGAAATCACAAGGACCTTTCCCAAATGTAGAGGCTTACTCAATGGCCATGGGTGATTAACATGACAAACACACCCAAAGGGAAGACTAGATTAGCCTTTATAAATTTAAATTTAAATAAATTTATTTATTTATTTATTTATTTATTTATTTATTTATTTATTTTGAGATGAGTCACTCAAGCAGGAGTGCAGTGGCGTGATCTGGGCTCACTGCAACCTCCGCCTCCTGGGTTCAAGCAATTCTCCTGCCTCAGCCTCCGAGTAGCTGGGATTACAGGCACACACCACCATGCCTGATTAATTTTTGTATTTTTAGTAGAGATGGAGTTTCACTATGTTGGCCAGACTGGTCTTGAACTGACCTCAAGCGACCCACCTGCCTTAGCCTCCCAAAGTGCTGGGATTACGGGCATGAGCCACCACGCTTGGCCTAGGTTAGCCTTCTTTACCTGTGTGATGAAATGAATTAAGACCTGCTAATTGGTCCACATATGTATGGTAACAGAACACTAAGTCTTTTCCTGGGTTTGAGAGCCATTTTCTAGAAAGGCACTGGCAAAGAATCAAAAAGTTTTTTGATAGCTGCTTAAAAAGAGTAGAATATTTGGAAAGAATCCCAAAGGAACAAGAGGCCAAATATATACCCTAGTTATGGTAAAACAGTACAAATTTATGATTACTAACAATATACTTTGTCGTATGTCGTGCAAAAACTCTTGAAATGGAGCTAGAAAAATACAGGAGAGAAGGGGCTCTTACTTTCTTAAGAGAAAAGTTAGAGAGTGGGGTAGATTTGGGTTTGATGTTGTACATCCGATTATTTGTTGGTGCATAATAAACTTCCCCTACATTTAGTGGTTTAAGGCAATAATGATTGCTGGTTTATTCACGAATCTACAGTTTGGGTGGGGCTCAGAGGCGACAGCTCGCCTGTTCTCCATGTGGTACCATCTTGGAAGACTCAAGTGGGAACTGGGGCATCCACTTTGAAAGTTATTCATTTACATTGCTGCCCCTTGGTGCTGGCTGTTGACTGAGAGAGTGGGAGGGTTGGAGAAAAGGAGAGGCTGACGAATTCAAGGTCATGATAAGAAGGAATTGAATACAACCCCATAAACACTTCAGCTGGGTGATAGGAGTATGAAGATGAATAAATGTTGATTTTTGCCTTTGATGTGAAGATGCCTGTCTTGGTCAGCTCGGACTGCTGTATCGGAACACCATGGACCTGGTGGCTTAGACAACAATTGTTGATTTCTCACAATTCTGGAGGCTGGAAGTCCGAGACCAGGGTGCCTGGTGGTTGGCTTCTGGTGAAGGCTCTCTTTCCGGCTTGCAGATGGCTGCTTTCTCACTGTATTCTCATATGGCAGAGAAATAGTCTGTGTCTCTTCTTATGAGGGCCCTAATCCCATAATGAAGTCTCTACCCTTATGACCTAATTACTCACAAAGACTCACCTCCAGATACCATCACATCAGGGATTAGGGATTCAATGCATGAATTCTGGGGGGACACAGCCATTTAGTCCCCAGCAGCTATTGTTTACTAGTTGGGGACCTGCACAGGTATTTTCCTCTAATTCTTTCAGTGCTCTGTCAGGAGACACTATTATCATCCTCAATTTATAGATGAGGAACTTTATAAATCTTGGGGAAGTCAAGGAACCTGCCTAAGATCACTGAGTTTTTAGAGTAGAGCTGGGTTTGGTCCTAGGTTTGCCTTCTTATTAAATCTATTGTCTTTTAACAGGAAAGTAGCCTAATCTAGTGAAGAAGAAAATATAAATAGTTATAACAACACTGTTGAAATTGAGCCATATAAAATCGCCAGTGTATGACTATTTTTTAATCTAAAAAAGTTAGTTGTATATAATACAACTTAATAGACATTTCTACAACTGGGATGTCCAATAATTTGGCCTCCCTGGGACACACTGGAAGAAGAAGAATTATCTTGGGCCACACATAAAATACACTCACACTAACAATAGCTGATGAGCTAAAAAAAAATTGCAGAACAATCTCATAATGTTTTAAGAATGTTTACCAATTTGCGTGGGAACGCATTCAAAGCCATCCTGGGCTGCGGGATGGACAAGCTTGCTCTGCAAGGCAGAAGGAATGAATAACTAGGGAGTCATCAAATTGTTTGTTTGTTTTTTAGAGAGAGAGACTGGGTCTCGCTCTGTCACCCAGGCTGGAGTGCAGTGGCATAATAATAGCTCAGTGAACTCCTGGGCTCAAGTAATCCTCCCACTTTGGGCTCCTGAGTAGCTTGGACTACAGGCACATGTCACTACATGTAGATAAGTTTTTTTTTTGAGATGGAGTTTTGCTCTTTTTGCCCAGGCTGGAGTGCAATGGCACTATCGCTGCTCACTGCAACCTCCGCCTCCCGGGTTCAAGTGATTCTCCTGCCTCAGCCTCCTGAGTAGCTGGGATTACAGGCACACATCACCACGTCCTGCTAATTTTGTATTTTTAGTAAAGACGGGGTTTCATCATGTTGGCCAGGCTGGTCTTGAACTCCTGACCTCCAGTAATCCACCTGCCTCGGCCTCCCAAACTACTGGGATTATAGGCAAGAGCCACTGTGCCCGGCCAATTTTTTGTTTTTTATAGAGATAGGGTCTCACTGTATTGCCCAGGCTAGTTTCAAACTCCTGACCTCAAACGATCCTCTCACCTTGGCCTCCCAAAGTGCTGGGATCCCAGGCATGAGCCACCACACCCAGCCTCACACACCTTCTCATGAGGCGACAGCATTTGCAAATTCAGAGTCATGAAGGAATGCCCCGCAAGTGTAACCAGGAGTTCAGCGTGGCCAGGCGTAGTTGTGAGCAGGAGTGCAAAGCAGGGGACAAGGCTGGGAAGATGGTCAGGGGCAGGCTCAAGGGTGAAGTTGGGGCAAAGTGAGGAAGTTGTGGTCAGAAAGAGGAATTTGCACATTTAAGATTTTGGAAGTGGGAGAGTTCTGAGTAATGATGATTGAAGTGGAGTGCAGCTGAATGACACCGTAGTTAAGGAAGCTAAGGAGCCATCATATAATTGTTCAAAAGCCACTGATGTCTCTGAGGATATTGATTAAGGGCACCATTCTGAGCAACCTGTGCCCGGGAAGTTAGAGTGGATGGCATGGATTACTTAGGAACGGCAGGTGCAGCAACCACTAAGCCCTGAGATAATGGAAATAATTTATGAAGCTATTGACCCTCAAGATCTTGACTCAACATTGTCATGAAGAAGGAAGCTTCCGTAAATTACCTCCTTAGCCTGAATGCAGCCTTGTAGCTTCAGATGAGAAGGAAACAGTCCACCCAGAATTACACGTTCACTTATATCTTGTTTATAAATATATCATTTAAACATCCTAGCTCTGGGGGAGGTTTGTGTGTAAGCTAGTTAAAAGTTATTTAAACTCGATTTCAATAAATATTATTTGAGAGTTTGCAAAATTGGAGTTTAGAAATTCATGGTCATGCACAGGAAGGCACGGTGAATTGAAAAACAATCGTACTCTTATTAAACAGAAACACAATGCATCTCTCCTTAGGCTGTGAGCTTCTAGGACTGGCTCAGCTATCTGCTGCCAAGGCTGGTGGTGTATAATGAGGTAAATCTGCATAAATGCATGTCATGAAGCCAGTTCTGTCATTGTTACTTATAATTGCTGTTGTTATATGGGCCGTGCGTTGTGCCCTATGTTCTCCTAACAGCTCAATGGGGTAGATCTTGTTATAATCCTTATTTATGAGCTAAAATCATTGACTAAGTAACTTCTCTCTAGCTTAGTGAGGAAGGCAAGATAGGAACCCAGGAAACTGATTCTTGAAACATGCATTTAACTACTAAGCAATGCAGTATCCCACAGTAACCAGGGCAGCAGTCCCAAAGCCTACTTAGCCCTGAAACACTGCTGCTTAATCATCAGGAATAATGCTATTTGAGTAATTCTAAGGTGGAGGAGTAGGGCATGCTGCCCAGGTTTTTAAAAGGCAATGAGACCTGGCAGGGGCTACCCTCAGTTGTATTGGATACTGCCAACATCTTAACGCCAATTGTCCTGCGTCATGCATTTATGCACTCGGCATTTGGGTCATGTGGGCATTTGAGTTTGCCGTGCCTTCCCTGTTAAATCCTCTTTTAAAGCAGATTTAAAAGATGGATATTCCTTTATTTTTTAAAATTAATTTTATTTTATTTTACTTTTTTTTGAGATAGAATTTCACTCTTGTTGCCCAGGCTGGAGTGTAATGGTGTGATCTCCGCTCACTGCAACCTCCTGGGTTCAAGTGATTCTCCTGCCTCAGTCTCCCGAGTAGCAGGGATTACAGGTGCCCACCACCATGCCTGGCTAATTTTCTGTATTTTTAGTAGAGACAGGGTTTCACCATGTTGGCCAGGCTGGTCTCAAGCTCCTGAGCTCAAGTGATCCACCTGCCTCAGCCTCCCAAAGTGCTGGGATTACAGGTGTGACCCACTGCACCCTGGATATGCCTTTCTGTGTGCTTTTCCAGCACACAGCTGGCAATTTGTAGAGAAAAATACTTGTCTCAAAATGCCAATGTGTCCTAGGGTGGGCAGTGGGTTGAAGTGTGTCCCCCCAAATTCGTATCCATCAGCAATCCTGGAATGTGACTTTATTTGGAAACAGGGTCTTTGCTGATGTAGCTAGTTAAAACGAGGTCCCCCTGGATTAGGGTGGGCCCTAATGCTAAAGAATTGTGTCCTTATCAGAGGAGAGAGCACAGACACACATACAGGGGAAAAGGCTTGTATGCCAGAGGTAGAGTTTGGAAGGGGGTAGCTAGAAGCCAAGGAGAGCTAAGAATTGTAAGTCACCACATGCCAGGAGAGATGTTTGGACCAGATGTTCCCTGGGGCCTCCAGCAGGAACCGAGCCTACCAATGCCTTGGTGTTAGACTTCTGGCCTTCGGAGCTGTTAGGAAATAAATTCCTATTGTTTTAAGCCACAACGTTTGTTGTCATTGGTTATGACAGTCCTAGGAAACTAATAAGGGGTGCATGGTAGAAAAACATACTTTCCATGTATATGTAAAAATTTCCACTTTTCCTGGACTAAGATAGGCTAATTCAGCACTATCTAAATTCCATTCCTGGACCACAACATTGAGAGAAAGCCTGGGGGTGAAGTACAGGGTGGGCCCCAGGAGGACTAGCAGCAGGTCGATGGCTGAATTGCAGAGTGAGTTGCACTGACCTCCTTTCACCCTCTGCAGATGGGATCCGCACGGGCCAGCACCGTTCACTCTTCCACCCCGAGCAGCTCCTTAGCGGAAAGGAGGATGCTGCCAACAACTACGCGCGAGGCCGTTACTCTGTGGGGTCGGAGGTCATCGACCTTGTGCTGGAGAGGACCCGGAAGCTGGCAAGTAGCTCCCCCTCTCCTCCGAGCGGGCTGTGCCTGGGGCACGTGGGGTCCTGCGGCAGAACTCACAAGCATTATCTGCTGTCACCATTGCCACCAACCGTCTCTCCCTGGGCGTTGGTCTGGGTGCTCAGAACTGGGGAGGGGTCCTCATCTTGGCTTTGATTTCCCCTTGTTAGTAGGAAGGAGACAGAAACCTTTATACTTGCTGGGGGTCCCCTGATCACCTGATCATCCCTGCTTCTAACACAGCGTTCATCGTGTTCTGAGAGACTCCCATGGCACCCTAAAACCTGTCATTTTCCAAGAGTAACTGATGGTTATGAAGTTAGCAAGAGGCACTCCCTATCTGGAGATGCGTGACTCTATTTACTGGTAGTTAATTCCGCTGTAGGGGCCCGAGTCTGGAGACCCTTTGCTGAGTAAGGGTTTTGGTGTTTGGCATATTTGTTAGCTACTACAATGCCTTTTACACCAGCATGCCAGATGGAACATAGACGTGGGGGGAATGTTATTTTGCTTCAGTGTTTTGTTATTTTCTTTGTTATTGATAAAGGCCTTGCTTGCGATCACATACAGATAAATGCACAGAGGTTAGTGGAAGACAGGTGGATATTTATGCTCTGCTTGTAGTAAAGCTCTGAAGTGCTTTGCCTACTCCAGAAGTCCCCCTGAGAGTATTTCAAAGTAGCTATGTTTGTTGTGGAGTTAACAATGGCAAAGGAGTCCTTTCTGAAAGATGTTGTTTTGGGGAAACCTGTTGTATCCTACCACTACCGTCCAGTTCACTGCTTCTGGATTTATTCAGCTGAATTCTCAATCTCATTTACTTTCTTCAGGCAGAACAGTGTGGTGGACTTCAGGGATTTTTGATTTTCCGAAGCTTTGGAGGAGGCACTGGTTCAGGGTTTACGTCTCTCTTAATGGAGAGGCTCACAGGAGAATATAGCAGAAAGACTAAGCTGGAGTTCTCGGTCTACCCAGCCCCCAGGATCTCCACTGCCGTGGTAGAGCCTTATAACTCTGTCCTCACCACCCACTCCACCACAGAGTACATGGACTGTACCTTCATGGTGGACAACGAGGCCGTCTATGATATATGCCATCGTAAACTTGGTGTTGAATGCCCCTCTTATGCCAACATAAATAGATTGATGGTTCAGGTGGTCTCTTCCATCACTGCCTCCCTCCGGTTTGAAGGGCCCTTGAATGTGGACCTAATTGAATTCCAGACCAACCTGGTACCTTATCCAAGAATACATTTCCCCACGACAGCCTTCGCCCCTATCGTCTCTGCTGACAAAGCCTATCATGAGCAGTTCTCCGTGTCAGACATCACCACTGCCTGCTTTGAGTCCTCCAACCAACTGGTCAAGTGCGATCCTCAGCTTGGGAAGTACATGGCCTGCTGCCTACTCTACAGAGGGGATGTGGTCCCTAAGGAAGTGAATGCAGCAATCGCAGCCACGAAGTCGAGGCGCTCTGTTCAGTTTGTAGATTGGTGTCCAACTGGTTTCAAGGTGGGCATCAACAATCGGCCACCCACGGTGATGCCAGGTGGGGACCTGGCCAAAGTCCACCGGTCCATCTGCGTGCTGAGCAACACCACAGCGATCGTAGAGGCCTGGGCCCGCCTGGACCACAAGTTTGACCTCATGTACGCCAAGAGAGCATTTCTGCACTGGTACATCAGAGAAGGCATGGAAGAAGCAGAGTTCTTGGAGGCCAGGGAAGATCTGGCAGCCCTGGAGAGGGATTATGAGGAAGTGGGGCAAAGTTTCTGAGGCATGTATGATGGGTGCAAATGAATGTCAAGTTAAAATGGCATGTGTTCTTTTCGAGCCGTGATATGCCTAGTGGGTAGTTCCCCTGATGAGAAGAAAAATGAACTCAAATCAGGCAAGACTGTAGGTTCCACACTAAATCAAGTGGGTCAGTACCAACAACGAACGCATTACTTCCTGGTCTACTGGTACAAGTCAGCTCTGCTGCCTGGGAGCCTTTGGAAGCTTAGAGTCCTTTGAACTGCTGGGTCACTTCTAGGTGGGATTTTTTTGTTTCACCAAGAGACAATGAAATCCTAAAGTTTATGCTTTTCCTTTCTGGTACCTGAAGTAGAAAACAGCACATATTGATTACGAATGTTTTTTCCCCCATATCTATATTTTTTACACTGCTTAAATCATAAATATTTTCAGTATGATTATTTTTCTTCTTTGAAACGTGTGCCCAAAGGGCTCAGTTTGCTTTTTATGTAAACAAACTTGGGTCTTTCTAAAACTTGAATTTGGGTGTCCTGCAGGTCAGAGGTGAAAGCCATCTCTTCCACTTCCTTTTCCTGGAGGTGGTGTTCTCAAAATGTCGCCCGCATAACTCTGTGCCAGAGTCACTTCGGAAGTTTAGTAAAAATGCAGATTGTTGGGCTTCTCTATCAACTTGCTAAGCTAGAATCCTGGGGGCTGGAGGGGCTGTGTCCTAAGGATTTGAGATTTACAGAAACACTAAATGGAATCAATTTTTGGCACTGAATATTTCCATTTGAGAAAATAATTTACTCTGGACAAAGCTATAAATGCATTAAAACCACTAGTGAGATTTTAAATAACCACAATATTTCATCTCACTAATACTTGGAATTAAGGCAACTTAGATGCTGCAAAGGTACTGAGTTGGGCTGAGGTGTTGCTCTTGGACTGATGGTAGGTAATCCTCAGGAGCCTCATCCACCTGCGCTGTTTAACCTGTCAGCCCTCACCCTTCAGCTATACTCTTGGCCTCAACCGGGTACGTGCTTTTGGCTCAGGTAGACATTGGAAGATAGGAGGCACTAAAGCCTTGGCTGGAGGCATGAAGTTGTGTATCTGTTTTGAGATTCCTCAAACTACAAGGCTACTACCTTCTTGCTTGTGCAACTGGACTCAAAAATGGACCCTCTGTATTTTTTTTTTGGTAAGATCTATTTTTTAGAGTATTTATAGGTTCTCAGCAACACTGAGTGGAAAGTATAACCCTCCATTTCTAACAGTTTCTTGGGAAATTCTTTTACGTACTAAAATCACTCCCCTGAGATGTGGCCCTTAAGAGTGGTACTCAAACAATGTACCATTTTGCCTGCTTTCAGTTGAAACCATTCTCACCATAGAAGCCAATGACCACTGTTTGGTGGAAATGATATTTAGCTACTCTTCAATGCCAGTAAGGGTTTTTTTTTTTTTCCCAGCACAAACAACTATCGCTGAGTTTTTGCTCACTCGCCAAGTCTCTAAGTATCTGGCTGTGTCCCCTTTGGACTCTACTTCCAAGCTTCTCTGCCAAGGGCTCAACTTCTGTTCACATGAAAACAACCTCATAACAGGGTTGTGTTTGGAGCATGGAGCCTGTTAATTGAGATGTGCCAGGATTCCTGGTATAGTAACAGGGAAGGGAACATGACTCTCATTCTCATGTCTCTGACGTGATGGGATCAAACATTTGGAGGAAAGTAAGTTAAAAAAATTATGTTGTCCAAACCAAAGGAATGATTTGGTGAACTTTAGTGTGTCTTCACTATATCCAACATAGACCAACAATATCTAGAGTTGGCTCTTTATTGAAATGTGGAAGAAAACTGTTACTGAGCAAAAGGGCTTGCTGCCCAATGTGCTAGAAGCCAACAGTGTCGCATTGCGTTTTTGAGAAAAGAAAGGCTTTTATTGTGAATTGGCCAACAAGAAGATAGAAATTCAGCTCAAATCTGTCTCTCTGTGCTGGCTCTAAGACTGTATTTTTATTAGAAAAGGTTTAGTGGGTAGATTCTGGGATTAGTAGGTGACTGGTGGAAGGAAAGGGAAGGTCTGGAAGGTCTTCATGCTTCCTCATGGGTTATTTCCTCATGCTTCCTCATGGGATGCATGTACAAAATTAGGAGATGTTAGTACGAAACATGGTAGAAGTTGGGGCTGCTACATCAGCAAGCTCATTCTGCACAGACTCTGGTTGGCTATATTGATTCAAACCAATTTCAGCTAGTTAAAAAAATATCTTATAAGCAGAGAGAGTTTCAGCATTTTATCAAGTTCTTTCTTTTCTTATCTGCCCTTCTGAAAACTCAATAATTTCTGCTAGTCATTGGTTTCTTCAACTCTTTGGAGCACAGTTTCAAAACCTTGTTCAGTGGAAGGAATCTATACTATTATTATTATTGTTTTAAATACTGGATGTTTGCTTAGATTTAGCCTCCTAGTTTAGTTCTCTGGCACTCTTCATTCCTTTTTGCATTACTATGCTTCCATCTGGGATTATTTCCCTTTTGACAAAATAACTCATTTTAGCAATCTTTTAATGTAGATCTGCCAGCAGACAATCCTCTCTTTTTATTTTTCTCTAAACATGTTTAGGTTACTTTCATCTTTGAAGGATATTTTCTCTGGGTATAGAATTCTAGGTTGACAGTTATTTTGTTTCAGCATTTTGAAATATGCCATTCCATACTTTTCTGGCTTTCATTATTTCTATTGAAAAGTCAGCTGTTGATCTTATTGCATCCTGGAAAGTAGTGTTTTTTTTTTTTCCTTTGGTGATTTAACAGTGATGTGCTTGGGTGTGTTTTTATTATGTTCATCCTACTTGAACTTTTTAGAGCTATTAGAATCTGTGGCTTGATGTCTCCTATCAGTTTTGGAAGATGCTTGGCCAATAGTTCTTCAAATATCATTTAAGTTTTCTTTCCTTTCCTTATGTGACTTAGACTACACATATAATTCCTTTACATTGTCTCAAATGTTGCATGCACTTTTTTTAAAAAATATTTTTTATCTTTTTTCTACCTCTCTTTGCTTCCAACTATATATTTTCTACCTTACATAAGCTTGGGAAAATACTATGTGGAAATAATTTGATCTGTTCTATCAAACCCCAAAGACATTTCAGTTATGTTTGTTGGTAGTTGTTAGATCTTTCTTTTTCATTGAAAATTCAACTGAACAGATACAGATCCATGTAATTTATGAAGAATTCTATTACTGAATATTTTGTATACAGGCAAAAGTCCATTTTTTAGTAGAGTTTAAAGTAGCTATACTTTTGACAATTTATTCCAATGATAGTTGGAAAAACTATGAGAGTTGATAAGAATGTTTGCGCTTGGCAAGACAGAGGCCCAGGGACATGAAATAACCTGTTTAATGTTATAAGTCCATAGGATGCATTAAAGCAATGAATTAAATATTGTTTTATAAATTCTATGTAACTTCCAGGGCCTTAGTTCTATTTATCTTTGGGCATTACAAATTCTCTATATTGTTTTTATTTTCATTCTTTTCTTATTTCTTCTATTACACTCTTTCAAGAGAGCAGAGCATTATTCTTAATCTTTGTACTTTTGGCATCTGACACAGTGCCATGCATATAGTAGATAGTAATGTCTGTTGAAGATATATTGACATCCCTGAAAGATCTAGGAAGCATATTAGGGTATATATTGTCCCTCTTATTGCCTTATTTTTTATGGTTCTGTACTTCTTAACTTTTGCATTTATGAGAGGTGGACCAAGGACATTTGAAAAGACTCAAGGATTTGTGAAGTAAGATATGGCAGAAGCCATATTTTATAGCAGCAGTTAAATAGAGGAAATGACACTATGTTCTCGTCCAATTTTCATTATCAACACTGTCTGTTGAGACTTTGGCAAACTCACTTAATGTACTTTGGCTGAATATTTAACATTGGGGTTAAGAAGGAATAATATTTGCCTTTCTCCCTCAAGGAGTGAGGAGGAGGTCATTGGAATAATGGTTGAGATAACTTTGAGGACTATAAACACAAATTAAATGTGATCTTGAGGTGGGAGCTACCATATTCTTCTGTGTATTTGTAATGTCAGGCATATTGTAGGCACTCAAATACTTATTAAATTGGAAAGTACCTTATTTCCTACCCTACTGTAATCACATCTATCTGATTTTAACTTCCAATATTAAAAATTATTTTGAATCTGCACATATCCTCTACAGTCCCTGAGGAAAAATATTCTTTCCAAGACCATTGGTTATCTTTGCACCTTCGCTCCTGACTCCTGTCTTCTAGGAGGCCTTGCTCCTTTGATCTCTCTTGTACATTCCATCTCCCTTTCTCCATTGATTTATTTTCTGTCCCCTACTTATAGGTTTAGTCTCCCCATTCAGAAAACCACCTTTATTCTGGATTCTGCTATCCCTGCAATGTACTACCACGTCTCTCCACTCTACAAAACTTTTAAAAAGGATGTGCTTGTGACGCCTCCAGCGCATCCTCTGTTTGCTCCCAGCCTTTGTAATTTGGTGTCTCTCCACCACTCTACTGATGCTGTTGTCTTGAAGATCACCCATAATGCCTTATTCCTCAAAGCAATGACTTTCTCAGCCTTCAGGTTGCTTGACCTTAAGCATTTGCTGATTCTCATGAAACATTTCCTTTGACTCTGTGACACTACTTGGTACTTTTCCTATGTCTGACATCTTCCCACTCTCCTTCTATACTGTCTCATTTTTAAAAAATTTATTATTATTATTTGATATGGGGTCTCACTCCATTGCCCAGGCTGGAGTGCAGTGGCATGTTCATGGATCACTGCAGCCTCAACCTTCTGGGCTGAAGTGGTCCTCCTGCCTCAGCCTCCTGTGTGGCTGGGATCACAGGTGCACACCACCACACCTAGCTAGTTTTTTTGTTGTTGTTGTATTTTTTGTAGAGACAGGGTTTTGCCATGTTGCCCAGGCTGATCTTGAACTCCTGGGCTCAAGTGATTCTCCTGCCTCAGCCTCCCAAATGCTGGGATTACATACCTCAGCCACTGCATCCGACCTTCTAAACTGCCTCCTTGTCTTCCTCTAACGGAGACATACTTGGTTTTCTCCCCTGCCCTGATTTATGTTACTCACGACCACAGTATCACTATGCGGTGACTGTTACAACTGTCTTAAGTTTTCTTTCTTTCTTGAGTCTTATACTAAAATTTCTGCCCACTTGTTGGACCTATCCTCAAAGATGCTTTAGCTACACTTAAATTTATCTTCCCCCTGGAAAAACTGTTTTTTTTCAAATGAAATCTGTTCTTCCTTCAGTGGTTATGGCATCGCTTTCCCACTTAAGCAGGTCCTAGGCAACATCGTCGTTTTTGACTGTGCCCCAGCCCATCACTTGCTCTCTATGTAGTATTAGATTATGTTCAGCCTCCCTACATATTGTAAGTTGGGTCTAAACATTTCTCTCTCTGTACACAGTGTAAATGAAAAAAGTATCTGAGACAGGTCTCAATCAATTTAGAAGTTCATTTTGCCAGGGTAAAGGACATGCTTGAAAGAAATAAACATGGAATCCCAGAAACAGTCTGTGGTCTGTGCCTTTCTGCAAATATGACTTTGAGGGTTTCTTTTTTTCTTTTTTTTTTTTGAGACAGAGTTTCACTCCTGTTGCCCAGGCTGGAGTGCAGTGGCGCTATCTTGGCTCTCTGCAACCTCCACCTCCTGGGTTCAATCAATTCTCCTGCCTCAGCCTCCCCAGTAGCTGGGATTACAGGTACGCACCATGCCTGGCTAATTTTTGTCAGTTTTTCTCTTCCATTCTTGACTGTCATTGTGTACATTCCATTCCAAGCAGACTTGGCCCCGTTTCCCAGCATATCCTTTTTCCTCCATGATCATGTGATGTGTGGGGGCCACGGCCGTTGATCCCCTCAAGGTTTGCTGGAAAATCACTGGCATGAGGCAGATTGATTAACAGGAGAAAATGCAAACAAATTTATTTAATGTGTATATACGGGAGCTTTCAGGATGAAGACTCAACTGTTCCCGGAAAGGGGTCCTGATCCAGACCTCAAGAGAAGGTTCTTGGATCTCGCATAAAAAACAATTCAGGGTAAGTCCACAGGGCAAAGCAAAAGCAAGTTTATTAAGAAAGTAAAGTGGTGAAAGAGCGGCTACTCCATAGACAGAGTAGGATGGTCCCGAAAGTAAGAGGAGGAACCTGTCCACCTTGGGTACAATGCTTGTTTATATATAAGATTAAAAAAATCATGGGAGATATGCTCTGCTACAAGGGTTTGTGATAAACGATTAATGTTCTAATTACTATATTTTGCAAAAATTGGTATTATTATCATTAATGGAAAATTAGGAATGCTTCTGTTCTCAAGATATCGGGATATCAGGACATTCCTAAGTCTGGCTCCATTTAGTAAACATTAATTATCTGTTTCCTTGACCATAAACATCTAGAGACTAGGAATATCTAACTTTCTGGGAAAGCAGCCCAGCAAGTCCCAGCCTCATTTTCTAGCCCTCACTCAAGATGGAGTCGCTCTGATTTGAACACCTCTGACACCACTTTCCAAAGAGGTACAGGAACTTATGTCCTATCTTGAGGCCACAAGTAAAGAGGGCAGACTTAGAGCAGGGCCAGAAACAGGTTATGCTGGTCAGTGAAGTTGAGTGGGAAGACTGGTGATGAGAGAGAGAGAGAGGAAGAGGCTTGGCTAGCACAGGTGGCCTTGTTATGTAGACGAAGTCTCCCTCAGAGAGAATAGATAGTAAATGCTTCTTTTAGACTTTCAAGGGTCAGAATCCCAACCTCTCCTGGATCTGGGAAAGATAAAGGAAGTGGGGTGGGGTTATGACTGCATTCATAGAGATCCTCTACAGATGCAAAATTTCCCCAAAAAGCCCCAACTTTGCAAGGCCACTTCCATTTGCTGGTCTAGTGGCAGCCATTTAAAAATATGTTAAATGACTGGGTGTGGCGTTTCACACCTGTAATCCCAGCACTTTGGGAGGCCGAGGTGGGTGGATCATGAGGTCAGGAGTTCAAGACCAGCCTGGCCAAGATGGTGAGACCCCCCCCCCCGTCTCTACTAAAAGTACAAAAAAATTAGCCGGGCATGGTAGTGGGCACCTGTAATCCCAGCTACTTGGGAGGCTGAGGCAGGATAATTGTTTGAACCCAGGAGATGGCGGTTGCAGTGAGCCAAGATCATGCCACTGCACTCCAGCCTGGGCGACAGAGCGAGACTCCGTCTCAAAAAAAAAAAAAATATTTTGGGGTAAAATATTTTAATTTCCTGCAGATGTAATTCCTACTTTAGAGCCCAGTTCTATTGTTACCTGCTCCATGAAACTTCCAGAATCTTCCTCCTTGTGTCCTCTCTGAGCTCCCAGAGCACCTGTCTGCTCCACCCCAGGGTTTATGGACAGTGGAGACACACCATGAAATGTCTCACTGCATTGAAAATTTGTAGTAAGTACTCACTGATGAAAAAAATGTTTAATGTGTATGTCCTACGTAGTGCCTTACATTTTTATTAGGCTTTTACTAAGTATTTAACATTTATTGGCCAGGTGCAGTGGCTCACGCCTATAATCCCAGCATTTTGGGGAGGCCAAGGAGAGAGGATCACTTGATCCCAGGAATTCAAGACCAGCCTGGGCAACACAGTGAGACCTTGTCTCTGCTAAAAAAAAAAAAAAAAAAAAAAAAAAAAAAGCCAGGCGTGGCATGCAACTTTGGTCCCAACTATTTGGGAGGATGAGGTGGGAGGACCACACGAGCCCAGGATGTTGAGGCTGCAGTGAGCTGTGATTGCACCACTGTGCTACAGCCTGGGCAACAAAACAAGACTGTTTCAAAGAAATAAAGTAAAATAAAATAAAATTTATTCCAGCCACTGGAGGGCACTAGTGAAGTCCTTAAATAACTGATCCACTGTTGAGATGAGTTTTTGGTGCTCTAGAGGTTGTGTGTGTGTGTGTGTGTGTGTGTGTGTGTGTGTGTGTGTACATGAATAGTGATGCATCGAGAAAAATACTATTTATAGATTTTTCTTTTGTTTTTAAAATTTAATAATCTACTAAAGATAATAACCAAAGTATTTCTTAAGCTTTTACGTTCAGCTTGTCAATCTTATTATTCATAAGCCTAGAAAATTTGTATGATCACTTTTAAAGGGAATACACATGAATTTTGGGTCTCTTTTACAGTCTTAGATAAATGCTCTTAAATATTTTAGGATGCCTATAAATTTAATATATTCTATTTTCTTTTGAGGGTTTTGACAAACTTTCCCAAGTACTGTAAATAATTCTTTAAAAATCTAACAAATTAAACTATATCTATGGTAATTAAGTACTCTTCACTGTTCTAAAGCTGTCTACAAGTGATTAAGATTTGTACTTAAGATCACAAGTTTAAATTTATTGACAACATTTACACTTTTAAAAATTGGAATTACATGGCTGACTATGATTGTATTAGGCCAAACACTCTTAAATATTATAAATGCTGTATTTGAAATGCCAAGTTGGCACAGCTTCCTTATCACAGGAGCTTCAGTGCATCCTTATTTAATGGATTCACTTACAATTATTTATTGAGCACCCATCACGTGCTCGTCACAGTTCCAGGCATGGGGGATACAGCACTGAACAAAACAGAAGAAACCCCTGCCCTCGTGGAGTTCATGTTGCAGTGAACGACAGTAAACATGATAAGTTAGTGAATTATACCACAGGTTAAAAGATGGCAGGTGCTCTTGGGAAAAATTAGACGACACTGAGAGGGAATGGATTGCAGCTTCAAAAAAGTGGGCATCGTAGCCTCCAAAGAAAGAAGCTTTGACAAGGACTTCGAGGGAGTGACAAGGGAGACTGCAGATATTTGAGGGGAGGACACTCCTAGTAAGAGGAACTGTTAGAGGAGTTTGAACCAGACCGACTCCATCCTGAGCGAGCGCTGGGAAAATGAGGCTGGGACTTGCTGGGCTGACTCCCAGAAAGTTGGGTATTCCTGGCCTTGAGATGTTTGCGGTTAAGGGAACAGACTGATAACATTTACTAAACAGACTTAGACTTGGGAGTGTCCTGATGGCCCGGTATCTTGAGAACAGAAGCATGCCTAAGTGTGCTTTAAATATAATAATATTGATTCTTGCAAAAAGTAGTAATTAAGAAAATTAATCCTTCATCACAAACCCTTGTAGCAGAGGACATCCCCCGATCTTCTTTTATCCTATGTATAAACAAGCATTGTACCCAGGGCGGACAGGTTCCTCCTCTTACTTTCGGGACCACCCTGCTCTGTCTGAGGAGTAGCTGCTCTCACAATTCCTTTGCTTTGGCCCTTGGACTTGCCCTGGGTTCTTTTCTGCACAAGATCCAACAACTGTCTATTGGGGTCTGAATCGGGATCCCTTTCTGGTAACAGAACCAGCAACAAAGATTTAGAACGGGAGCCATGGAGGGAGAAGGAAAGCAGTGGAGTGTCCTGGAAGCCAAGTTGGAAAAAAGTATATCCAGGAGGAGGTCATGGTCCTGGTCCCATGTGGTAAAGGATGCTCCGAAGTCATGTGAGTGGGGGCTGAGGCTTGGGTGCTGGATTTAGGCTGACCTTGAAGAGAGGGTTCAGTGGAATGATAGGGATGCAAGCCTGATTAATGGGGGTTGAATGGAGAAAGAAAGAAGAGAGAGTACAGAGAAATTGTCAGTGTTGCTGTAAAAGGAAGCAGAGTAACATGCTACTGTCTGGAAGAGGTGATAGGTCAAGAGTTGTTGGCTGGGTGCAGTGACTCACACCTGTCATCCCAGCACTTTGGGAGGTGGATGCAGGAAGATTGCTTGAGCCCAGGAGTTTGAGACCAGCCTGGGCAACATAGTGGGACCCTGTCTCCATTTTAACTTTTTATAAAGTATTATTTCTAGCATCAGAGAAAGAAAAATGGGTTTGCTTGCTAGCGTGAACGACGCAGAGGAGGAGGTGGCATCGATGGTGTGGAAGGAAGACAGAAAGGTTTTTGGATCCATGTCTTAAGTGGGTGACAAGGGATGGGAACTTAGAGTGTGACACAGAGGTTGTCCCTACACAGATGCAAGGACAATTCATCTAACTCAGTAGGAAGGAAGGCAGAGTGTGTGAGTGCAGGTGTTCTCCGGGTGAAGACACAGTGGTGAGGTTTCTGTGAAATTGTGCTTCGGAAACACCCCATTTTCTTAATGAAAAGGGAGTAAAGTCATCAGCTGAGGTTGGAAAGGGAAGGATATACTAGAGGTTTGAGGAGAGAAGAAAATGAGTGAAAGTCTAAGAAGTAGGGGCAGGAGTGGCGGAAGGAAGCATGGTGTCAACGCTGGGCCATCTAAAGAGCTCATCTAAGGAGTCTAGTGAGGATTCCAAGGAGAGATCAGTCCGTGTGTGTGCGTGTGTGTGTTTGTGGTGTGTGTGTGGTGTGGTGTGTCTGTGGTGTGGTTTGTGGTGTGTGTGTGGTGTGGTGTGTCTGTGGTGTGTTTGTGGTGTGTGTGTGGTGTGGTGTGTGTGTGGTGGTGTGTCTGTGGTGTGTTTGTGGTGTGTGTGTGGTGGGTGTGTCTGTGGTGTGGTTTGGGTGTGTGTGTTTTGTGTGTGGTGTGGTGTGTGTGGTGTGGTGTGTCTGTGGTGTGTTTTGTGGTGTGTGTGTGGTTTGTGTGTGGTGTGGTGTGTGTGTGTGGTGTGTGTGTGGTGTGGTGTGTCTGTGGTGTTTTGTGGTGTGTGTGGTGTGGTGTGTCTGTGGTGTGGTTTGTGGTGTGTGTGTGGTGTGGTGTGTCTTGGTGTGTTTGTGTGTGTGTGTGGTGTGGTGTGTGTGGTGTGTTTGTGGTGTGTGGTGTGGTGTGTGTGGTGTGGTGTATGTGGTTTGTGTATGGTGTGGTGTGTGTGGTATGGTGTGTGTTGTGGTGTGTGGTGTGTGTGAGTGTGTGTGGTGTGTGTGTGGGGGTTTTAAGCTGTGTTAAGCTTCAGGGTTCAAGGACAGAATAATGGCGTGTTTGAATGAATAAAACAAGGCAAATGTGGAACGAGGGAATCTCAGGTGTGCACAGCGAGGGATGATAAAATCCACTCTGTCATTTAGACGAGCAAGGAGGGAAGAGAGGTCGGGACATGGCGGGAGGGATGATGGATGGTGAAAAGGTAGCAGATTCCGTGGATTATTGGCTTCAGTGGGGCTGGGAGATGGTTGGAGTTGCCGTCCTAGGAAGGGTGAGCTGGAAAGACAGGACATGGTGGTCAGAAAGTTTGTGACTTGTAATGACAAAGTCATGGGAGTGAGTGGTGAGGCAGGAGGCAGGTCAGGGTCACGGGAGTGGAAATGTTTAAGGAACTGAGAGGCCAGGTGCGGGAGAGGTCATCTACACGTGTACTGAAATCACCACAAATTAAGACAGGAGCCCTGTGAGCGAGATTGACAAGCCAAGAGCTAAAGTGACGGAGACATGAGGTGCTATGGGAGACCGAGGTGGGTGGATCGCTTGAGCCCAGGAGCTCAAGACCAGCCTGGGCAACATGGCAAGACCTCGTCTCTACAAAAAATACAAAAATTAGCCAGGTGCGGTGGTACACGCCTGAAGTCCCAGCTGCTTGGGAGGCTGAGGTGGGAGAATCGCTTGAGCCTGGGAAGGTTGAGGCTGCATTGAGCTGTGATCACGCTACTGCACTCCAGCCTGCATGACACAGCAAGACCCTGTCTCAAAATAAATAAATAAAAATAAAAAATAAAAAAGAAATGAGGTGGACTGACCCAGGTGTTGGTAGGTGATAAAAACAATGGCAGTGGGGGAGATTCAATCTGATGACTTGAGGTTCACACTGGGGAATGATAGCTGAGGCAGGAAGGAGAGAGAATATTAAATATGCTTTCCTTCGAAGAAAACAATATGTCATCCTGTAGCTTTGGGGTTACCTTAGAAAGATAAATGTTTTGTCTCTTGCTTTCTTAGCTTGCTGAGGCTTCTTAACGGTATTGACAAGGCTCTGACTGCTCTTGGCAACTCTAATGAAGTCCCAGCAATAATCTATCGCAAGAAATTCATTCACTAAAGAATGAAGTGGTCCCTAGCCCACTCAGATTTGAGTCATGTTATTATCTAATTTTCAAGTCAGATTATGTCAGTAATTCTTACGAAGGTAGCTAGCTGCATCATTTGATTCTATTTTATATTCCTTAGGCTCTTGCCATATGTAAATGTCTTTTTAGTTTAATGTTAACTACTGTTGAACTTGTGTATTTCACATTTCTTGAAATTGTATAAAATATCTGATTGAATGCTGGGTATTTCTCAGCTTTCCCTATTTGGTTACAGCTTCCAAAATTGTTGTACTGTCATGAAGCAGGAAACTTTGTTTGTTGTTGATATTTGTTTTCAGGATTCCTTGTTAGATAGAATATCTAGAGACTATGATATGGTTTGGCTCTGTGTCCCCACACAAATCTCACCTTGAATTGTAATAATCCCCGTGGGTCAAGCGTGGGGCCAGGGGGAGGTAATTGAATCACTGGGGCAGATTCCCCCATGCTGCTCTTGTGGTAGTGAATAAGTCTCAGGAGATCTGATGGTTTTAGAAATGTGAGTTTTCCTATGCAAGCTCTCTTGCCTGCCACCATGTAAGATGTGCCTTTGCTCCTCGTTCACCTCCTGCCATGACTGTGAGGCGTCCTCAGCCATGTGGAACTGTGTCAATTAAGCACCTTTCTTTTATGAATTACCCAGTCTCAGATATGTCTTTATTAGCAGTGTGAGAACAGACTAATACAGCCCATGTCATCGATTTACGTGCCTATTGATCCTTATTTTATTTGTAACAAAGAACTTAAACTAACTTTTAAGGGAGTTTAAACCAAAATAAGTAATCTGACTGGAATTGTGTTGAGAATTTTCACTTACACAAACTCATTTTTGTTGCCCCAAAAAAGCACTTCCAAATTTTGTATTATTTTTCTTTTCTTCTATTTTTTTGAGATGGAGTTTTGCTCTGTCACCCAGGCTGGAGTGCAGTGGCGCAATCTCAGCTCACTGCAGCCTCTACCTCCCAGGTTCAAGCGACTCTCCTGCCTCAGCCTCCCAAGTAGCTGGGATTACAGGTGAGTGCCACCACACCCAGCTAATTTTCGTATTTTTAGTAGAGACAGTGTTTCACTATGTTGGCCAGGCTGGTCTCGTACTCCTGGCTTCAAGTGATCCACCTGCCTCGGTCTCCCAAAGTGCTGAGATTGCAGGCATGAGCCACTGTGCCCAGCCTACCATTATTTTTAAATTTAAATTGGCTTTAGAGGGAAGTCTTCAGGGCAAACATAGTCATAGTCCCTCATAAACAATTCTGTTGGGAAGTCCTCTAACTTTTATAAGATAAATTAATCTATTTTAATTTCTTAATTTGAAAAAATATTTATTACACACAATATATTAATTGAATTCAGTTCTATTAGCTTTTTCCCTCTGCCGTTCTTTCCTAGACAGTTTCTTTCTTTCTTTCTTTTTTTTTTTTTTTTTGTGATGGAGTTTCACTCTTGTTGCCCAGGCTGGAATGCAATGGTGCGATCTGAGCTCACCACAACCTCTGCCTCCTGGATTCAAGTCCTGCCTCAGCCTCCCGAGTAGCTGAGATTACAGGCATGCACCACCAGGCCCGGCTAATTTTGTATTTTTAGTAGAGATGGGGTTTCTCTATGTTGGTCAGCCTGGTCGTGAATTCCCAGCCTCAATTGATCAGCCCGCCTCGGCCTCCTAAAGCGCTGGGATTACAGGCGTGAGCCACCGCACCCAGCCCTTTCCTAGACAGTTTCTAGCGTGTCCGTGTATTATAGTTTCAGGGCAGAGGATCAGGTGTGGTTCTCGGATATATTCCTCAAACAGAATCAGATAGAGCCTGGGTGTACAGAGAATATCTGATAGCTTTGTGCATTGCCATATTCGTCAGTAATTTCCTCTGCAAAAGGCGGTCATGTCTAGCTGAAAAACCGAAGCAGTCCTCTTCAGACCTCAAATGATATGGGACCTACGTGGTCATGAGCACACAGCAACGGAGTCACTTAAAGACAGAGACGCTGGGTAATAACTGGGCCCACTCACTAAATAAATAACTTATTCGTGCACATCTGCCTTGCAGAGTAATTCAAAATTGTGTTTCAGAAAAATGACAAATTATTATACTCAGGAAAGTTCCAAACACAGTGTTAAATTCCGTGTACTCAGCCGGGTGCGGTGGCTCACTCCTGTAATCCAGGCACTTTGGCAGGCTGAGGTGGGAGGATCGCTTGAGCCCAGGAGTTTGAAACCAGCCTGGGCAATATAGGGGACCTCTACTCTACGAAAATGAAAATAAAAATAAATTAGCCAGGTGTGGTGGCACACGCCTATGGTCTCAGCTACTTGGGAGGCTGAGGTGGGAGGATCATTTGGGCCTGGGAAGTTAAGGCTGCAGTGAGCTGTGACCTAGCCACTCTCCTCCAGCCTGGGCCACAGAGCAAGACCCCGTCTCAGAAACAAAAACAAAAGCAAAAACAAAAAACCCTACGTAGTGAGAACCTCACTAATTACTGGGGTTTGCCATGTTCTACAAAATTCCCTTTAGCCACAGCAGCTGGCTGTGAAATTGGATTGTTTGATTCTTACTGCGGGTGAAGCTATTCCCCGTTTCTCTATCCTTCCCTGACAGAGGAGGAGGGAGGGGCGTCAGAGAATTTCTTCCTTTTACGATAATAGGATCAATATTAGTTCTCCTTTCCTCCCAAAATGTGTTGTAAACTGAAATCTGGGGGGCAGATAAAGGTGGTGGAGATCTTTGGATGTGGTCGTCTTTACCTCCACCTGCTGTTGAGGTCATCGCGAACAGATGCTTAGAAGCACTGCTTGCCCCCAAATGAAGCTCTGGTTCTGCAGGAGCTCACACACAGCAGGATGCTGGGCTTGCAGGCCGGTAGCTGTCCAGCAGGAAAGCTGTGCTTTCCCAGCTGCGTAAGTGGTTCCAATTTTGGCCAACTCTCCCTAGTTCATTAACCATCAGAGCCTTACAGATGACACTTAACACTCATCATAGCATCATCTGTAAGGCTCTGAAAGCATTCCAAATACCAAACCCAACTGCTGGGAACATAAAAGTCACAACCCCAATCTCTGAGCGGTGCTTTTTTGTGCATAGTTCATCTGAGCCTCGGGTTAGCCCTGGGAGGCAGGGGCGGCTGGTGTTTCATGCCCTTTGTGTCAATAAAAGGTCAGCCCTTTGTAGAGGAAGGAGAGGGTTCATGACCAAATCTGATTCTTTCACTTAATAGCTCAGAGACTTTGGACAAGTTCTCTGGGCCACAGTCTCCATCTATATAATGTAAAATATGATAACCTTGAGATATAATTGTGGCAATTAAGTGAGATGATGCTGATGCAGCCCTTGCTATGATTTCTGGTGCATCAGCATCCCAGGAAGTTAAAGCATTTGCTCCTGGACACACAATATGAAGAACTTAGTCACGGGTGTTCTGGGGCTCGGGACAGGATGTTTTCTGCTCTACCATGTAGTTTTTCCAGGGTGGAAACTGCTGTTGCATTTTCACTTTGTTGGAGCATTGGTCCAGTTAAGAGATGAGGACTTTTAATTTCAATCTTAACTTTTTTAACATTTAAATGTTAGCTTTTTTCGGTAAGGTAATGTCTGACAGAAGCAGGATTTCTGGATTAAAGGAAAAATGAATTTGTGATTGTAATAAGAATTGCCAAATTGTCTCTCTAGGGCTCTACCCCCTCCCAAAACCAGGAATGGAGGAAAGTGGCCATCAGCCTTGCCAAATGGAGTGTACTGCCACACTTACAGACTTTTGCAATGAGATGGGTAAGAAGTTGTCTGTCAGTGCAGCTGTTATGAATGAAATTGAGCATCTTTTCACGTATCCAAGAGCCATTTGTAATTTTGTGTGTGTGTGTGTGTGTGTGTGTGTGTGACCGATTCGTGTCCTTGCTTACTTTTCTCCTGGGTTTGTTCTTGTTCTTTTCAATTTTGAGTAGCTCTTTGTATATTTGATCAATCATCCATGTGTCTTTTATATGGGGTGGCAAACATTTTTTCAGCTCTGTCATTCGTCTTTTGACTTTGCCTCTGTTGGTGGTGGTGGTGTTAGTTGCTGGTGTGTGTGTGTTTGTGTGTGTGTGTGTCTGTGTCGTTTTACCACGCACAAATTTGTTTTATTTACTGATGATTTCTTACCACACAGAAGTGAGTGGGATCACGGCCCCTCTTTTGGGAATCGGGCCTGGGCTTTGCTGCCAGGAGGCCATCAGAGCTGCTGCTGATGTTTATTTTGACTGGAATTTTGCTCATATTGAAGGTTCTCCTCTCTGCACTCCTCATATTTATATTTTTACGCTAATTGCTCTCACTTTGCAGTTCATCATCTATATGCTCCCTGGCGGTGTTTGCTTCTTTTTAAGTTCTGGCTTTGTCCATCCACTGAGTTATGTCTGGGGAGTGCAGAGGCCTGGCCTGAACATCAGTGTTGGCCACAACACCCAGCTTAGCACAGGGAGGTTACTGCGGGTTCAGTGCAAAATGCATGGAGGACTAGCGGTCCCCAGGCCCTAGCAAGCCATGGAGGAGTTTGAGATGTTTCAAGGGGCTAATTGAACGCTCCCTTTTCCTTTTAGCCATGACATCCACTCTGAAACAGTTCCCAGGTTGTGTCTCTTGGTGGGACCGGGTCCCGGGGATGGGTCTAGATCGAACGACTCTTAAGCTCTCCTTTACCCCTGCTAAGGTCTCCCAGACCCAT
Organism: Hylobates moloch; assembly: GCF_009828535.3. NCBI lineage: Eukaryota > Metazoa > Chordata > Mammalia > Primates > Hylobatidae > Hylobates > Hylobates moloch. The sequence continues at coordinate 5,134,118 of NW_026652277.1, read as the reverse complement.
TTCCCCCCTGAGTGAGAATGGGAATTGGCTCCCCAGGACCCTCCCTCATCCTCTTCCCTGTCCCAAGCTCAGAGTTTGAAGGCAGCAGGGCTGAAGAAAGAGGAACTGAGACGAGCCAGGAGTTGAAGAAGCCATTGGTTTAATGGGATGAGGAGGTAGCGAAGGATTCGGTGGCAGGAAGGCGAGTGCCGCGGCTCCTCTTTCTGCCCAGGCGGGGGTTGATGTGTGGGAGAGGAGCCCGGAACGCTCTCTTCTCAGGCATGGGGTCAACAGAGAGAAGACTGGAGAGGAGGAATGCATGAACTTTGCCTCTTGCTGTGGGAAGGGAGGAAGGAGACGCTGAGTACAGGGAGGAACATTAGCTGCCTTGTGTCTGGGAAGGTTGGACAATACCGCACTTCTGTGTGTACAGACAGAGGAGGAGGGAGACAGGGTCAAAGGCCAGAAGAGATCAGAGGGGCTCAGCAGTGCAGCAACCTGTAAAACTGACTGATCCCACAAAACACAAACCAGCAGACAGCACCCTCACCCTCCCTTCACCCTCCCCTTGCCCTCCCCTCCCCCTCTCCTTGCCCTCCCCTCACCCTCCCCTTGCCCTTCCCTCACCCTCCCCTCGCCATGTCCTTGCCCTCTGTGCTGGAGGGCTGCCCTCCCGTCCAGCCTCTGCCTCTACTTCTTCCTCCCAATTTGCGCCATCAGGTGGGCATTGGCGGCCGCCTGGGCACGCAGGTTCTTGGCCTTGGCGATGTTGAAGAGGAGGTTCATGATGTTGGTGGGGACGTCGAGGGACAGGGTGAACTTGGTGCGCTGGGGACTCTTGGCTGTGTCCTGGCGTGGCTTTCCCCTGAGCTGTGCTTGGGACACGTATCTGTACCGGGTTCCTCCAGCTCCACCCCTGGCCCCAGAGACAGGGAAAGTCTTTCTCTCTTTGCCCTCCTCCTCCTCTCCCGAAGAGGCGTCTCTGCTGGGCAGGTGGTGGAAGCTCCTCTTGCTCAGCAGGGATGCATCCTCCCACTGGCTCTTCTCAGCCTCAGACAGGGCGGTGTTGAGGCAGCTGAAGATGGGCTTGGCCTTGTAGAACTTGTGGGGGAGGCCTGTCCTGGGGCCCCCCAGGAGCAGCAGCAGGAGCAGCAGGAAGTGGACTGGCATCAGCATCTCTCCCTGCAGCAGAAAAGAGGATGTGGGCAGGGGCACGGGAGGGGCGTGGCGCTCCAGAGGACCTGGACTAAAATCTACTAGGGTGTTGTTCATGTTCCACTACAGGGGTTCTCCAAGTATGACCCCCAGACCAGCAGCACCAGCCCCGGCTGGGACTTTGTTAGAAATGCAAGTAATTCTCAGGTCTTTTTCCAGAACGAGTAAATCAAAAGCTCTGGGGCCCAGCCACCTGTGTTGTAACCAACCCTGCAGATGATCCCAATGGTCACTGAAGTATGGGAACCATGACCTCATTAGTATTTATGGGTTTTATTTAATTCAGCTTTGCAGGCAGCCTCTGCCCCTGTAAAGCGAATAACTAATATGCTAAGTAAGCATCTAGCAGTGTACCGTGGTTGATTTTAATGGCAAGTGAATTTTCTGTTCCTTCATCATGGACAAGGCTGACTGAGTATATCCCTGTTGCTTAAAGACCTTGGTTGGGCGTCTAGTCAATGTTTCTAAGGCAGATCTTTAAGGCTGGTTTCTCGCTAGGCTATCCTAGTTTCTTGAGAACAATCAGATTTGTTATTAATAACTAGGTTGGTTTTACTATAGACTTTATGAATTTATGAAGCCAAAGTCAGCTTGGTCTTTTTGTCAGACCAAGTATCATCCAGGGAGCACCAACATCCTCCAGCCACGGGCCTCAATGCCAACACTATCTGTGATCTCTAAGATGTGTGGGATCTTGGTTATCAGTCAGACTGAGTCAGGGTGATTGTCTAGGGCAAGAAGGAGACACTGAGAGCTTTGAAAGGATCCTAGTGTCAGGGGCCAGTTGAATCCATTCTTTCATTTAAAAAAAGAAAAATAAAAACTAGCCAGGCATGGTGGCTCACACCTGTAATCCTAGCACTGTGGGAGGCTGAGGTGGGAGGATTGTTTAACCCAGGAGTTCAAGACCAGCCTGGGCAACATAGTAAGACCTCATCTCTACAAAAAAAAAGAAAAAAAAATTAGCTGGGCATGGTGGTGTGCACCTGCATTCCCAGGTACTCAGGAGGCTGAGGCAGGAGGATCGCTTGAGCTCCAGAGGTCAAGGCTACAGTGAACTGTGATTGTGCCACTGCCTCCATCCTGGGCAACAGCAAAACCCAGTCTCAAAAAAAGAAAAGAAAAAAAAAAAAAAAAAACTAAGCGTTAGCGTATGGACTGTTGTGACAATAAAAACATCCAACTCAATGACCCTCATATTACTTGGACTGTTCAGGCTTTAAGCATCATAGACACTTGCTGGTTCACTGATCAACAGTGTTAAACAAGACATCAAACTGCCATCCCCATCAGGGGAGAAGGGCTTGTGCTGAGCCACCCGCACCCTCCCGCCGGGGCTCCTTCACAGTAGTAGCATCAGCTGTGCCAGAGGCCGTCAGAGTTGGGGTTGCCCATGGCCACTGTCTCTGAGGATATTGTGAAGTGGGCAGAGTTGACTTCCTGTGCCCTGGGATCAAACCCACCACTCTGCAGTCAGTCCTTTTTGCCTGGTCTGCGGGCACACACTCTCTCCAGCCCTGCAATAAAGACATCACGTTTATTTATTCATTGGTGTCCTTCATCATGCACGAGGACGAAACAGTGGGGTGCACATGTCAGTAGTTTTATCTAAACTCCTTCTAGAGAAACCACGGCTGCCATCTGTGGGCCCCGCTCACACCCCGACATGCCTGTTCTCTCATTGTGGTGTGAGGATGAACTATCCCCCTGGGCTATCCTGTGAGATATAAGCAGTGAAAGGCTCTGCTGTTCACGTGACCTGAACTTGAAGTTCACTTTATTACCGAAGACATACTTGGCTTTCACAAAAGCAAGCAAGAAACATGTGGTTCACTATCAACTTGGGAGAATTCTTTTCTTATGTTAGTTTTTTAAAATAAATAAGAACAATTGGGTAAGCAAATCACCTGGCGATTCGCCTGGGCCTTCAGCAGCGTGAGGCTGGGGCATTGGGTCATTTTGTTCTTTGCGGTGACAGTGCAGAGCAGGGCCAGGCAGGGCTGGCAGTCGGGGCTCAAGCTGCAGTCTCTGCTCTGCAGCTCCTCGTCAGTGTGGCCTTGACGAGGCCATTTCCCAAACGTGAGTGTGGTGGACCCAACCCAAGCCATCCAGACAGCCTTAGGTTGTGAGCAATGGACAGAACCAGCACTGACCCTTAAAAAGGGAGCCGGGGTCTCTTTCTAAAGGAGGATCCTGTAAATCCCTGCTGCTTCACTTACCCTGGAAACAGACACACACACATATGATGCACAGGAACATAGACAAGCACACATGCAAACATGTACACGTATACACATACGTATGCACCCACATACAGATACACACATATATACATAAACACATGGGCACATATACACCTCACACGTACCTACATACACATACGTATAGACACATGCACACATATATACATGCACATACATGCACACACACCTCATACATATAGACATGCATATTTATACATGCACACATATGCACACATACACACCTCACATGTACACATATACACATACACATGCACAGACATATACATGCACACATATGCACACACACATACCTCACATGTACATGCATACACACAACCATACACATGCACATGCATACACACCTCACACGTACGTACATACACACACACCTTACACACGTACACATGCACACACATATACACACATGGATAAATATTTACCCAGCACATTTCCTGTCAAAACCTGTTGCTTCCCTTGGCTCTCCACATTGCAGCTGTTGCCTTTCTTTCCTTTAATTTTTTTTTCTAAGAAATCAGGTTGTGTTTTGTTTGTTCCATTTATTTTGCATTACACAAAATTTGAGCTTATTTTATGCAACAATATTTTTCATAATTTATGAGAAAACACATGATCCTTGCTTTAAATAGTCCAAACCTATGAACTAGCCCGATCTGGGCGTGTTGCCTGGTGCAGCGAGAACAACACAGACTTTGGAGGTAGACACAGGCTTGAATTCCTTCTTCGTCCTTATTTCCTTATTTGCCTGAGGGTTTGGGCTGATAACCTCTGTGAATTTCAATTTCCTTCTCTGATAAATGGGATGGCAATAACCACCTCATGAAGGTTAAGTGAAGGATTAGATGAGAAATGTCAATGTGTGTGTGAAAGCTCCTGGTCTAAGCAGATGCTTAATCAAGGCTGTTCCACACCTGAATAATCTCCAGGTCTTCTTAGGAGAAGATCTGGTCTGCACATAACCTTTTCAGAAGTGCATTTTACACACACAGATGTGTATACGCAATACACATATGTACAGAGAGACCAGGAAATCTGAGCAAGCATTTGATCCTGCAGACAAATGTCCTTGTATCGTATCTCTGGCTTGTAGCTTTTGGCTCCATGCTCTCCTTTCCACCCTGACCTGTGCAGACTCCTTTTGCCCTTAGTCTAAGTAAGTAGTTCTCAACTTTCAGGTGCTTTGGACTCATGTGAAGGCGCGGTTCAAACACTGCCTGTGGGGCCCCGTCCCAAGAGTTTCTGAGTCACTAGGTCCGGGATGCTCCTGAGAACATGCATTTCTAGCACAGTCCCGCGTGATGCTGATGCTGACGCCTGAGGACCACACTCTGAGAACCGCTGCTCTGCGTGCTCTGACCTGACTCTGGACTCCTTAGAACTGTACACCGGAGTTCCAGGGGTGCCCTAACCATCCCTGTGGCAAATGGGCTTTTCTTTCCTTAAATATTGCATTCAATAACCAGACCTTCAGCTTTCTCATTCACAGAGGACCTACTGAGTTGTTTTTCATAAATAGAGTATGAAGCGTGGTTTTAGCTGCCTTACAGCTTGAAGGCATCTTAAAGCTTGGAAATTATTTCAAATGGCTTGCTAACCCTGAAAGGGTTTTAAAAAAACAAAAACCAATTTGGAAAGGGTTAATACTGGTGGAAAGTGGTGGAGAAACTTTGTCTCTCTGTCCCTTTATTCCTTCATCCCTTTATTCCTTTCATCACCAGACTCAGTCCTGTCCCTCCCACTCACTAGCTCGTGCCTAACTGCCCAGGACCTCACTATTTTCCTCTGTGAGAGCAGGGGATTGAGTTCGAGAATCTTTGTTCTGATTTCTTTCTTTTTCTACTTCTGAAAGCCAGAGGTCTCTCTATGAAAAGCACTGGGAGAAAGAAATGATTTCTCGATTTTCACCAAATGAAAGGCGCCTGGACTCTGGGTGGGTGTGAGCTAAAATAGAGGGTGCTGGCCGGGCCGGGTGGCTCACACCTGTAATCCCAGCACTTTGGGAGGCCGAGGCAGGTGGATCACCTGAGGTCAGGAGTTTTGAGACCAGCCTGGCCAACAGAGTGAAACCCTGTCTCTACTAAAAATACAAAAATTGGCCAGGCATGGTGGCACACACCCGTAATCTCAGCTACCCAGAAGGCTGAGGCAGGAGAATTGCTTGAGCCTGGGAGGTGGAGGTTGCAGTGAGCCAAGATCATGCCACTGCACTCCAGCCTGGGTGACAGAGTGAGACTCTGTCTCAAAAAAATAAATTAATTAAACAAAAAATAGAGGGTGCTGAGATGCGTCCCTGGAGCTACCCTCGGGCCTCCCCCTGTGGGTTCCACATGGCTCTCTCCCCACTGCCCCACCACCCCATTTGTTTATTTTGCTTCCTCACTCAAACCCTGCACCCCAGCCCAGGGAACCCCTCCTTGCGCCTCTCTATTTCCTTCCCAGGGAAGCATTCTGCATTTACCCTCAAACACCTGGAACTTTGCACAATAATTGCAAATATTACTGAGAACTCAGAATACTTTCTGAGTCCAAGCCCATCTTGGGGCTCTGCCCACACGGGCTGGCCCTTTAGTGTAAATCAACACTTGAGTTTACCTGTCTATCTCCACCCCTTAAAGACACTTTGGGTGTTATATTTCTTTGGTGTCTCCATTTCTGCTAAATACGCCAAGCCTTTCACTATGCAGAGATACACCCTCTGGGTCATTTGGCTCTCAGCAGTGACTCAGGATGCTTGGAAAAGCCTGACATGGCCAACAGTGCCTTATACTAAATCATATTCTCAATCAGTATTTGTTGAATGAATTGAAATTCAGATTCATATTCAGGCACTTAATTAAATCAATTAATTTATTTTCCAAAGCAAAACGACCTCTTTTAAATTCTTTCATGGATGTACATTCTCTCTGCAAATCATGTTATTACATATCATAGAGGAAAAAATCTTTTATATGGCATACTTTTTTGTTTTTTTTTATTATGAAATCATACATGTATACCTAGAGTCACTTGAAAGATGAGGGCTTCTGAACATGAAACAGCCTTGTCTAAGTAACTTTCTGCAGTTTTCTTGTGAAAAAGTTCAGGTTTTCCCTTGCAATGGGCTAGCCTCTGGATGTGTTCCCTGGAAGTGCTACCTGTCTCATCTCAGTTACAAAAGCAAGGCATTGGGGAGAGGAAGTGAGATCCCTTTTAACTCTATATTTACTTTTTCACATTCTTGGGGTCAATTTGTAAATACTGTGCCTTTTAAAAAATGCATTACCTTCTTATTTTTCAAATCCCAAGTCTACCATCAGAGAAGAATACTGTATTCACGGCCAGGGTGCTGAAGGTGTGGAAAGATCTGTAAAAGCGTCAGGGAGCATGTGTCCTGTGTGGCGCTGTGTTCTCGGTGCGTCTGCAGGTAGCAGACCTGAAAGGTGTCCCCTTACAATCAGCAATGATGCAAAGTTACACAGCAAAGGAAGCTCCCAGAACTATGAATCGGACATGATAGGGATGCCTGGTGCTGAGCTTAGTTCTAGATCATTTAAAATGTAAGGGTTCTTTGCAACCCTGGGTATTTTCACCATCCAAGTGTGTGAGTGGCTGGGGGCTGGAAGGTAGATTCAGATTTCTTTCCGGGGCTTTTCTTTTTAGGATCTGTTTAGATTTGTTTAGGGTTTATAGGATAAGAGAAAAGGAACTCTCCCCAGAGAAAAGATACTCTGTGCTTCCCACATAAAGTCTAATTTTGCAAGTTTCTCCTTTTAGATTCCTTGGACTCCTCTGCCATATCCTTGGTGAACCGGCACGAAAGTTTAAGATTTCTCCGCAGCGTGCCACGAAAATAACTGAGCACCATCTAGTTATTAACACATTTGAGGGGCAAAGCTCTACACCTGTATTTTTCTCTGGGTGCCTGAAACTCAACCATTCCTTTGGGCTATGGTGACAGTAGCACTTGTCGAGGGTGCTGTAAAGAGACACAGTTATTTCCGGGAGCTGTGGCAGAGCCAAGCACTGAAACGTGAGGGACCTGGGCCAGCCTCCAATTCTCAGCACCTCGCAGGGAGAGGACAGGGCATGAAGCAGCAAAGGCAGGAGGCAAACAGCACTGATGACACAGCTGTGCCAGGTGCAGCGCTGTTCCTGTGGGCTCCGTTTGTCTGCAAACACTGATAAGAAGTTAAACTAAAACTAGACCACTTAAAACATTTAAAAAATCTTATATTTGTTATTTTTGGTAGGTGGCTATGCTTGGGAAGGAAATTGCGAACGGGATTTTTCAGAAAACATGAACATCAAACATCCATCTCCCCTTCACAGGTAGCAGTTAGCCTTGTAGTTAGATTGTAGATATCAGTTAGATTGTAGATATCTGCACACGCCCCCGCAATGTTCCTAGTGTGGCACAGGACTCTGGGCTTTGATGGCCAAGGACCTAGCTGGGAAAACTCCCTCACCTCTGACTTTTCTTGGGTGAATCACTTAACCTGCGTTTCACTTGCTGCATCCTAGGAGGGAAACGTTACCTGCTTCACAGGTGTGCCCGAGAATGACGGGAGATGGCACAGGCGAAGGTTTGTGGCACAGGTAAACAGTAAGTGCAGGTGTCCTCGCTGTTTGCAGGCGGCGTGGGGTCATGTCCTGTGGCTCCCATTTGCCCCGGCATCCCTACCCCATGCCCAGTTTGTAAACTGTCTCCGAGGACTGACTTTCCTGTGCACAACTGAACTCTGTTCAGAGGAAACAGATTTGTGTGAGCACGTTCTGCCTCTGACTAACACCTTTGGAAAGCGGGTCTGTCTACACCAACGTGGGGATGTGATTGTGTCTCCCTGAGAAACTTCCCCTGGTCCCTCTGGGGCTGATTTCTGCTGACTGGGTGGGGAGCGTTCAGCATCTCTCCCTTGGGCTTCCATCCAGGGGCGCTAGCAGCTCTCATCTCTCACACCCGTCTAGTGCACGGCACCTCCTGCTTAATTTAGGGCAGATACATTTACCCTTCATAAGTCAGTCCCAGCCGCAAGCTTACCCAAGAGTGGACTTTGCTCCGCAGCGAAACGCTCAGGGAGGCCGGCGCAGCTTCAGGGCCAGGAGGGTAGCCCCATGCACGTCCCCATGAACTTGTGGCTGCTCCGGGGTCTCGGCTCCTGCTTCTCCAGTATTGTTCCTAAGTGGGCTGTGATATTCCCTCTCTATGGAAACGGTCCCCTCCCCTGTGTGTATATAAAAGTGACAGATCACAGGGTGGATCGTAATTCCAGACGTGGTGTCTACACTGGGATGAGATTTCATTTAAAATACAACCAGAACCAGCCGTCCACGTCATGCAGATGACAGGTGCTCCAGCCTCGACCCCTCCCACCTCTGCTTCCCACCCCGCCCTCCTACCCCCCCAACTCCTCTTGCATCCTAGCAACTTGCTTCGTTGATAAAAGCAAAGAACAAAAAAGAAAAAAAAAAAGAAGAAATAAAAGCTCAAAACGAAACAAAAATCCTGGTAAAGTGAGAAGCAGTGTCTTTGAAGAATTTTATTGTTGATCTTAGTTCTAACTAATTTCAATTTTCCCCCCATTCCTCTTGCGTTAACTCTCCTTTTGGAAATCTAGAGCCTGGACCTGCTTCGAAAGCAGAGAAGGGGTTTGAAATCCACCTGTTGCTGTGTTGTTTTGTGGGTTCTGACCGTGCAGCGTCATCTGGCCGCACAAGTAGCCCCTTGTGCTTGTCACACACTCGGTGCCTGCTCCCCACATAAAGTCTAATTTTGCAAGTTTCTCCTTTCACATTCCTTGGACTCCTCTGCCATACCCTCAGTGGAACAACACAAAAGTTTAAGATTTCTCTGCAGCCTGCCACGAAAATAACTCAGCACCATCTAGTTATTAATACATTTGAGGGGAAAGCTCTACACCTGCATTTTTCTCTGGATACCTGAAACTCAGCCATTCCTTTGGGCTATGACAGTAGGTCATCATACACCAGAGGTCTGGAGGTTTTAATGGGAAATGGCTTGGATTTTACTCGTTTATGCATCCTATATTTATTGAGGACTTACTGTGTACCAGGTATTGCCAAGACCCCCACGAGTTCAGAGATAAGTAAGTTGTGGCCCCTGACCATACAGGGCATCATGGTTTAGAAAGGTAGGGGAGGCCAGGCACTGTGGCTTACAGCAGTAATCCCAGCACTGTGGGAGGCCAAGGCAGGCAGATCACGAGGTCAGGAGTTCGAGACCAGCCTGGCCAACATGGTGAAACCCTGTCTCTACTAAGAATACAAAAAAAATTAGCTGGGCATGATGGTGAGTGCCTGTAATCCCAGCTACTCAGGAGGCCAAGGCAAGAGAATCACTTGAACCTGGGAGGTGGAGGTTGCAGTGAGCCAAGATGGCGCCATTGCATTCCAGCCTGGGCAACAGAGTGAGACTCCATCTCAAAAAATACAGAAAGGAGCAGTCCTGTCCATTCAAGACAGGAGAGGAGAGCAGGAGGGGTTTCAGACAGAAAGGATGGATCAGCATGGACAGAGCCAGGGCTGAGAGGAATGGGAGGGAAGGAGGACAATGCGAGGGAGGTGTTGGTGGGTGCAGAGGCTGCTCTGCACTGAGGTGCTCCAAAGGCCTGCGGAGTTGGGAGTTTATTCCATATGTAATGGGGAGATGTGGGAGACTGCGGTCTCTCGACCCCTTATTCACAGATGAGGAAGCTCAGGCTGTAAAAAGTGACCTGCTGGGACCCCACAGGCCCAGGGTGGCAGAGTCAGGTGAGAACCGAGCCTGACGCTGGCCTCAGTGCTCCTTTCACTGGGCTGAGCTGATGACAAGGGGCCCTGCAAGACCGGCTGGCTGTCCCTAGCCCTCCTCCCAGACGGCTGCTCCACTCTCGTGAATTCCTCTAGGATAAGAGGTGAGAGGTCTTCTGAAATTACCAAAACTCTTTAAAGCCCATGAGCATTTGGAGGAACAAATGGAAAGCTATTGTGGGGAAGGACTTCAAGACCCTGTGCTTGCCATTTTAAGCCTCTTTACAGAGATGGGAAATTGGACTTCCCTCTCTTCCTTATTTCAGAGCTGCCTGGGCTGGGATCCTCTTGAGATTGGAGGCAACATGAAACTGAATCTGTATTTCAATTCAAATTAATTAGATCATTCATTCATCCATTAGTTCATTCATTCATTAGTTCATTCATTCATTAGTTCATTCCTTCATTCATGTGTTCTAGTTTTTGTGAGAAGGTTTTTGTTCTGCTTTCCATTTCAGATAATGATGCAGTAATGGAATTTATGCAAGTTGAGGGGTAGATGGAAACCTGAGTTTAACTCCCCTGTCTGCCTTATGGGCTCTGGGATGCCAGGGGGGCCCTGAGATGCCAGAGAGTCTTGTGAAGACACCAAACGTTGGTCTCCCAGGGCAGGGTTTCCCATCCTCAGCACTGTTGACATTTTGGGTGAGGTCATTCCTTGTTGGCCTTGGGGTCTGCCCTGAGCTCTGGAGGAATTTAGCAGCATCCCTGGCATCTACCCATTAGATGCCACTAGCACTCCCCTCTTCGTTTTTGACCATCAAAAATGTTTCCAGACATGTCCTCTGGGGGCGTGAGAACCACTTCCCTACAGTATGGGGTTCAGAAAGAGAGACGATGAACCCTGGCTTCTTTTCTTATCTTGTTTCCTCTGAACTTCCTAGAAATCCTCCTGCCCTGAGGCCACCTCACTGGGACTGAAGAGTCTTGGTGTTGGTGGCTGTTCTTGGAGCCTGCCGTCCCCTCGTCACACAGAGCAGGCTCATTGGCTCCCACTGGTCCATCCTGGGTGGGCTTTGGAATTGTCCAGTGACTTCTGCTAGCCTGGATGGAGTTCCACACAGAATGTTTCATAGACATGAGCAGCTGTAAGGGTGCAGTCCAGGATGTAGTTTTCTAGAAACGTCAAGAAATAGTACATTTGCTTTACAACTTGAATGCCGCATCTGGTGGGGGACTGAACAGAGGCTTGGACAGCAAGAAGATGATGAGTAGCCAAACCTCTGGAGTGTCATTTCTAGCAAACAATGATTTCCCTCCCTCCCCACGGCTGACGTGTGAATGTGGCGTGTTGCTACACTTGCACTTCTCACTGGCCTTGGGGAGTCATTGGTGTCTTTCCTGGACTCAGCATGAGAATGTTGTTCAGGGATGTGAATGTCCTGTAGAGGGTACAAAGAGGGCCAGGGTGAGAAGAAAAAGCTGATCAGCTTCACAAGTGAATAGAAATGGCTCATGTTTATAAAGCTCATTTCTCCAAAGTGCTCAAAGCACTTACACTTAATAACATCATTATTTCCTCAACATCTGAGCATGGCAGTAAAATAAAAAGACAGACGAGAGAATTAGCAAAGTGTGAGAAAGCTTGATTTATAGGAGAGAAGTTTTACCGAGGAGCCGGAGAGTCCGTTTTCATTTCTGCCTGGGTTGCTAGCATGGCTATTTGATTCTCACGGACACCCACATTCTCTAGTCCTCTGTCTCCTGTTTTATAAAATGTAGATTGGTGCGCCTTCCCTGTTTGTTTTTAACAAGGCTGATGTCAAGATAGCGTTGCAAGAACTTGATAAAGTGGTGTGTGAACACAGAATATTAGCATCATCTTTCTTCTTCAGTTCTGCCTTATTTTCTCTGACTGACTTTTTGTGATTTCTCACTTTTAGCAGGGTGTGTGTTTACCTCCTATTGTGTTTGTGGATTGTCAATTTTTGTCTCGTAAGTCTGTCCATTTCTGTTTTATATATTTAGAGTGTTGGGCATATAAAAATTGTTCATGTTATCATCTTGCTGTTAACCTCTTTGTCCTAAATAATACTTCTCATAAAGTTTGCTTTGCCTGATATTGAAATAGCTATTCCAGCTTCCGTTGGATAACTTTTGCTTGCTGTATTTTTCCAGTCTTTTCTGTTTCAGAATTACTTTGTAAATGGTATATATTTAAATTTTAAAAATTAAATCTAACAATCTTTGTGTTTCAACCAAGGGCTTTAATAAACTAATGTAAAGATACTTGATTCCTGATGTATTAAAGTATTTTCTACCATCTTACATTGTGGTTTCTATCTGCGCAGTTGTATCCCCCTTTTCTTCCGTTTATTACTCTTTTATCTTTTCTGCCATCTGCTGTATTGATCAAGTCTTCATTTTCATTTTCCCTGTATTTGACAATCTACTGATCTAAAGCTATTTAATATATAACTTTTCTTCGAAGCGTTGTTTTAGCCACAAGTTTTAATGGGTCATATTTTCATTGTCATTCCGTTTGAATATTTTAAAATATTTTTCTGTGATTAGGGGTAGCCAACTATGTGACTCCAAAATATGCCATATGGCATGAGGATTATTTTGAGCTGATGACAGTTTAGGAAAAGCAGATACTATTGATAGAAAAGCTCTTACGCTTCCCATATTTGCTAAGGCAGGACATGCACTTGTAAAGGTGTCTGCCCTCCTCTACCAGGAAGAACAGACCTAATCCCCTGAGACAACCTAGAGTTTTATTAGCTGGGAGGAGCCAGAGAAATCTACCTAACAAACCTGACTCACTAGCCCTTATCTTTCATTAGTTCCCTCATATATTTACCTTCCTGAAATTTGCCTCCCCTAAAAACTCAAAGTATTTTATCTTGTCTTGTCACTTCTCTAAACGTTTTTTGCTCTGTTGCTAAGATGCTCTAGAATCCCAAGTTCTAACCACCCCTCAGAGCTCCTCATCCCTGAGTTATCCTGTGTGCATGTAGGATGCACCGGCCAACAGATTTGTGTTTGTTTTTCTCTTGTTAGTCTGTCTTCTGTCAATCTAATTTACAGGACCCCAGCTAGGAGGGTGGAGAGAAGCCAGGAGAGTAGAGACAAAATTTTTTTTTCACTTTTCCCTTTGTAAATCTGGTGATGGTACATTATCTTAGTTTTCCTTTATCTGACAATGTCTTTGCTTCCTTTTTACCATTGGAGAATAATTTTTCTGGATGTAGAATTCTGGATTAGCAGAGCTTTCTCTTTTCTTTTGGCATTGTAGATACATCGTTTCCTCATATTCTCCATTCCATTTCTGATGAGTATATAGTCATTCAATTTTTTCCCTGCACCTAATATATCATTTTTCTCTGATTCCTTCCAAATTTTCTCTTTCTCTTTGACTTTCAGCAGTTTGGATATAATGGGCCTTGGTATGGACAAATTTATTATGTCTAGAGTCTGCTAAGTTTTTTAAACTTGTGAATGTCCTCGTTGACCAAATTTGGGAGGTTAACTACCATTTTTTATTCAAATGTTTTTCTGCCCCAATTTGTATCTCCTCTTTTTCTGGGACTCCAATTGTCAACATGTTGGCTGTTCTGAAATTGTCCCACTAGCCTCTGAGGCTCTGTTAATTTTTATCTGTCTCTTTTTTCCCTTCTTCTTCTGATTGGATTATTTCTATTGTTCTACTTTCAGGTTCACTGAATATTTTCTGTGATCTCCATTTGCCATTATATTAAGCCTGATTATTTTTATTTCAGATGTAATATTTTTCAATTCTAAAATTTTATTTTAAAAAATATTTTCTATTTATTTGCTAATATTTTACATCATTTTCCTCATGAAGAACATGTACTTTACCCCAGTGAGCATAGCTAAAATTGCTGTTTGATAGTTCCAACAGCTGGATCATCTTGGATTTGGCATCTGTTGATTGTCTTTTCCCTTAAATCTGGGTCACATTTTCCTGGCTTTTCACACACTGAAAAATTTTGGATTCTTTCCTGGGCATTTTAAATGTTAGGTGGTTAGAGATTCTGCATCTGTTCTATTGGTCTCAAGAGTGTTGATGATTCTGTTCTAGCAGAATATTATAGTCAAACTGCAAACTGTCATGGCTCTGCTTTTAATTTGTCTCACATGGATCTGTTTCAGGTGTCAGCCAGAGGTTTTTTGCTAATTTTGTACACAGAATCTACGCTTCTACTTCTCTGGGTCTCTTCTCTCTGGAATTTTCCCTTTACTCCACAGGAATTCTGTTTTTCTATCCCGTTTTCCCCTGGCTCCTCAGGCTGGAGAGACAATGGGCTTACAGTGGGGGTTTTTTTTTTTTTTAGAACAAACATTTTATTAGTAAAATAAACTTTTGTATAAAAGCATTACAGATCAAAAGCTGTATTTACACTCATCAATTCAAGGTCCAATACAGTGGGATTTTAGCTGCTTTGCACTACTGCCTCCATCATGGCCCCAAGTGTAGCCACCCTCAGGGCCAAGCCAATAAAATCTGGGGAACTCACTCCTTGGCAGCCACTTCAGTCACTTGCTCCAAATTTTGACTGCTCTCCAAAATCTGTCTTTGTTCAGTCACAGAATCTCTCTAGGAGCTGTTTCATTTTTATTTTATTCTTGTATTTGTCCCGTGTTTATAGATGCTCTTTGTGTAAGGATTGGTTTGTTAGGTCCTCATTCCTCTATACGGAAAGTGGAACTTCCCCCTATAATACTATGTTTTATTTTCTATCTTTTAGTGGTATTTGCAAATTTTTGCGTATGTATTTGATGTAAGGAAATTTAATCAGTATAGCTATCCTCATCTTGAACAATAAAAAGGTTCTCAGACCAATTATGAAAATAAATTTTCTTCTTATATGCTATTGTTGTCTAATGTTTTAGGTCCGTCTTAACTGTTCACCTTAGTTGTATCAACCAAATTAGTCATCGATATGATTTTATACACTCAATGCTTGTTTAGATTTACCCATATGTTGATCAATGTCTTTGCTTGCCACTGTTCTTTGAATCCTACTCCTTCCCTCTGGCTTCAATTTCTGTCTACCTGAAGAACTTCCTTTATTATTCAGTGAGGCTTCTGAATCATAAACTTTGGCAATCTCATTTGTCTAAAAAGTCTTTACTTTTTTCCTATAGTTTATCGGGCAATGCACTTCTAGATTAGCAGGCATTTTCTCCCAACAGGGGCAAGATATTATTGCACTGTATTCTGCCAAGATATTATTCCACTGCCTTGTCTTCTGGTTGAATTGTTGCTATAGAGGTCTTCTGTAGGTCTAAATGTTATCCTTGTTTAGATAATTCATCTTTTATTGCTGGATGCTTTTGATATCATCTTCTTTTTACCTTTGGTGTTCTGCATTTTCACGAAAATATTTTTATATTTCCTGCTTGGTATTTATTTTGTTTCTCAAATTCAAGGATTTATTAATTTAATGATTCTAGAAATTTACTAGCTATTATCTCTTTGGTATTGCCTCTTTCCCATTCTCTATTATTTCCTTTTGTGTTCCTACTTGGCATATATACAAAGTTGTGGTTGCTTTATAATGTGCTAATGGGGCTAAGCTGAATTCTGCTTCCCACAATTACCTTCCCTGTATGCTTCTGGTTAGGGGTTGGCCAGAACTCCTAAGAGAAATCTGTGTGACAGGAAAAGTTGAAGGGAGAGATGTGGGTCCCGCTGCTGCCCAAGCTAAAAGGTGGACCCCGACTGATACAGATGACTTCTCATTTTCTCCCTAAATGTCTTAAAGTTCCTTCCATATTTCTTATTTGTTTTGGTTCTTTGTGTTATATATCACAGTTATGTTACATCTAATTTCCAGTTCACTGGTTCTTTCTTTAACCTCTTCTAATGCATTATCTTTCTTTTTACATTTCAGTTATTTTATCTTTTATTTCAAGAAGTGTTATTTATTTTAAAAATTATTTTTAAAATCTGCCTATTTAAAAATGTGTCTCTTTTCTTGTGATTTTGATCTCCTCTTTTATGCCATTTCAATAATTAAAAAATGTGTATTTGTTCTAAGGTGGATGCAAAGTCCAGGGAAAATAATTTCTAGTAGGTCTTAGGGAGGAAGTTTTGGAGAACCTGTATATCAGAAAGGAGTGGGAAAATCGCAGTATGGTGATTATGCTATTATTGCAGGAGTTGCTAATTAGGAGCTAACAAATTTTTCTTATCCAAATTTCTTAGAGTTTCAATCCTTCAATTTGTGTGTGTGTGTGTGAGCTGACTCTCATTCATGTTGAGTTGTTTCTTTGCATATTGATTAATTTGGATAATTGGCTCATTTTAAGAGCTCTAGTAAGCTTTCCTTGTAGAAATACATTGTGTTTGTTCCCTCTAGTTTCCCTGAGGAAACAAGATGCTTCGGGCCAATTTTCATGTTAATTTCTCAGTTTGGAAGTTTTTGGACAACAATGATGGTGTTTAAAATCAAACCTTAAGCCTGAGGGGCACAACTAATGTTTCAATTTCTTTGGTGAAGACTTTTTTTTTCCTCCTAGAAACTAGGCAGGGGGAAATTTTTCTATGCCACTGATGATTTTTTAAAATTTATTTTTATTTATTTTTAGTCCATCATCTTATTAAGGTTGTGCTTCTCTAGAATACTTTTAGCAGTCATCTCAGTTATAATATGTAACCTTGTATGGGCCCAGCACCCCCTTTCCTGGCCCTCTGTAGATGTTAAAACCAACGTCCCTGAGTAATCTTCCCCCCAGGGCAAATATGGCCTCAGTTTATATATTTGTAACTTTAATTTTTTTTTTTTTTTTTTGAGACGGAGTCTCACTCCGTCACCCAGGCTGGAGTGCGGTGGCGCGATCTCGGCTCACTGCAAGCTCCGCCTCCCGGGTTCACGCCATTCTCCTGCCTCAGCCTCTCCGAGTAGCTGGGACTACAGGCGCCCGCCACCACGCCCGGCTAATTTTTTTTGTATTTTTAGTAGAGACGGGGTTTCACCGTGGTCTCGATCTCCTGACCTCGTGATCCGCCCGCCTCGGCCTCCCAAAGTGCTGGGATTACAAGCGTGAGCCACCGCGCCCGGCCTGTAACTTTAATTTTTAGTTCTTTCATGTCCTTGCACCAGGAGATAGTCTTTTACTCATTTCCTCTTGCAAGCTCAGAAATACTATAAACTGATGTATTTTTATTCAGAATGTGTAATGTGTTCATAGCGAAAAGTTTTAGATTATTACAGTCTGTCATCTTGCCCAAATTAAAAGTTCTTATTTCTCTCATGCTCTTTCTATCATACCACAAAAGAGGGGAAAAGGGAAAGGAAACTTGGTGTTAGGAAAGGAAAGCTTTCGGTCATAGCTTCTGGTTTCCTGTCTTCATTCATTCATTCGTTCATTCATTCATTCATTATATATCATCACAGACTCTGTATTTGCAATTTACTTATTCGCTACAATTTGTTTGTAATTCCAAGATTAATACTCCTGGCACTTTTGTGGTGATTCACAGATATGCAAATGTACAGAGTGGTATAAAATTTGAGTCACCTGATGTGCACATTCTCAGCTAAGGTTGGACAAGGTGACTCTCCGCCTTCCTGTTTTGGCGTTCATACTGTAAACAAGTGTCGGTTTTGCAGTATATTTAGCACCGTGTTTATTTATTTATTTTTGCATTTTTGTGCTTTTTGTTGGTGTTTTTGCTTTTTAAAATGGCACCTAAGTACACTGCTGAAGTCTGCTGTTCCTAAGAAGGCTGAGATGTGCCTCACGGAGAAAGTACATGTGATAGACAGGCTTCATTCATGCGTGAGATGTGCTGGTGGCCATGAGTTCAATGTTAATGAATCAACAATAGACATTAAGTAAGGTGTCTTTAAACAGAAAGGCACACATAAAACACAGTTATGTGGTGGTCAGTTAACAAAAATGTGACCAGAGGCTCATGGAAACTCGATCACTCAGAGAAATGGTGCAGTCTTTGCTAATTCACTGTTCACAGTGACTTTATAGACCATAACTGCCACAAATCATGACAAGGAGCCAGACTTGCTAAGTTCCTACTGAAGTTCAGGAATTGTGCTGGTTGTACGTACTTGTCCCTGGGGATTCCATGGGGGTCAATTGTAGCCTCCAGCCGCTTATTGTAAAATAGACAAATGCAAGGACGGGTGGTGACTAGCTCCAAAGCCTAGGCCTGCCACGGGAAACTGAGCAAGAATCACAGCAAATAGGTGCATGGTGGTTTTTATTCTTTATTGATTAATTGGTTGATGGATGGATTGAGCACTATAGACATGGGGACAGAGGTTCCAGGCACAGTTTTAGTGCCAGAGGCAGTGGCTAGCAGGGAAAGAATGGTAAAGGTGAGTGCTTGGGAGAATTTGGAAGAATCAACCACCACAATCACTCATCTTCTGCCTCCAAGGAGAATTTGGGGAGAACTCACAAACCTGAACTTCTGCCTAGGAGCAGGCTGCTCAGTTTTTATCAGTAGTGAAAACATAGATGCAGACGTGGATCTGTTGGTATGAATCACTCAGTCAAGTGAATAGACTACTGCGATTGGGCCCAGGGTTGGGAAAGTGGTACGTTAGAAGCCATGCATGGCTGTCCAAAAAGGCACACCCACCTGCCCCCAAGAGAAAGACAGAAAGCTTTCGATTCTCTGTGTCCTGTGGCCCTGACAAAGGCAGCTACAGCTTTCCCCAAGGCCCCTGGGAGCGTTACTCTATGAGTCAACTAGCCACAGAAGTCCAATAGAGCTTTTGCTAAGCCACCAGTGCCCCTGGACATGAGATGGGCCTGAGCTTCCCCGCCTGTGTTCAGTGCTGCTCCTGGTTCTAAGGTGGATGCAAAGTCCAGTGAAATAATTTCCAGTAGGTCCTGGGCAGGAGAATCTATGTATCAGAGAGGCCTGGGAAACTGCAGTGTGATGATTATGCTATTATTGCAGAAGTACTAATTAGGAGCTAAGCAATCAGTCCTGCATGTTGAGAGAAACATGAGTCAAAGCAAGACTAGAACAACTTTACCTGGTTAAAAGCAGGCTTTGGGTAGGAGGGAGAAGGAATATGGAGAAGACAAGAATAGAAATGTCAGTGGGACTTTGGTAAAAAGATTGGAAGAAGAAGTAAGGGTTTTACTTGTATCTCTGACTTTCTGGGCTGTGATCTCATGATATAGTTTTGGCAGTTTTGATGCAGATTATTAGATTCTTTTGCATCAAAGAGACTGTGAATTTTAAATACATCCTTGGGTAGACGGGATGGTTATTTTCATGCACTGATATCCTCTTGTATGTGTAGAAACAGTAGGAAATTACAGCAATTATCCTGCTAAGAAAGAACAGGCATTTATTTGTCTGCCTCCCTCACTAGATTTTGGGTTCCTTGAAGGCAAAGGATTCCTCCCTAAACCACACTCACCCCTTATGCCTCTGTAGGCCAGTGTAGTGCCTGACATACAGTAGCTGCTCAGAGAATGAATGTGGAAGTGAAAAGAACTTTCGTATGCCTTAAATGCAAAATTGGCTCCTCGTGAGAACTGAATAGATTGGTGAAGTTGAGGTATTTGCTTAGAATGCTAGAATTTTAAAAAATATGATTTGGAAGATTGTGCTAAATAGTCTGCAACTTTCCAAATCATATCGTTATCTAAACCTTCAAAATCAAATCAAATCATACCATTATACAGCCCCTTCCAAATCAAGGGGCTGTAAAATGAGAGCTTCTTTTCATAATTTTTCTCTAGCTCTATGCTGTCCTGTATGATAGCAGTTAGCCACATGTGGCACTTGAAATGGGATCAGTTTAAATCGAGATAGGCTTTGAGTGTAAAAGACACACTGGATTTCAAAGACTTAGATTAAAAAAAGGTAAAATGTCTTCTTAATTTTTAATATACTTATTTGTTGAAATGAAAGTACTTTGAATATATTGGGTTAAATAAAATGTATCACTCAAATTAATTTCACTGATTTCTTTTTTACCTGTAAAATCTGGCTACTAAAATTAAAATTTCACATAACATTATCACACTATGTTTCTGTTGGACAGTGCTCTTCTAGATGAATAATGCACTTGGGGAGGTCAAAACTGCTGTGGAAGAATGTTGTGCTTTGAAATCAGGAGGGTTTGTTGTCACTGCCTGGCTGGGCTGCATTTTAAAGTGAAAGATCTGATCCTTTGCCAGTTATTTAGGTTCTTTGGGTTTCAGATTCCTCATCAGCAAGTGAGGATCATTGTACCCAGCCTGTCCGGTTGCTGTGACAATCAAGTGGGATAATGTATGTGATTTTCTAGCCCAGTATCTAGGCTGAGGAAGGTGCTTACGAGATGCCAGTTCCCTCCCTCTCTTCTTAGCAACTGAAATGAGAAGTCTGTTAACTTAAGCAATAATGCCACTGTGGATGAGAGAACCACACACTTGGTGGCTTTGAATATTAATATTAAGACAATTTTTTCATTTGTTTTAATTTGCTTTTCTTGGTATTCATGAGGTGGAACATTTTGCAGGCACTGTTGGTGGCAGTGTAAAAATTTTCATAAAAGATTTCATCAAGAATCTGCAAAACATTCATTTACCCTTTTATCCAATAATCTGTTTTCTCTGAATTGACTTTTAAAAAATGGACACATAGATAAAGAGAATGTTTAAGAATCTAAGGTGTGCTCAGGAATTTTTATTTTACAGATCAGATTAAACTTGTTAAGTGTAAGTTAAATTGGATTTTTTTTTTTGACAGCCGGGAACTGAGGGCTGGAAAGGATGGCTTTGTGTGTGTGTGGAGGGGTGGCGGGCCATGCACTGAGGCCGGGCAGTGGGGGCTCCCTGCTGTGACGTGCCGTCTCCCACGTTGGGCCTCACTCACCTTTCTGTTCTCATCCCCTTTTTCTCCATCTTTGTTCTCTCTCCTTCCTGCCCACCACCCGCTTTTTTAAAAAAAATCTTATAGCTTATTTCCCATTAGTACAATTTAAAAAAAAATTAGATCCAGGGGGTAGATGTGTAGGTTTTGTTACATGGGTATATTGCATGATGCTGAGGTTTGGGCTTCTAATAATCCTGTCACCCAAATAGTGACCATAGTACCCGATAGGTATTTTTCAACCTTTTCCCCCTTCTTTCCCCATATTTGGAGTCCCCCATATCTATTGTTCTCGTCTTTATGGGGTGCATGTGTACCCAATGTTTAGCTCCCACTTATACCTGAGGACATGCAGTATTTGGCTTTCTATTTCTCTGTTAATTCACTTAGGATAATGCCCTCCAGTTGCCTCCATATTGCTGCAAAAGACATGATGTCATTTTTTAATGGCCATGTTATAATCCCTGCCACCACCCACGTTTAACCTGATGAATGTTTTTTGTTTGTTTCTTGGGTAGTAGAGGAGACCCTCATTTTGACTCTTTACGATTTTCCTAAACCTTGGTTTTATTTCCTGTCTTCTCTTTTATGTTTGGGTCTTTGGAAACCAAAGCCAGGAAAACTTCTTGTTTATCTGCCTATCCCATCCCTCCCTAGAGTTTATTGACATCAGCCTAGCCCAACTGATGGAAAAGGAGATGCGGAGAGAAAAGTGACATCATGATATTATCGCTCTGCACACATTATGGAGATATGGGAGGGCAAGACCTTTGCTCAGGAGTCTCTGTCGCTCATTTGCTTAATTTGCAGAGTAATGAATTTCCTTGTGGTTATAAGTGTGGTAAATAAAAAGGTACTGTAATTCATATACGGGATATTGATTATTTGGACAGTAGATTGAAAGTAATA
Organism: Hylobates moloch; assembly: GCF_009828535.3. Lineage (NCBI taxonomy): Eukaryota > Metazoa > Chordata > Mammalia > Primates > Hylobatidae > Hylobates > Hylobates moloch. The sequence continues at coordinate 5,112,155 of NW_026652277.1, read as the reverse complement.
AGGGGAAAATTATCCCAGGAGAAGGATCTTTTTCTAGACTATCCTAACCCTCATCCTCTAAAAGGAGGGGCATTAGTGGAGCAGGCCTCATGCCTGTGCCTCCCACAGAAAGGAACCTTAAATCTAAGAATTATGAACTACTGCTGCCATAAGTGAAGAAACACGTGAGGGCCTCCGTTTTCCATCTGAAAGATGAACTCAGAAACACACTGCAAAGATCAAAATAGATATTTGCACATGTATCCTCAGGAGATAGGATGCTTGATGCTTTCCTTTGTAAAGTTTTTCTATTGCAAAAGTTTTAAACTCTGGTGTCCTCCTTAAGAGGGGGAGAGAAAAGCTCTAGATCATAGAATAATGAAAAACACAAGGCTCATTTATTTTAGCATGCTGTTGAGCATGTATGTATTCAGAGCATGGTTTGCATGCCTGTGTGTGTGTGTGTGTGTGTGTGTGTGATCTATTTGAAATATTGTTGATAAACTGGGGCTTGATTTAAAAAGACTGAATAAGATGATGAAGGACCTGAAAATATATTGCAGTGGCCAAATAAATTGGAGAGATTTTTCTGAACAAGAGAGGAGAGAGGAGATAAATATTAGCCAATATTGGAAGGGCTTCATTTGAAAGAGGTAGTGCTTTTTTAAAAAATGTGATTCCACTCGATAGAAATAGGTTTAATAAATAAGAATTACCAAGGAACAAAATTTTCTCAGGATTGAACCTTTAGATTCCTCCCCCCTCACCAAAAAAGTGCGAAAAATTGTCTGTCCCCGTCACTGAAAGTGAAGAGTGACCCAGTGACCATCTACCAGGATCCTGAAGCTTTCTAAGTGGGGTTGGGTGGGAGTGGAAGCGAGGGGGTGTCAAGGAGGTGGACTTTCACGTTGCCTTCCTCGCTATAATCAGGATGTCGGCTTTTCTCTGTTTTATATACTGGGGCTTTGCACAAAATATTGTTTGGAACTAGGCTTTTATTACTCCATCAAATTAAATGAAATAAACCCAAACCAAAATGAAACCACCTTTCCAAACCACCAGTCTGAAAAAGCCGATGCTGGAAAGAGGATTGGGTCAATGTGAGCAGTGCCATGGTGGGTGCTAAGGTGGTTTTGAGTCTGTGTGTGTGCATGTGTGCACGTGTGTGCACACTCATTGAATATCAGTCACACCGGGAGTCCATTGTGGACTATGAAAGGGAACAAAGTCACTTGGTTCCTAGACTTGTGTGCTAGATATTTTTATCTGTTTACTCTGTAAAATCTAGAATGAGATAGAATTAGCAAAATTATGCACAGTTGACCCTTGAACAACACAAATTTGAACTGCATAGGTTCACTCATACTCAGACTTTTTTCCGCCTCTGCCACCCCCGAGACAGCAAGACCAACCCCTACCGTTTCATCTACTCATCAACCTGCTGAGTGTGGAGATGAGTGTGATAAAGACCTTTATGATGATCCATTTCTATTTAATGAACAGTAAATATGTTTTCTCTTCCTTATGATTTTCTTAATAACATTTTCTTTTCTCTAGCTTGCTTTATTGTAAAAATACAGTATATTATACACATAACATGCAAAATACATGTGAATCAAGTGTTTATGCTATTAGTAAGACTTCAGGTCAATAGTAGGTAGGTAAGTTTTTGGGAGGTAAAGGTCATACAAAGATTTTGGACTGCACAATGGGTAGGCACCCCTCACCCCCACATTGTTCAAAAGTCGATTGTATATGTTAGTTGCAATCACATGTACCTGAACAGATACTCTTCTGCTATTTTAAATGCTTTTGTTTTTTGTTAACTTTTCTAGAATCATAGAATGTTTAGCCTAAAAGGGACCTCATCATCTAGTTTGGTCTCTTCATTTTCCAGAAGAGGACACTGAGGCCCAGATGTGTTAAATCACTTGGATGGCTCTGCAGTCAGGCGATGGTCAGAGCACAGGGCTCCTGACATCAGCATGTCTGAGGGTCATGTCTTTTGCTGGATGACTCTGCCTTTCTGACGGCAAGGAGAGAACAGAACTCTACAGCAAGAGTGGGTGATTATTTTAGACATGGAGCCTGTAATTGAAGATAATATTATAGAAATGAAATAAAAATGAGAGATTATTAGATATTTATTTAAAAAGACAAGTATGGGGAGCCAGATGATACTGAAATTATATTTTATCTCTAACAATTGAGGGAGGCTGAAGGATGTGTGTTTTGTTCTATGAAGACCCAGGGCTAGGTTAAAAGGTAGCAGCACCACTAATAGTTTGCTTTCAATAGTGCAAAACCATGCAAAATTAATTTTCATTGTAAAAGCAGAAGGAGCAATTTAAATGGAAAGGATTATGCTTGTGTGTGTATATGTGTGTGCATGTGTTCTAACAGGGAGAGTAAGGAAGAGTAAACAATGACTAAATCTGCAATTTTTGCCAGTAATTTTTTTTTTTTGAGAGAGAGCCTCTCTCTGTTGCCCAGGTTGGAGTGCAATGGTGCAATCTCAGCTCACTGCAATCTCTGCCTCCTGGGTTCAAGTGATTCTCCTGCATGAGTCTCCTGAGTAGCTGGGTCTAGAGGCGTGTGCCACCATGCCTGGCTAATTTTTGTATTTTTAGTACAGATTGAGTTTCACTATGTTGCCCAGGCTGGTCTTGAAATCCTGACCTCAAGTGATCCGCTGGCCTTGGCCTCCCAAAGTGCTGGGATTATAGAGGGGAGCCACTGCACCAGGCCTTTGCCAGTAATTATTATGAGGGTGGGGATAGAAGCTGCTATAAGTTAGGAAAACAGGCTCCTAGGATGCCACGACCCCAGGCAGAACGGACAGCTCTCAACTACTGATGTTCTTCTGCCTGGCTTTCCTGCATACCACATTGCTAGTTGTGCTTCCAGCCAGCAATGCTCCTGTCTCATAACTCCAAGGAAAAGGCAGAACATGAGTAGGATGAAAAGCAGATATCTTGACAAAGCTTTTCTTCTTTATTCTACCATTGTAGAAACCTTCAATAGATTGAGGCATCCTTTCAAAACACGTTTATTAAATATCTATTCTGTATGAGAAATATAGGTATTAAATATGCTAGTATTTAGTCCTAAGTATTCCAGGATCTGGCTACTCAAAGTGTGGTCCATGGACCAGCAGCATCAGCATCACTAGGAATGTGTTAGAAGGTCCCACTCCAGACCTACAGAGTCATAATCTGCATTTTATCAAGAACCTTAGGCAAGAAGTGCAGCTATCGGAAGCACTGACCAGTGGCTTTATTATAGGAGTGTTTTTGAAGACTAACTTGAGAAATCACACAATATAATGAGAAACAAGCCCTCAAGAAGATTAGAAATGGTCAGCTTTTTAGTTCGTCATGGAACTCAGCTTGACTTCACTCCAGTAAAAACTGATGAGAATATCACTCTGGTCCCATTAGGGTGTGTGGCTTTGGAAAGGACATCCGAAGCATGAAAGTGGGAGAACGTAACAGTGCTGCTTAGCAGTTCATGTAACACTTCCCCAGAAATAGAGGGGTCCCAAGTTATTGAGGCGAGGGCAGGAGCAAAAGGAACTTTTAGCCTGAGGACGCTTGGGTTCCATGCATTTGTAGCCATAGCATAACTATTATTTGATATTCTGCCTTTTATTTTCATTCCCACTGCATTTTCAAACATTTAAAAAGTCAACTCTTTTTGCTCACCTGAGACCGATTTTCCCATTTGGTGTCGTGGGAGTAATTGCATTACTGTTCTCATTTCACACTCTGCGTGTCAGGTGGCTGGCCCACTGAGCCCCCGGTGCTCCTCAAGCTCCCTGCAGAAAAGGCGCTTGAACACTCATCTCGGTAAGCAGTGGGCATGCGGGCAGGTCCTGGTGTTTGTGGAAAGTTCACTGACGTCAAGCCCACATGAAATGCAGAGAAATCTGGGCTGAACCCGAGCTGCAAATGAGAACATCGCTGCTCTCTAGAGTCTCTCTCAGCAGCTCAGGAGTGAAAATGAGATTTCCTAAAACAATCATTCAGTGTCCATTCCCGACTTGCTTGTCTTTCTCTCCTGGGCTTATTTTCAAACATTCACGTTTTGTTATGGAGACAGACTAAAGCAGTCTCCATTATTTTAACATTGTCTTTTGAAGGATAGAAATTCTACATTTTGTCCAGGCGTGGTGGCTCACGCCTGTAGTCCCAGCACTTTGGAAGGCTGAGGCGGGCGGACCACCTAAGGTCAGGAGTTCGACACCAGCCTGGCCAACATGGTGAAACCCCATCTCTACTAAAAATAAAAAAATTAGCCATGTATGGAGGTGGGTGCCTGTAGTCCCAGCTACTTGGGAGGCTGAGGCAGGACAATTGTTTGAGCCCGGGAGGCAGAGGTTGCAGTGAGCTGAGATTGCACCACTGCACTCCAGCCTGGGCAACAGAGAAAGGCTCCATCTCAAAAAAAAAATTCCCAGTTTTAATGTTGATTATGGTAACTATTGATAGATATAGCCCCCATAAACAAGAGCTCTTTGGGGTCATCTTCAGAATGTAAAGGGGTCCTGAGACCAAAAGTTTGAGAAGCACTGCTATCAACAGTGGATATTATAGGACATGGGCACCAGCATTTTCTGTAATTGTATGAGCCAAGTGCTCTGTGGGGAAAGATCCTTGTGCAAGTTAAGGAAAGGTTGTTTTAAGATCAGTTTGGCTTTAATTAAATACTTGGGTTGAGTCAGGCTTTCCAGTGGACCCTAATGACAATTTCTCCCTGTTGGGTACTGTTATTTATTAGACTCACAGGCAATGCCACTTATTCCAGCAGGTGCTTTAGACCCACTTTATTCTGGAGCGGTGCTCAGTGAGACGAAGGTGAGCCTTCCCAGATGAGTCGGAAATGCCCCAAGGCTCTGGTTTCTGGCCAGTTGATGAGTGTCATTGCATGCTCACTGGTTCAGGTGCCACTTTATTACCTTCTGGACTTGGTTTGTGTCCATGGATCTGGAGTCCCAGACTAAAAACCTGTTTTCTTTGTCACCAGTCACGGGGACAGTTCTTTGCTGAGTGCTAAAGCAGGCCTCTGATTCCTTTACCTCTGTTCCTGCTGAGGAATTGCTGACAGAAGCTCCGTGCTTAGCTGGCTCTGTGGTCGTCAGTCACGTCTCCTTTGCCCTAACCTTTCCTAGCACTCCTTCACAGAGTGTGGTCAGGGGAGCATTAGATGCAAATGAGGATTCCTCAGTCTCTGAAATAGACTTTTTGCAGAAATATTTGCAAGAGGGGAGCAGGTGGGAGAAAAGCCTCAATGTCAGTAATAAATATGTTGTAGTTTTCAACAAAGGACGGGGTTCAGAGATGCCCGGTATGGTCATTTGCCATTTCAAAATTACAGGGCTGTTTAATTGTCCCACTCCAAAGAAGAATATGATGGGTTTTCTAAAAGTGGATTTTACATTACAGAAGAAGTCTGAGTTCTTGGTAAGGCCATTTATTTGCATAAATATTGATTGAGTGGCTGTGGGTGTGAGAGGCAGCCCTGACTTACGGGGATTGAGACAGCCCTTCACAGCCAACATGCTTGCTCCCAGAAAAGCATCTCTCAGAATAATCTAGAAATTTACTTCCTGTTGAAATGGATGATTTCTATTCATTTTTTAAATCCTCCCATTACATGTCAGGTTATGTGTCTAAGAACTGTTGGATCAAGGTATCTATACTTTGATACTTTATAAAAATATTGTCATATTTAATAAAGATTTCCAATTTTCCCTCTTCAGTGGTTGTGCCAATTTACAGTCCAGGCAGCACTAACAAGACTGTGATTTAAGGTCCATTGAACCTGATATTTGGGAAGACAGCTGGTGTGGCAGTGAGGGGACTGCCCGCAGCTATGGAGGGGAGCCCACTTGCTAGGAAGATGTCCAGGAGGGGCCTCTATCCAGTCTTGGGGCCAGGGAGAGGTTCTTGGCACCTAGGCTGATATTTAATATGAGAATTGGAGGAGGGCTGATCCATTTCCAACGGGAAAGAAGTTCATCGTTTACTTGGAGCAATGCTGCTGTCTTTTCTCAAATTCCTTTCTCTTAATATTTGTTATCTGTTTTTATTGATGCCTGATAATTGGGGTGCATGCAGTATGTACCAGTAAGTAGCAATGGGGTTTTGATACATGCATACACTGTGCAATGATCAAATCATAGTATTTAGGATATCCATCAGCTCAAGCATGTATCATTTCTTTGTGTTGGGAACATGTAGAATCTTTTCTTCTGGCTACTTGGAAATATACTGTAAGTTGTGGTTAACTCTAGTCACCCTACTGTGTTATGGAACACTAGACCTTATTCCTTCTATTTAACTGTATTTCTGTACCCATTAACCAATCTCTCTTTAATCCCCACCCCTTCACAGCCTCTGGTAACCATTAACTACTCTCCTCTCTATACAAGTGCTTCTATATTTAATTCTTCCTTCCAGAGGAGAAGGCAGGGAAAAGTATTGTGAAAGTTTGGTAAACTTAAAGATGTGTTACTTGTTGTATCATTAATAGAGCTAATATGCAATCTAAAATTATTTACTTGAATAAGTAACTCATTTGTACGTTTAAAAATATGAGAGTATACAAAGACACACTGTGAAAAATCTACCTTCCACCCTTGTCCCCTGGCCATCTAATTCTCTCTTGGGAGGAAACCAAGCTTACACATTTCTTGTGTTTCCTTCTGGAGACACTAAAAAATAACATATATATATATATAATATGTATATATACATATATATTCTTTTGCCTCCACTTTTCCCACAGTGATAAAAAACACTTCCTGAATCTTTCATACTCCAACTTAAGATGTCTCATTATTAATTAAAGCAGTCCCATGTTGATGGTCATTTGAGATGTTTCCAATCCTTTGCAATTACAAGTAAGCTTCTGCATATGTATATCTGTAGGATAAGTTCCTGGGAGAGGAAGGGCTGGATCAAAGCCTCTGTACCTTTTTATGATTTTGAAAACTATTGCCAAATCTCCCCCATGGATTATGCCAATTTATATTCTTCAGTGGAAATATATGAGAATGCAACCTAAGGCCCATAGAGTAGAATTTTGGGGATAAAGACAGGAGGAAATAATTATGCAGTAGCAGCAGCAACAGCTGCTTGGCCTCCTGGTAAGCGTGACACAGCACTGGACAACAATTCCCAAGTGGCTGAGTCCGAGAGGTACCTGCCAGCACCAGCCCAGTATGGATGTTATGGCTGGCACAGAATCTTCACGAGAGCCAGCCCTGCAGTTATGTGATCATGACACTCAGAGAACAGAGGACAAATATGATGCAAATTTTATAATAAAGTTATATATCATTATAATCAAAGATTTCAGGCTTACCAGCTGGGAGGAGTTTCGATTGATTCCCATTAATATTAACACAAATTTCTCACTTCCCATAAGTTCCCATCCAACTAAGAAAAGTGGGTCTTTTATAGGCCGCCTCCCCAAATATTTCTGGGCTTCTGGTGGGGTGTGTGCATGTGGTAACCAATCATTCCTGCCCACTGCTCACTGCTTCTCTTGCCAGCCATGACTCTGGGCCATGACTTACGGAATCCACAGAGGGCTCTGCTGCTCCAGGATGGTGTCATGTTCATGCCACAGGTCCGCTAGTCCAGGAACACACCGTGAAAACCACTGACCATTAACGAGTTCTCAATCTTGGCTGCCCATTGAAATCATCATCTAGAGAGACTTAAAAAATATTCCTCCCAGGCCCCTACCAGCTCAGAATCTCATTTAAAAAGTTCGGAGTGCACCCTCAGCTATCAGGGTTTCTTAAAAGCTACACAGGTGATTGTAATGTGTAGCCAAGGCTGAAAATCACTGCACCAACCCCCCTAAAATCGTTCTCCAAATTTCCCCCTAAAGGCTCTGTGCTCCAAATTTATAATCCCTAAATGGACCGTGTCTTCTCCCAGCTATGTTTGCCCTTCACCTCTCCATTAGGACACCCCAGCTAAACCTTCCCCGAGTTTACTTCCACCAACAAATTCATGGGCACTCTCACTTTTTGCATTGCTCATACCCGGCCACACCGCCACCCTAGCTTGCACTGTGATTGTTGCTTTTCTTTTTCCATTTATAATATATAATAATGTTTTGTGACCCTAAATGTCTCAAAATGGAGTCACTTACGACATGTAACTCAGCTGTGAAAAGAAAATAAATCTCAGGACCCCAAAGTCACTAAGCCAAAGGGAAAAATCAAGCTGGGAACTGCATCAGGCACACGTGCCTCCAATTGTATTCCTAAATAAGACAGCTACAGAGATAAAAAAGCTACATGCTTCCCTCACAGTTTTCCCACCAGGAAATGCCTTGTGGACCCCAAGATTTTTACCCAAAAACCGTTGAGTTGAATTTTACCTTGACAATGTCAGTGATAGCTTATATTCACAGGTACAGGACAAAGGATGGAACCCAAAATTAGCCCTCTGCTCACCTGAGACAAGTGTGAATCTGACTGCCTCTTCTGATGTAAAAATGCAGATTCACTGAGCTAGAGGAAGCCCTACGTGAGTGTTACTCTACCCTTCTTTCACATGTAAATTGTATATTTGGTGAGTGGAATCATCTGTCTTTTAACTACCCACATCTTTAAAAAATTTCTTCCTCTTTCCCCAACATCTGCCCTTTCCCCTTTAAGTTTTGAATCCCTCACCATCATCTTTGGAGAATGGCACCTGCCTCCCGGGTGTGCATCCTGAACCTTGGCCAGATAAGCTTTCTAAATTGATTGAGACCTGTCTCTGATAATTTTTGGTTGACATGGCCCATAGTGAGTTGTTGACCCCTGAAAGTGACAAGCATATGTGTGGTGGACTGAGGTGATGACACCTGCTGTGGCCAGGTGCCCCGGAGACCTGACAGGAAAGTGAAGCTAAAACATGGCTGAGTTAATGACCATGGACCCTCCTGTGGAGGCCATCAAAACAGCTAAGAGACTGACCCTGGCCAAGATGCCTGGAGAAACTCTGCCCCTGAGAATTCTGAGGCCATTTGTTGATTTTGGAGGGAAATTTGGACCTGCCTGTCTGGTCAGTTAGTGGGCTGGTCTCCCCACCTACTTACTGCCACCGTTTGTTGCCCCTCTCTCTTATCACTGCTTGTGTGTATTGAATATATTTGCATTATCGTTGATGTGTGTAAGCCTCACAATAAACTGTTCGAAAACATCTAATTGGCCACTGAGTCATTACAATGCCCCTCAGACCCCCATCAGAGTTAGCAGAACAAGGCTGATTTGAACCTGACGTGATAGCTTCTCAACCAGAGAAGGATCTATGTCTTGTTCATCTCTGTATCATGGTGCATGGAAAGTAACAGGTATTTAATAACAGTTTGTAAAATGAATAGTTCTTTATGTAGCTGTTACATTGCAGGCAAGATGCCTGAATGGAAAAGGCATCATGTCGTGAAGACAGAAGTGAACTAGGAACCAAAGGGTTTTGGTTGTAGCCTTGGCCAATGCCTTGGGACTTTGGGGCTAGTTTTGAGGGGGTTGTTTTCATTCATTAATTCACTCCTCCCTACAACCCTACAGGGCAGATATTATCTATCTCAAATATAAAGAGCGTTGAATGATAGTTTTTCCAGTGTGTTTTCTCCAAATATTTCCTCACTTAATCTCTTGTCACTTGCCCCTTATAAGTGATCTCTTGGCTCTGGGGTGCTGGTCTCTCCTGGTTCTCCAACTTCTCTGGCAGGTCCTTCTCAGTCTTAATTCTTTTACTCACAGTCAAGCTTGTCTTGTCATACAGATTCTTCCGGGGAGAATTCCAACTAAACTGCAGCTTCTTTCTCTAGGTAGTGACTCCTACCTATAAATGTAAATTTATACACCAGACAGTTCTCCATGCGGGGCCACTCAACTGTGCACCTCACCTGCATATCCAACTGCTGACTAGATATCACTGCTCCGACGTTCTACAAGCAGGTCAAACTCAATGTTTCCAAAACGCAGCCCAGTATCTTTCCCCAAGAAGATTTACCGTTACTTCCGTGATCCTTCACTCAATTCCTGGTACCACCTTGGCCTCTTAGTTGCCCAAACATTGGGAGAAATCCTAGATTCCACTTTTTTCCTAGCTCTTAACTGAACAGCTGCCAAGAGCTGATGGATCTACCTTTTAATCCTCTTGTCTATACTCACGTAGGCTACATGTTCTCTAGTAGGACTTTCCTCTGCCGTGTTGCTGAAATGCAGTCTTGGTTTTTTTTTTTTTTTTTGAGATGGAGTTTCACTCTGGTTGCCCAGACTGGAGTGCAATGGCATGACCTTGGCTCACTGCAACCTCCACCTCCAGGGTTCAAGTGATTCTCCTGCCTCAGCCTCTGGAGTAGCTGGTATTACAGGTGCCCACCGCCATGCCTGGTTAATTTTTTTGTATTTTTAGTAGAGATGAGGGTTCACCATGTTGGTCAGGTTGGTCTCGAACTCCTGACTTCAGGTGATCCACCAACCTCAGCCTCCCACAGTGCTGGGATTACAGGCATGAGCCACCGTGCCCAGCCTTACAGTCATTCTTTTTGCCTTAAAATCTTCCAATGGGTTGAAAAAAATCTCCAGCTAATGCTGGAATTCCTCTTAGGGCAGAAGCTGTCTTTATTTAGAAAAATACCTTGAGGTTTCAGAATAGAATGGGAGAGCCCACGGGCATGAAGTTCAGGAGACACATTTTACTCAATTGCATTAGCATTAGAAATGGAGATTGCTTTTGAGATAGGGTAGAAGAAACAGAAGAAGAGAAAAGAAAAGGAAAAAGGTTAGAAAGGACACAGTGGGCTAGGCTCCAGCATGGAGGACCAACTACAGAGCCTCCACTGGCAGAAGAGCCAAAAGGCTTTTTAGGAACTGTTTTAGGAACTGGCCAGGGCCCCCAGTTTTTAAAAACAGCTTTATTAAGATATATTTTACGTACTATATAATTAATCCTTAAAATGCATAATTAATTAAAATATAAATATGTGTAATTTATAGCCACAGATATGTGCAACCATTGCCACAGTCGATTTTTGGATATTTTTCTTTTATTTTTTTGAGACAGAGTACAGTGGCACAATCTTGGCTAACTGCAACTCTACCTCTGAGTTCAAGCGATTCTCCTGTCTCAGCCACCTGTGTAGCTGGGATTATAGGCATGCACTAACACGCCTGGCTAATTTTTGTATTTTTAGTAGAGATGGGGTTTCACCATGTTGGCCAGGCTGGTCTCGAACTCCTGACCTCAGGTGATCTGCCTGCCTCAGCCTCCCAAAGTTCTGGGATTACAGGCATGAGACACTGCATCTGGCCAATGTTAGGATATTTTCATCATCTCAAAAAGAAATGTGTACCATTCAACTATCATCACATTATCCCCCAACCTCCCAGCCCTAAGCAACCGCTGGTCTACTTTCTGAATAGGGAAAAACAGATTTGCCTCTTCTGAAGATTTCATATAAATGGAGTCATGTAATATGTGGTCTTTTGTGTACAATTCAGTGGCATTTAGTGCACTCACAATGTGTGCTGTGATCACCTATGTCTCATTCTAAAACATTTCATCACCCCCAAAGAAAACCCTTTTTCAGTTGAGCAGTTACTCCCTATTCCCCTCAACCTCCCCGCCCTTGCCAACTACCAGTCTGCTTTCTGTCTCCATGGACTTACTTATTCTGGATATTTCATATAAATGAAATTGGACACTAAGTGACTTTCTGTGATTGATGTTTTTTGCTTAGCATTTGGGGTTCATACATGTTGAAGTATGTATTAGTGTGTCATTGCTTTTCATGGCTGAATAATATTCCATGATATGGATCTATGACATTTTGTTTATCCATACATCAGCTGATGGACATACATGTTGTATGTCCTGTGTGAATAATGCTGTTATAAACATTTGTGTACACATTTTTGTGTGGACGTGTTTTCATTTCTCTTGGATATATATCTAGGTGTGGGATTGTTGGATCACAGGATAACTTAATTGCTAGAGGAACTGCCTGACTGTTTTCCATCCCCACCAGCAGTGAATGGCCATGCTGACCTTTGGATAAGTGGCATCTTAGTGAGTATAAAGTGATGGGTCATTGTGCTTTTGATTTGCAGTTCCCGAAGACTAATGATGTTGAGCATCTTTTCAAATGGTATCTGCTTATTGACCATTCGTGCACCTTCCTTAGAGAAATGTCTATTCAGATCCTTAGCCCATTAAAAAATTGGGCTATGTGTCCTTTTATTACTGAATTATAAATTCTTTATCATATGTACAATTTGCAAATATTTTTACCCATTCTGTAGGCTATCTTTTCACTTTGTTGATAGTGTTTATTAAAGCACCAAAGTTTTAAATTTGGATGACATAGAATTTCTCTGTGTTTTCTTTTATTGCTTAGGCTTCTGGTGTCACATCTAAGAATTCAGGAACAAATTGTGGCCACCAGGGCTTCATTTGGCCTTCTACTGGCCAGCTCCCCCCATGGGATAGTCTGTGGATTCCTATCTGCATTTACAGAGACTGGGGACACTGTCATACTCAGAACATTTAAAGCTTGTCAGGTGCCACCTTGCAATGGATTTTTGATGAAAAGCACCTATCAACCTGATTCTCTAGACAGGTTTTCATTTCAAGGTGTCCAAAGGACAAGGGCTGGGAGCAGAGGCTGGTAAATGACTTGGGGGTCTGAGAACCCCAGTGTGGGAGGGCACAGCTGACCAGGAGAGGCGATGAGTAAGGAGTCCCCATCTGTGCTGCACCAGCAGAGGGTAGCACGGCCACTGCCCCAGGAAGCCGGTGGAGCTCCTCAGCCTCCTGACTCTTCTCCTGCTGCGATGGACCCAAATTGGCACAGCCTTGATCAACCTGTCACCCCCTCTTACCCCTTTGTTCTTCCTGTGCAGTGAATGGCATCCGCCCCTGTGCTCCAACCCCTCCATGGCCCCAAGCTCTCACCCCTCCAGGGTCCCAGGCTCCCCCCCATCAGTCTTTCTGCCCTCAGTGGGTGGCCACAAGCAAGTCTTCCATCCCAATGAAGCAATCGGAAAACCCTGGGGCCCTGAGGTTTGCTTCGGTTGTTTTTCTATCATCCTCTTCCTACTTCAATGGCTGCTTGCCCCCTCCCCTCCCCCTCCCCTCCCCTCCCCTCCCCTCCCCTCCCTTCCCTTTCTTTTCCTTTCCTTTCCTTTCCCTTTTCTCTTTTCTTTTCTTTTTTACTTTAAGTTTTGGGTTACGAGTGCAGAATGTGCAGGTTTGCCACATAGGTATAAGTGTGCCATGGTGGTGTGCCTCACCCATCAATCAACCCATCATCTAGGGGCTGCACTTTTCAAAAGAGCCGTTTTGCTCATTTGTTCTTTACTCATCCATCCATCCATCCACCAGCCTCGGATCGAAGGCCTCTAACATGCCTGGAAGTGTGCAAAGTGCAGAGCACATGAGGATGCACAGGGCCATTCTTGCCCTCAAGGAGGTCAAGGACTGGTGGGGGGACCAGTGAGGAAACAAAGCACAGAGGAGGGTGAGTGCCGTCTGGGACACAGGGCGTGTCTGGGAGTGCACCTTATCCTCCCAGCTCCTCCTTCAAGACAAGGCGTGGCGTTACCTCCGCTATGAGCGTTTTCTGCAGGACTCCCGTTTCCCATCTTGATCTCCTGCATCACCTTGCAGGCTCTACAGAGACATCGCTGACATGTTTCCCCCAATCCTCCCTTTACCCACTGACTCCTCTACTAACTTGTGAGTTTCCTAGGGCAGGGATTGGCCCAATTTACCCAGCACCTTTATCCCAAACCCCGTGTTTAGCAAGTAGAAGCTCTCAGCAAATGCTAATTGAATGAGAATGAATGAATGTTAAAGGGGCACATATTTTTGGGGGGCAACTTAGATGATGGCAACAGGAATGTAAGTAAGAGATACCCATGGAGGAGGCAGACAGTGGGAAGAAAGAGTCAAGAAAATGCACATTCAATCCATTCTCCCTTTTTTACCTTGGGCTTCTTTCTACCCATCACTTTTCTATTCAAACCTGAGCAGATTTTAAGCTGGCTTTTTTTTTTTTCTTGTAATCACAGAGGCCAATTCCCTTTCAAAACTGAAGGAGCTTTGCTGGTTGCACACAAAAACCATGCTTCCCGCCATGATGCAGCCAAACTCCTTTGCCCATTGTGGAAGGAAGATTTAGATCTTTGTGGTCTGAAATGAGGAAGGAGGTAAAGTAGGGGAATTAGGACAGCTACCAAGTAAAACGGATGGGGCTCACCTGGTCTAGTCGTCAAGGAGATCTTGGGCAGAATTCATCTCGACCAAATTTTGTTCTTGGAAGTAGGTAAGGTTTCATGATCCCTATTTCACTGAAGATGTAATTGGAGCCCAATGTTAAGAGGTAGAGTGGCTTACCCAAGTCCACAGAGCTAGTAAGAACCCAGATCTTCTGATTGCTAAGGCAAGCCTCTTTTCAGGAACTCTCTGAAACTACTTGAGCAGTTAAATGTAGGGAACAACAGCTTGGGGTTTCTCCAGGGAGTCAACTTCCCCACAATTTCCCATTGACCTAAATGCCTTTCTTCTTTATCAGAAGCCATCTTAGACATGAACACAGCAGGTGATAAAGGTGAAGGGAAGGGGATATGAGACCCTCAGCGTTAAAGCAACTTCCTGCCAGCCCAACCCCCCTTCCATAGGAGGACACTACTTGGGGTAGTGCCCTGCACCCCCAGTGGGGCTGATCACCTCAAATCGCATCAGGGCTCTAGAGAAATGACTTCCTTTTCTGTAAGTTCAATACTGTTTAACTTTGCTAAAGATCAACTAATTCTGTTTCTTTTTGCTACAGACTCCATGGCAAATCCATTAGTAGCTCATTAGCCTGGACTGTTGGAGCTGAGCTGATTCTAATTAAGGAAATTTAGTTTATGGAGCTTAAACCAATGCTGGAAGTGATCCGTGCCCAGCCTAACAAGAGCTTCATAAATGCCACGGCACAATTGGCAAATGCTGGCAATCAGAAGCAATGAAACAATTAATGGCTTTCAATAATTCAGTCAAAAAAGGTCACACGTTAGTCAGGGATGGGATGAGCAGAGGGAGGCTGTAGGAGTTGAACAGTAATCTCATCAGGAATCTAATAAATTTGCCAGGTTTGGGGAAAGGAAACAAAGCAATGTTGAAGACAGGACTCCAGGGCAACTGTGTGTTGAATGGATCCTTTTAAATATTAAAGTATACTAGGTTCTGGTAACTTTTATAACTTTGGGTTTCTTACTTTTTAGGATAGAAATGATCGGTAAGTTTGGATGCACACATATGAAAAGAATGCTTCTTATTTGTAAAGCTCATTTTTTTATTATTATATTTTAAGTTCTGGGGTACATGTGCAGAACGTGCAGGTTTACTACATAGGTATACACGTGCCATGGTGATTTGCTGCACCTATCAACCTGTCATCTACATTAGGTATTTCTCCTAACGCTATCCCTCCCCTAGTCCCCATCCCTCCAACAGACCCCTGGTGTGTGATGTTCCCCTCCCTGTGTCCATGTGTTCTCATTGTTCAACCCCCACTTATGAGTGAGAACATGTGGTGTTTGGTTTTCTGTTCTTGTGTTAGTTTGCTGAGAATGATGGTTTCCAGCTTCATCCATGTCCCTGCAAAGGACATGAACTCATCCTGTTTTTATGGCTGCATAGTATTCCATGGTGTATATGTGCTACATTTTCTTTATCCGGTCTATCATTGATGGGCATTTAGGTTGGTTCCAAGGGCTCAATATTTTTCTTAACCATTGTGTTTCTTGTTTGATTCTCTAAATAATTCTGTGAGATAGTTAAGGCAGTTAGGTCGACAGTGGCTTAGGGTGTGGTGCTACTTAAAGGCAGGACAATGAATGGACTACTAGGTGATTGTGCAGTCTTTGAGGGTCACTTCTGGTCTTCAGTCTTGATGCTATAAATTTAGACCCAAGAACCTACGGAACAAGAGGAACTTGCCTTTGGCTCAGACTTCACATCATTTAATATAAATAATAAGTAGAAGCTCATCATCATAGCCATCCCACTTTATAAATACCTGTACCTTCCATTTTACTTGAAGAGATCATTTCTTCCTTTAGGCTGGATGGTATCTTTGTAAAACATCAAAGGCAGAATTTTGAGACGGAGGCAGTACGATTCACGATGGCCACGATATGGCTAAGTGTCCATCAACAGATAAATGGATAAAGAAAATGTGACATATTTACACAATGGGATACCATTCAGCCATAAAAAGAATGAAATCCTCTCATTTGAGCAACATGGATAAGCTTGGAGAACATTACGCTAAGTGAAATAAGCCAGGCACAGAAAGACAAATACTCCTTGATTTTACTCATCTGTAGAATCCAGAAAATGTTGATCGCATAGAGGTAGAAAGTGAAATGGTGGTTACCAGAGGCTGGGGAGGGTAGGGAGGAGGATGGAATGAGGAGAGACTGGTCAATGGGTACAGAGTTACGGTTAGATGGGAGGAATAAGTTCTAGTGTTCCACTGCACAGTCAGGTGACTAGAGTTAACAGTAATATTGTATATTTCAAAATAGCTAGAAGGGAGGATTTTGAATGTTCTTACCACAAATAAATATTAAATCTTGGAGGATCTAGACATGTTAATTACCCCAATGTGGTCATTTTACATTGTACATTGCCATGGTACAAAAAAGAAAAAGAAAGAAAGAAGACAGTTGTACTGTTTTTCTTGCCTATTCTTATGCAAATGTTTTCTCAGCTAGGCTGTTTGTGCACCTCTCCCCTCCTGAAATGGTCTTCCTCATACAGTATGAGCACAGTAAGTGTTTGTTAAATGAATTAACAGATGAGAAATGTCAGCTTTATGCAGGCAAGATTTTTGTCTGTTTTGTTCACTGCTGTATCTCTAGCTCTTAGGACTGTGTCTATAGGAGCAAAACTAGCTACATAATTTGCAAAATGAACTTGGGGTTCTTGTTAAGGATATTCTTAAGATTCTTAAGATTTTCAAGGTAGTGGCTGCAGAGCATTGAACCAAGCACAGGGAACCCTCTGCACCTGCTCAGGTACTGTGCCTGTAAGGTCAGCCCCACCTAGAAATTACAGAGCAGGCACTCGAAAAATAATTGCTGAATGATGAACACGTGAATAACCTCACCTCATCATCTCTAGATCCATGAGGGAGTGGGTACAAATGAAGCACAGACAACTAAATGACTTGCCCACTTTTACAGAGCGTGTGCTCTATCTTGGCCAAATCCAGCTGGAAGTCTGGGTCAAGCCACCTGCTGTGTAGTCCATTCAGATCAACCCTGGGTCCTGGGCAGAGTGGAGAAGAGTGGAGTGTGTGATGGGCAGAGAGGATTACTCAGCTCGTCAGTGGACTTGTATGACAGCCCCAGATCCTAGCCCCAGGGCAGGTGCATACTTGATGAATAAATGAACACATGCATTGACAAGAAAAGAGATGAGTGTTGAGAAGATGTAGTCCAGGTCACCGTAGGTGAAGGAATGGAAGCCCAGTGAGTTTGTCTAACAGATGAGGCCCACTTCACAGATGTGTGCGAAGTGAACTGCAGTTTACTCCTAGAAGGTGAGTTCAGCGTGCCCAGCCTGCTCCCCGTGTCTTGCTTCAGCTTTCTGTGTGTTGCCGACAGGGCTATGGGGGTGGGAGAATGGGAGGGTCGGCTGACTTATTCCACTTCCATGCTGAATTTCCTTTCCCCACAGCTTCTCTCTCTCTCCCCTGCCCTCCCTTTTCCCTGTTGCCGTTGACATAATTGGGGATGGGGCCAGGTGGAGTTAGAGGAAGGGGAAGGGGGTTGGGTTACCTTGGCAATGAGGGATTGAGAAAAAGACTCCAGATTGAACTTATTAAGGGAGTAAATTAATGATACAAGACCCCCAGGCTCATTTTCTGAAACTCTTAATCAGCCTCTCCCACCTCCAACCTCAAGGGTCTCCCAGGCCTTACACAGATAGTTATGTTGACAAAGGGTCTAATGCTGTTGACTGCTGGTGATCATAGAAAAAAATTTGTTTTTACCTTGAAGAACTTTACTTTTCTTACCTTGAAGAACTGGTTTGCTCTTCCAAGTTCTCCAGATGATTATAATTTTGTTAACGCGATTTTTTTCTTTTGCCTTGATCTTCAGGAAGCCTCAAGCTGAGTTTGATGCCCAAATTCAAATATCATCGAAGCAATCATGTTAGTCATGTAAACCTTTTTCCTTTTTAATTCTAACATTTTGTTTTTGGATTTCAGATTTGGTAGCATTATGCCATACTTTAAAAAATGACACCTTTAAGAAACATTTCTGGAATATGGTGAAGTATAGATGGTCAATGAAACAAATTTTGTTAGCCAAACTTGTCTGTTTCCATTTCCAGGCCCAAATCACACAGAGAAACTCACAGAAGATCAGTGGAACCAAGTGTGTTAGTTCGTTAGGACTCTGCCATAACAAAATACCAGGTAGTTTAAACAACAGAGATCACTTTTTTTCACAGTTCGGGGGTCTCGAAGTCCCAGGTGCCAGCAGAGTGGGTTTCTCTTGAGACCTCTCTCTTTGGCTTGCTGGGTCCTCACGTGACATTTCCTCTGCACACGCACCTCTGGTGTCGCTTTCTTTCTTAGAAGGACACCAGTCTTACTGGATTAGGACCCACCTTATGATCTCATTTAACCTTAATTACCCCTTTAAAAGCTCTATCTTCAAATACGGTCACATTGGAGGTTAGGGCTTCAGTGTATGAATTTTGGGAGGACACGACTCAGTCTATAACATCAAGTCTAACTGAATTCTTACTAAGTAATTAAAAGGGCCAAGAAGTAGAAAACCGTCCAGGGGCCATGATTTTGCTTTCTGCATAGCCAGGAATGAGGTACGGGCTGGTTGAAGGAATCTGCCCACTGTCTGACTCTCCCACTGCCAGACTACCTGCAGAGAGGGCTGTCTGTCCCAGGAGCTCTTCCCAGTTTTCTCATTTTTGTATGGTTGTGCTTCTCTACAATTCTCCTTCAACAAAGCTTTATCCATGGAACTTACAGCTCATCCAACCAACCACCCTCTACACTGGCTTGGAATCTAGCAGCAGGTGCCATGTTTTGGCTGTGCAACCTCAGGACTTCCTGCCTTGCCATGCACTTGAGCAGGAGTTTTTGCCAGCTACCTGCTTTGATGTCTCTGAGATGAGAAGCTTGGAGTATAGTGCTATGATTTGGGTATTTGAGCCTCCAAATCTCATGTTGAAATTTGATCCCCAAGGTTGCAGGTGAGGCCTAGGGGGAGGTGTTTGGGTCGTGAGGGTGGACGCTTATGAACGGCTTGGTGCTGTCCTCCTCATGGTAATGAGTTCTCACTCGATTCGTTCATGGGAGAGCTGGTTGTTTAAAAGAGCTTGGAACCTCCCCTTTTCGCTCTTGCTTCCTTTCTGGCCATGTGACCTGTGGACACAATGGCTCTCTTTGCCATCTGCCATGAGTGGAAGCAGCCTGAGGCCCTCACAAGGTGCAGATGTTGGCACCATGCTTCCTGTACAGCCTGCAGAACATGAGCCAAATAAACCTGTTTTCCTTATAAATTATCCAGCCTCTGGTATTCCTTTATAACAATGTGAATGGTCTAAGACATATAGTGTTGAATTCTATCTATATCCCATGCCAGCTTAGAGCAGTTAAAGAACTTCTCCAAAGTCACAGAGCACAGTAAAGTTTCTCAAGCTGCTTAACGTCTCCAAACCTAATTTTCCTCACCTGAAAATAGAATTAGGCGTTAGGATCTATTTCACAGGTCCCTGTGAGAAGTGAGGGTGCTGAGGTTGGTGAAGCATTAGAACATCGGTGGGCACTGGAGAGCCTGCTTCTGTTGTGTCTGCACTCGGCCTGTGGCGTTCATGGTGCTTCTCTCTGATACTTTCATTTGCAACACGGCATTCCATGGAACAATATACTAAATCACCACCCCCTTGCCGCAAAATTCCAGCTTTAATACGAATATCTTGAGAAGAATCTTGTTCTGACTATTTTGTGCCATTGGATTCCTCTGCTGACAAGGGTACAATTCAGTCCTCAGGTTTGGCTGAAGTCAACAGGCAAAGGTGGATCAGAGGAACAAATAATAAATTCTTATTTTAAACATCAACGGCAAATTAGACATCACACAGATGGGAGTTTGCATTTGACGGGCAAACGCGGCAGCTCAAACATAGGGTGAGACAGGGAGTCCTGAGGATGAACATTCTGAACATGGCACCTGCAGCTGGGTTCTAAGCCAATGGGGTGGCTGGTTAGTTGGATGGACTGTAAGTTTCATGGATCAAAGAGGGAGAATCATAGGGCTAGAGTCCAGCACGTGGTGCCTCTGTTGAATATGTATTTTCTGGGTGAATTTATTATTAAATTCTCTTCAAGTTTCATAGGTCTGTGTTGCAGGCACAAAATTATGGAAGATTTACACGGGTCAATTTAATGGCAAAGGGGAATCCTAATAGTCTTAATTGAGGAAAGGCTCTACATTAAACCCTGCGAACTAACAAGAAGGGAGAAGACGCTGCAAAGGATTAGGAGCAGGTCTCCCAGCTCATCACCAGGAAGGGCCGTTCAGGGGCACAGTGCTGGAGTGCCCTGTGCTGGCAACGTGTGTTCAGAGTATTTAGGGAATAAGTACAGGTGACAGAAGTAACTAAAGGGAAACCTACAGAGGTGGGAGGGCCCAATCACCATCTTATAGGATGACATGGCACCCCCAAAGTAGGAACACAGAGCCGTTTAGATTAGTTGGCTATAATTTGCCACCTTCATTATGTCAACTGCTTCTCTGTAACCCATTAAGTTTGAAAAATGGCTATTGTTACATATTAAATGTTAAACTACATAACATTTTAGAAGATTAAAAAGTTGCCTCAGGCCTACATCTATTTATTTTAGATTATTTAAGCTCTTTTAAAATATATTCCAGTGAATACATTTGCTATAATTAGGTTTGCTTCTATTTAATATTGTTTCTAATTAAGTCTATTAATATTTAATATTAAGCACATTGCCAATGCCTACAGCCTTCATGTATCTTTTCTTAATGGGTGCAGAATATTCCCTGAAGTTGCCACACTTGGCCACCCCTCAGCTGGTGGACATTGTGTTTCCAGCTTTTTCCCTCCTGTGACTGCCTTGGCACAGCATCTTTGGGTATATAGGTTTTTTATTTTTTATTATTTTTTTCTGCTTTTGAATTACTGGCTTAGGAATAAGTTTCCAGAAAGAGGTTCCCAGTGGCTCCGTGGCAAAGCATTGCGTTGCCTACAGCTGTCTGCCCTTCTTGTTGGCTACCGCATTTCCAACTAACTCCACATGGAAACCGGACTCCGGACTTAGCCTCTCCCCTGCTGCTCACCAACATGTGCCTGCACCTTAGTGGGACAGTCTCTTCGCTGACTCCAGCTCCTGTCGCATCCACCGTGTTGAAGCTCATTCCAGCTTCTGTGCCTTTGACCTCGCTGTGCCCACCGTCCCTCCCACATGATGTCCTCTCCCCAAGCCTCTGCTCAAGAGAAGCCTTCCTCCTTCGTCTAGCGCACACTGGCCTCACTCCTCTTAAGCTCCTATTGTAGACCTACCCTTTCTCCTGCACATTAGCACTTCATAGTCTAAAATCTTCACGGGAGCTGGTTTTATTCTCCTCAATCAGATTTTAAACCACGTTGAGGGCTGAGGCTGTGGGGTGTATATATGTCCACAGCCTGAGTGCTTCTGTTAGAAGTGCAGGGCCTGCTTTTGAAACTCAGTAAAGACTTGATGATCATCAGAAAGTAGTTGTCACTTATAAGTTATTTCTTCTGATAATCCTCTGAGCTCTTCTTTCAAAATCTTGCACGTTTCAACATAAGATTTCAAAGTCTTGCGTTAGGCTCCTTTTTAATTCCAGCAGATGATTGGGAAGGGAGTGAGACTTTGCGGGCCACAGTTTCATTGCTGTGAAGGAGATGAAATGCATAGTGACAGCAACAAAATTAGAAAACTGCCAAGGAACATATAATCGGAAGAAAGTTTCATCAACATTAAACATAATGATGACTATTAGCAGTTATTGATAGTCACAAATAGTGTTACATAACACCCCTAAACTCAGTTGCCTTAAAATCATTATTTCATTATTTCATATTTAGCTTGCAGTCCTGTGGGTCAGGAGTTTAGGGCTCGGTGGTTCTTTGGGACCTAACTGGGCTCGGTGACAAGTCTGGGTGTTGGGTGACTGCTGGCTGGGGCAGCTTAGCTCTCCTCTGCATGTTCTCTCTGCTTTCTCCAGCACATCCCCTCGTTATGAAAAAAGGCAGAAGCAGCAGGAAAGCAGCCCCAGGCCCCAGCATTGCCATGCCTCTGCTGGCATCGTGTGCTCTGACATGTGATTAGAGCCAGAGCAGGTCCTACAGCTGAGCCGAGTCATGAGGTGGGTGGATCAATAGCCTGCAGATGGAGGGAAGAAGTGGGGACATCAATGCAATCCATCTACTCTAAGGGAATGTGAAGAAATGGTGGTTGAGACCATAGAATTATTCTGCAGTGGCCTGTGGGGAGGATGAGATTTGAGGGTGCTTTAGAAATGGGGGAGGTGAGAGGGGATATGTATTGGTCAGAGCAACTCAGGAGTGGGCAGGGCTGAGGTGCAGCGGAGGAGTGGGCAGGTGCATTTCATTTGCCCCAAGAGGCAGAAAGGAAAACCCAAGAAATCAAGGCTTCAAGGGGATGCTGCATTGCACTTGGTGTTGGAGTCAAGAGGATGTTGCATTGCACTCAGTGTTGGAGTCAAGGGGATGCTGCATTGCACTCAGTGTTGGAGTCAAGGGGATGCTGCATTGCAGTGTTGGAGTCAGATCACAAGTCTGCTGGCTCCCTGGCCCGTGCAGAGCTGAGGCCATTCAGGGTTGGTGCTGATGGGGACACTGCAGCTTTTTCCCTTTTCTGGTCTTGCCATAAAAGCTACACCTCGCTTGACTTGTATAGGGGACCAGACATAAATTTCTTCTCTTCTCTCTAGAGCATAGGGCAATGACACACAATTCACTCCTGAGTTCTGAAAGTGCGATATCCTCAGTATAAGCTTTGTAGCATTTGGCATGGAGGAACCCTCTATGAACTCGTTATCAAAGTGATTGTGAGCATGAAAGGGGCACTCCCTAAACGTTTCCTAAGTGAACCCTCTGCTCTGGGTACTGTGAGAGGTTCTAGGGTTATAGTGATGAGTGGGAAACCACCTTGCCCTGCAAAGGTCACATTACAGTCGTGGCGTTGGATACTCAAGCAGATGCTTACAACAAAGCTTCATAGAACAATGACAGAGATACATACGAGGGCTGGGAGGGTTGGGAGGGCTGGGAGGCCCCGCCCTGGCTAAACCAGACCATGGTGCAGGACTCAAGTGTGGCAGGACTGCAGATGGAGTCCTTCTACCCCTTCTTTACAGAGGGGTAATGAAAGCAATGAGAATGAATATGATGTCATGGAGCAGTCTCTGAGAGTGTGCTGGAGAGGATCAGCCCTTGGGACACCAGTGAACATGTGGATATATCCTGGCATTTCTGAATGCTTCTGAGTGATGACCCAACTCAGGAGTCAGAGACAGCAACCCTGGGGAAGTCTGCAGAGCCACCTCTCTCTCTGCCTGAGCTGTCAGCTTTCTGAGCGATACAGTCGGCTGCTGGGCTTTGATGGTGGAGTGGGCCTTCATCATTGGTAGCTGCCAACATCTTTTTATATTCTCCCTAGATTTTGTTCATTTCCGATATTATGAGTCAGCAGATCTTTTCCCATATTAGGAATCCTGCTTTCTCAGGGCAGATTCCATAAAGCTCACAAGAAGGTAGAGGCATGTAACTTAGGATCTGCCACATGGATGCATGCCACACCCACCATGTGAGACATGGATTGGTAAGTGGGCATCCCAGGAAGGCAGCTGTGCATCAGGGCATGGGATACCCTGGGATAACAGGGCATGGTGTGCAGATGTGCCAGGTGGCAATGGTGGGACTCCAGGCACTGGGACCTAGCCATGCAAGTGAGCTTTCTTGCTGCTGTTGCAAGAAAATGTTCCAAAGAGCTAAGAGAGACGTGTAGAGGATATCTAAGCTGCCTGGTAAACAGTCAGTGGCAGATTTCTAACTGAACTCAGCAGCGGCCAGAAGAGCCATTTGCCTAAATCACTGACCCCCAGAATTGTGACAGAAGTTGCCGCCGGTGTGATTGAGCATTGTTCCTGGTGGCCTAGAGTAGAGGCTAGCTCTGTGGACCATCATGATTCTCCTACTTCCCATCCTTAAATAAATTCCTTTTCACTTTAAACTCTTGTGTTAGTCCATTTTGCATTGCTATAAGGGAATACCTGAGGCTGGGTAATTTATAAAGAAAAGAGGTTTATTTGGCTCCTGGTTCTGCAGGCTCAGGAAGCATTTCCTCATGGCAGGAGTCGCAGGGGGATCAGGTGTGTCACATGGTGAGAGAGGGAGCAAAGGAGAGGGGAGGAGGAGGTGCCAGAGTCTTTTAAAGAACCAGCTCACAGGAACTAACAGAGCGAGACTCACTCATTACCTCGGGGAGGGTACAAGGACACTCATGTGGGATCCACCCCCATGACCCAAACATCTCCCACTAGGCCCCACTTAGAACACTGGGGATCCCATTCCAATATGATACTTGAATGGGACAACTATCCAAACCAAATCCACTATCCAGAGTTTGCAACCAAGAACTTTGACCAACATCATGGTAAAAGACACAGCGAAAGAAAACAGATGAAACCCACAGAGTGCTGCATCTCATCCTTCATGCCAAGCCCAGAGTAGCCTGGGTGGTGCAGTGGCCTCCGTGAAGGTCATGGAGCTCATAAGGAATCCTATCTCAGCTGTGGAGTTTGGCCAAAATACGGACGGAAGTGGGCTAGAAGGAGGTGGGGACTGAGATTTTAGAGAAAGATGGCTAAGGGCCCCACGGCTGCCTGAGTGGGCGCTTATTCAGGGTCACATGGGCTGTCCTCAGTTGAGATAGAAGAAACTGAGAGACAGGAAACACTGAGATTCGGTAGTGAACCTGGACAGAAAGAGGAGGGAGACAGGTAGCCAAAGGCTGAGGCCAAAGGAAGCCAGGGACGCGCTGGAGTGGAGGTGGGAGAACAGCTTCAGGCTGTTGGCTCCGGGAGGCCTGGAAACTGAAATCGTCGCCTCTGCTGTATAATGTCTCCGTGGGAGGCAGGAATTGATCTCCCTGTGGGGCCGTTTCCAGTGCAGGCAGGAAGAAAGGCAGCTCCGGACATCCGTCTTGTTCTCCCTTCTGGGATGATCATATGAACTTATGCAGTCTTTGCTGTGCCTCATTGGTTTCTGCTTCCCCCATCCTCGGCCCCCACCTTCTCTGCTGTCAGAATGTGGACAGGAGACAAGGTCTTCAATTCTATTAAGCCCAGCACAATGATTTATCTGTGTTCTCTGCATTTGAAATCAAATCAGAGTCAAATCTGATCACTGAGGAACAGAGAAACTCATTTAAGCCGAGGGCTTTGCTGGTCATCTCCATCAAAGGGGAAAGGAAAGGGCCCTGGTTCAGTTACCCTGGTGAGGGGATGAGGTCGTGTGAGGTGCATTTATAATTGAGCCTACAGTAAAACTCGGAGGGGGCTGGGACAGCTTCTCCTTCCCACCCACATGCAGGCTGGCAAACAGCACTCCTGTGTTAGGTCCCTGGAGCACCTGTGCCTCTGTCTCGTGTCCCCTGTCTTGAGTCTTGGGAGGAGGCAGTGCCCATTCCTCAGCGAAGAGCACAGTTCAAACCCTTCCTCCCACCGCACTGTCCAGAGTCTGCAATCACAGCGGCACAGGCTTTCTGCTTTGAGGCTTGTCAGCCTTCAGGAAACTCAGATTTAGCTCCAAATGCCATGGAAAGAGGAATTTCTTCAACCATTAGAGGCAGGGGGCCTTGGTCAAGCCAGAAGGCAATGGAACAAAGCATAGGTGGGGAGAGGAAGGGGGAGGCGTAAATCAGGGGTTAAGAATCAACCAAACACCAATCAGGCCAGTTTCCAGTCTTGTCCAGGGCTGGCTTTGATTCCAAGCACTGTTAGAATTACAGTTTGTTTTCTTTCTTTCTTTCTTTCTTTCTTTCTTTCTTTCTTTCTTTCTTTCTTTCTTTCTCTTTCTTTCTTTCTTCTTTCTTTCTTTCTCTTTCTTTCTTTTTCTTTCTTTCTCTTTCTTTCTTTCTTTCTTTTTCTTTCTTTCTTTCTTTCTTTCTCTGTCTCTCTCTCTCTTTCTTTCTTTCTTTCTTTCTTTCTTCTTTCCTTCCTTCCTTCCTTCCTTTTTTTTTGAGATGGAGTCTTGCTCTGTCACCCAGGCTGGAGTGCAGTGGTATAATCTCCACTCACTGCAACCTCTGCTTCCCTGGTTCAAGCAATTCTCCTGCCTGCCTCAGCCTCCCCAGTAGCTGGGATTACAGGCACCCGCCACCATGCCGCCTAATTTTTGTATTTTTAGTAGAGACAGGTTTTCACCATGTTGGCCACGCTGGTCTTGAACTCCTGACCTCAAGTGATCTGCTTGCCTTGGCCTCCCAAAAGAATTATGGTTTTCTAAAGCTGGTGTATGGGCAATGAGTAAAGTAAACCACTCTGCTGGAGCCTCCTGTCTATGCAGGTTCACACTCTAAGACTTATAAATTTTGTGGGAAGACATTCCCATCTTTTCTTTGCTAATTTTGGACCTCTTTTTTAAATGATTTTTTTCAACTCTGAAAATATAAACTCCATACAATAGGGAAAGGTGCATGTCTTAACACTGTGTCCCTGACACAGAGTAGATACTCAATAAGTATGTAAGCCACACAGATGAACTGTTGTGTTTTCCAACCCGTAATACCGCAAAGGAAAACAAGTTCCAAAGACCAACAACCTGCTGTGCAAAGTAACACTTTCTTTGTCTTGTTCTTAAAGAAGAAATCAGTATTTCAAGTTTAGAAGAATAAGTGATTGCATTGTCAGTGGTTTTCAGTATCTTTCTTCTTTTTTATTTTTAAAGCAGTGAAATTGTTTCATTAAATCTAATTGTACCTGGAACTTCTTGTTCATCATGGGGCAGGCCTCCCCTTTCTTTCCCCCATAGGGTGGCTCAGAGGGAGCCTGAATCCCAGTACCCCTGGGTATGGGAAAACCCCTGGACCTTCCAACTTCAGAGTTCTTTGCTGTGAATATCCACTTCACAAAACATCCCGTGGGTGTTGAGAGATGCTGAGTTCAATTTCTCCTTCTCTCATCCATTTTAGAGTTTCACACTTGTCACTGTTAGGAAATGCTGCGTCTTTTCTAACCCCAATTTCTAAAAATTTATTTACTTATTTATTTTTTGAGACAGGGTTTCCCTCTGTCCCCCAGGCTGGAGCGCAGTGGTGCGATCACAGCTCAGAACAGCCTCAACCTTCTGGGATGAAATGATTCTCCTGCGTTAGCCTCCCAAGTACTGGAACTACAGGTGTGCGCCACCATGCCCAGCTAATTTTTGTATTTTTTGGTAGAAGCAGGGTTTTGCCATGTTGCTCAGGCTGGTCTTGAACTTCTGGGCTCAAGAATTTCTCCTGCCTTGGCCTCCTGAAGTGTTGGGATTACAGGTGTGAGCCACCAAACCCTGCCAACCCCAATTTTTAAATAGTCTTTGGCATTAGGGTAATAATGGTCTCATAAAATGAGTAGGAATAGAAACGTGTTAGCTCTCCTTCTATTTTCTGAAAGAGTTTGTGTAGAAATGATATTATTTTTTCTTTAAAATGAGGGCCATTTTATACAGCAGAATGTTTGGTAGAATTTTCTAATGAAGCTATGAAAGCTTCAAGTTGCATTCATGGGAATAATTTTTTTTTTTTTTTTTTTGAGACAGAGTCTTGCTCTGTCACCCAGACTGGAGTACAGTGGAATGATCTCGGCTCACTGCAACCTCTGCCTCCTGGGTTCCAGTGAGAACGTCTGGCTAATTTTTATATTTTTAGTAGAGATGGGGTTTCACCATGTTGGCCAGGCTGGTCTTGAACTCCTGACCTCAGGTGATCTGCCCGCCTCAGTCCCCCAAGTGCTAGGATTACAGGCATGAGCCACCATGCCCAGTCAACTATTCTTATTATCTTCTATCACAGGTGTTCATCTTTCTTCTTCAGGGACAGTCATATGCCTCATAATAATTTTTTGGCCAATGATAGGCCACATATACAACAGTGGTCCCATAAGATTATAATGCCTTGTTTCGACTGTACTCTCTCTCTATTTGTGGATCTTTAGATACACAAATGCTTACCATTGTATTATAACTTCCTATAGTATTCAGTACCGTAATATGCCGTATAGGTTTGTAGCCCAGGGATGATAGACTGCACCGTCTAGCCTGGGTGTGTAGTAGGCTATTCCATCTAGGTTTGTGTAAGCACATAAAGTTTGCACAACGAGGAAATCACCTAACAACACATTTCTCAGAATGTATCCCCATCGTTAAGCAACGCATGGCTGTATTTTATTGGGTGTGTGTTGCAAATGTTTCGTCAGTTCTTTCTCTCTCTGGCTGCTGGGCCCTTTTAAAGGTGCTATAACTTTTTATTTGTTGGCTCACCGGGGTTTGGGTAACAGGAATGGTGATACCTATGGGATCCTGAAAATGCATTTTTTACACTAGATTGATGAAATATTTCTTTTTAGATGTTGGATATGTGTTAACCCTTTGGGGAAATAAAGACTTCAGTGGGATTGGGGTCAGAGGTAATTATTCTCTTTTTGTGGGTGGAGAAAATGAGACTGAGTAACGAAGTCCCTACCCAGCACCCGTCCAGAAGTCAGAAGTGGAAATTGGGAGAGGTAACTATGTTACATCAGTGATTATCAACCATCTGTTGAGCTCGTGCCCAGACCTAGGCACTGAGATAAATGTTCCGCTCATAGAATTTTAATTCCAGTTGTCAGGTTACTAACACATGACATTTGCCATGTGATGTAGATACAATGACTATTCCTGATACCAGATAAAGAGGTTGTGTCTGAGGTCCCATAGGTAGGAAGTGGAGGGACTGGGATTTTAATTATGGCATGTCTTTCTTTGAAATCCCTGATTGATCTTCACCCCTGTGCTGTGCTGCGTGGCACTGGCCTCTCTGGACAAGAACGGGAGTTGCTCCCTCTATCAGTGGCCCCTTAACACTTTGTTCAATGGGTGGCTTCTGCATTTAGAAAAATCCTTTATGTTCTTTTAGTGCATGAGGTCAAGGCCACCAGCCCCTCATCTCCTATACACTCTTCCCAGCGCAGTGGCTCAGCTACTGTTATTATTTTAATTACTTTCGTATTTGGTGCTTAATTGCAGAGACGGGTGGGTTGGGTGCTGTTTCGGGTGATGCGCTACGCACTCCCTTTTGCTTTGACCTTTCCCGCCCCTTACCCTTTTGGTTCCCTGATTCACAGCCTCTTTCCTTATTACCATGAAATCTGGGGGTAGAACAGTCTTATTTCTGGTTTCCATTAGCATTTTATTTTGAAGACCTCTGAGTGATGGGTGTGGCATACTCAAAGGTTCTCTCTGGGATTTGGGTGACCTCTGCCAAAGGAGCCTCCAAGCACAGTCTGAGAAAGAGAAGAGGTATGGGCTGCCTGAACCAATGCTTAACCCTCATGGCACTGAGGGTTTTGGCTTTGGAATGCAGCCTGAGTTATAATATCTCTCCGAGGGAGGAGGTCAAAGGAAGAAGCTAAATAGCCTGGGGACCCAGGATGGGGCTCCTGCAGAGGCTCAGTGTAGAAGGAGGTTGGTCTCTTCCCCTGTGATGGGATCAGTCAAAGCCAGGATGCCCCCAGAGTCCAGATGGGTGGATTTCTATCAAGTCACCCTCAATGGCCCCTCCTAGGCATCACCCCTATAGATTCTATTTCAGAGGGTTTTGATGGGTCCTGGTATGTGTACTTTGTTAAAATATACATACCAGGACCCATAAAAATATCCCTGGGGATTTTGAGCATCCAGGAAATGACAATCATTACTGTCACAGGGAGAGCACTATGCCTAGTACTAGAGCGCTGTGTCTAGCACCCAGGGAATGACGACCATTACTGTGACTGGATCAGGGGGAGTACTGTGCCTAGTACTAGAGCACTATGCTTAGCACCCAGGGAACGACAATCATTACTGTTATTGGATCAGGAGCAGAGGGTGATCCTAGAGCACAAATGAAAAGTGGGGCCAGAAACACAGGGTGTCAGAGTCAGGTATGACAAAGAAACCCTGGAACCCAGGTTTTAAGGTTGTAGCAATAGAGAAAGGTAGACACAGGTCCTCCAGGGATGCGAGGGACCAAGGGCCTTGAACACCTGGCTCTGCCGAGCGCCAGTGTCTCCTCGCCTTCCCCTCTTTAGCTAGTTCACTTCCATGTGTTCAACCTGACCAGCGCCCTGCCTGGTTCTGACATTGTCTCACCAGTACCCATAGGAACTCACAGTACAGGAAGTCAGCTCACTCACTGTGTCCCAGATCTGACAGCTTTTCAATTTCCTGTGTGACCAACACCTGGGGGATGTTCCTTCCCATCTGGGCCCCCCACGTGTCCTTCCCAGCAACTCTGTACAGAAAAGTGAGATGAAGAATGAGTCAGCTCAAGGAAGGGAGGCCAAGGAGGACCCAGCAGCGGCTGTGCGGGGACCCTGCCATGAGTAATGACATGTGTCTGTCTTACCCGGCTGAGTCAACTTTCTCATTTAGCATGACTGACCCTGCCACTAAGGAATTTAATTCGCTCACTTGCCAAGCTGAAATAGTTCATCCCTGAGGTTTAGAAAATGAGATAACCTGACAGCAGAGCTGTCTTCCTCGTCTGGGAGCCAGAGGAGGCAGTGGTCTTAAACACCAGCGAGGAAGGATAGAGTGGGGACCCTTGGGTTGGCCTCTCTCTGCACCCTGCTCTTGCACCTGGCTCTGACTGTGCCCTTCTCTGGCCCCACTTGTGGGCTGAGATATCATGAGATTCCAACATCCTTTCCCACCCAGGCTCCTGCGCTGACATTCCATTTTTAACTTTTTGGCCAATACGATTCTCTTTACTACAACAAGTCATTTATTCATTTCCTTAAACAGGAAAGTGAGAATTTGGGAATTCAGCTTCAATAGATTTTGCCGCTTTGCTGTTCAGTGTGATGGTACCCATTTTTACTTTCGCCAGCTGGTTGTGAATGTACGAGGTCCGTGTTCCCCATGTCATCAAACATGAACAGTTGGCCAGGTGGATGAGTGTGAAGTGTTTCATTTTACTTTAATTGGCATTTCCCTGGTCACAAGTGAGGTTGATCTACTTTTCACATGCTAGTTGAATATTTTCATTTCCTCTTCTTTAAATTGCTTGCCTTTTGTCAATTTTTAATTTTTTTTTGTCTTTTTGTATTGATTTTAGAAGTTCTTTATCTTGTATGGCTACGAGTTCTTCATTAGGTATTTGTAATATTCCTCCTGGACTATCTCTTGACTTTTAACTTTATTTTGGGCCTCTATTATAAAACAGAAGTTTTAAATTCCAATATAGTCAAATTTATCCTTCCTTTTCCCTTTGGCTTTTGTGTGTGTGTGTGTGTGTGTGTGTGCATTGGGTATGAAGGCTCCCATCTTCCTAGATACACAGGACTGTATTTTCTCCTAATGATTTATAAATATTGCCTAATATTGATTGCCATTTTTATTGAGGTTACTCATCTCTCAGTTTTGGGGAGGAAATGGTGTGAAGTATGGATTTAACTTAATGCCCCCATAGATTTACAGCCAATAGTGCCAATACCGTTTCTGAGTGGTCCCCCTCAACCCCATCCACTACCACTGGTTAAAATGATATCTTTATCGTGTGCTAAACTCCATGTATAGATATTGGCCTGTTTCTGGACCTTCTGCTCTGTACCATCAAAATGTTTGTAATTACTGTTCTAGTAACACACTATTTTTATTACAATACCTCTAGAATATTTGGAATCTTTTTTTTTGAGATGGAGTCTCGCTCTGTCACCCAGGCTGGAGTGCTGGAGTGCAGTGGCGCAATCTCAGCTCACTGCAAGCTCCGCCTCCCGGGTTCACGCCATTCTCCTGCCTCAGCCTCTCCGAGTAGCTGGGACTACAGGCGCCCGCCACCACGCCCGGCTAATTTTTTATATTTTTAGTAGAGATGGGGTTTCACTGTGGTCTCAATCTCCTGAACTCGTGATCCGCCCGCCTCAGCCTCCCAAAGTGCTGGGATTACAAGCGTGAGCCACCGCGCCCAGCCGAATATTTGGAATCTTAAGGACTAGTTCCACCTCTTGTTCCTTTTCAAAATTTTCTTGGCTCTTCTGGTGCACATGGATTTTAGAATCAGCATCAATTTTGATGGCTGTTTTTTCTTTGCTTGTTTCCTTCTTCTGCCCAGTTTAAATTTTCACTATTTTCTTTTTTTTCTAGTTTACTTTTTAGTTCCTCTAGTTTGTCCCCTGTCATCTTTCTTTTCTCCTTTTCCTCTATTTTCCTTGGGGAGGTGGATAGAAACTGGGAATGGAAATCAGAACAGGTTTTAATCTGCATTCCGTCATGAGTCATCTGTGTGACCCTGGGCATGGCATCACTCTTCTCTGGGTTATTGTTTCTTTTTCTCTAAAATGAAGGAGGAGTGGTCCAGATGAATTCTGAGATGACTTCTTTTATTATTATTATTATTATTATTATTATTATTTTTTTTTTTTTTTTTTTTTTTTTGAGACGGAGTCTCGCTCTGTCGCCCAGGCTGGAGTGCAGTGGCGCAATCTCGGCTCACTGCAAGCTCCGCCTCCCGGGTTCATGCCATTCTCCTGCCTCAGCCTCTCTGAGTAGCTGGGACTGCAGGCGCCCACCACGAGGCCCGGCTAATTTTTTTGTATTTTTAGTAGAGACGGGGTTTCACCGTGGTCTCGATCTCCTGACCTCGTGATTCGCCCGCCTCGGCCTCCCAAAGTGCTGGGATTACAAGCGTGAGCCACCGCGCCCGGCCTATTATTATTATACTTTAAGTTCTAGGGTACATGTGCACAACGTGCAGGTTTGTTACATGTGTATACATGTGCCATGTTGGTGTGCTGCACCCATTAACTCGTCATTTAACATTAGGTATATGTCCTAATGCTGTCCCTCCCCCCTTCCCCCCACCCCACAACAGGCCCGGGTGTGTGATGTTCCCCTTCCTGTGTCCATGTGTTCTCATTGTTCAATTCCCACCTATGAGTGAGAACATGCGGTGTTTGTTTTTTTTTTTGTCCTTGCGATCGTTTGCTGAGAATGATCGTTTCCAGCTTCATCCATGTCCCTACAAAGGACACGAACTCATCATTTTTTATGGCTGCATAGTATGTGTATATGTGCCACATTTTCTTAATCTAGTCTATCATTGTTGAATGGCGATCATTAAAAAGCCAAGAAACAACAGGTGCTGGAGAGGATGTGGAGAAATAGGAACAATTTTACACTGTTGGTGGGACTGTAAACTAGTTCAACCATTGTGGAAGTCAGTGTGGCGGTTCCTCAGGGATCTAGAACTAGAAATACCATTTGACCCAGCCATCCCATTACTGGGCATATACCCAAAGGATTGTAAATCGTGAGATGACGTCTAACATCTGCTCTTCTTCCTTTACACAACAGCTTTCAGCCTTTATTCTCTATTCTTCCATTGCATTTAGCTCTGCTCGTCAATGTCCATGTCACATAAGGGCAGTCCTTTCTCTCCACCTTTCTGACCTTACCTTCACCTCCCTCCACCCAACCACACACCCCAGACCCTGCTGTCCAGGCGCTGCAGATGTGTGGAACCAACAGGCCGGGACTCCGTGTTTTCAGCCTGCTCCTCAGCAAAACAAAGAAACGGAGCCTTTGGCGCTGTCTTGGTTTACTCTCCCATCTGCCTTTCACGGAGTCCTGCTTTAAGACACAGAAGGCCTATTAGCCATGCTCACCTGGGCAGGATTAGCGACAACTTGCTGCCCAGGTAACTACCACCTGGGCAATCTTCAACCTTAGTGATGGCCAGCGTGTATTTGCTTTGTTCAGCTGCTGTGTTTGCTTTTCTAACTGCTAATGGCCCACAGTTAGAGGGTTAATGAGGCAATAGGTGCTCTTCTGGGTAATTAAACTCTCAGCAAATGTGAAGCATTAGGTCAGATGATCTGAGTTCTTATTTGTCTGGAGGGATATGTTAATAGGAAAACTCTTTCCCTTTACTCATTTGAATGTTCTAAGGGCATGGGGAGAAGGTGTAGCTCATGGGAGAGGGAGTATGCCCCCACATCATTTAAGGGGAAAGGATGTGGCCATCAGTGTGGCTTGATGAGTTTGGTCTATAGTTCTAGAGATTCTCAGGATGGCAGGATGGTTCACAGCTGGGCCCCTCACTGGGCAGGAAACAGCCTCACCCAAGGTCACTATTCACCCTTCTGGGGTGGTTCACTGCCAATGACTGCTGATGCAGGCATCTGAAGTGCCAGCCCCTTGCCTCAATTTGAGACAACGTAGAAGGATTATCCACAATCTAGAGCTCTCTGCAGGTATAGCCAAGACCTCTGTTGCAGTTGCTTCCTGGGTCAACTTCTCTCTGGGCCCAGTCTTGCCTTCTCATTTCCTCGCAGGTGTATCTCCTGGGAACACTCCCTCAAGATATTCTGCATGTAGCTGTCTGTGTCAGTCTTTCTAGGGATCCTAGTTTAAGATACACACATATTGAATCATTTCTTCCGCAGGAGCTCCCATCCGCACCTCCTCAATGTAGTGTCTGATGCAGAATGCTCATTTAGTGTTTATTGAATGAACAGATGAACGAGTGAAGACAAATCTTGCTTGATGGAGTGGGAGAAGTTTCGAATTGTGCTTTGGCCTTAAGTTGAGCTCTGCATTCTAACACTTCACAGGCATCAATCTCAAAGTGCAGCAGAAAAAAACTGATAAAAATCTCATTTTAAAGCAATTACTGACAGTATGGAAAATGACTTTCACAAGGAAGCATAATGTTAAGATAATACAACTTTTGCAATATTGCCTAGAATGGCTGCTATCTTTTCAGCAAAGTGACTTTAGGTTTGAGTGTTGGGCAGTGGTACCAAGTACCAGGAACCCTCTGACCAACAGTACTGTCGATGTTCCCTTCACTTCTTGCTTTCTCTCCCAGGAACTCATTCTAGATCCAGAAACAGGTGAGAAGACCTGGACCCACAGGGTTATTTAGGGCTGTTGTGGGCTGGGCGATATCCTTAAGTCCCCCACCTCCCACCACACCCCCTGCAGCCCCTGGGCTCTGCTGACATCAGTCCTCCACAACCGTAGCTCAGATCCCGTGTCTCTACCCCAAGTGGTTTGTTGGATGCTGGACATTGGTCGAAGTTCTTAGGGGCTTTGATTTTAAGGGCCTTCCTTCCCTCAACCATGAAGCCACCCTAAAGGGGTGGTCTACTGTGTTATTCAAGGACCCAGTCTGAGCAAGCTCATGACTTCCCGAAGGACAGACTCGAGGCCCATTGGCTCTGCCAGGGGAGTCCCTGAAGGGCTGCCACTGTCCCCCGGTGAGGGGTAATTATTCCTGGGCTTTCCCACCTATCGTTAACCGTTTCCACAACCACAAGAATTTTTATTAAATCTTTTTTGTCTTCCTTAAACAACTTCAGGCTCTTTTCAGGCAAAGCCATTGTCTAACTCAGACTCACACGTCTCAGAGAGGCAATGATAATAAAGTCAATGTTTGAGTGCTCTTTCTATCATGAGCCAAGTGGTTTTTTTTTTCATGTCTCAAATGATTGAATCATTTCAATACTCCTAGAAGGTATTACTATCACCCCATTTTGTAGAGGAGAATACTGGTGACCAGGGAGGTTATGCAGTTTGTCCAATTTATTGCAGACCAAGGAAAGGGAGGACCAGAAAAGTTAGGGAAATTGCCCACTAACACCGTGAGTAAGTGGCAGGGCTGGTGTTTGAACCAGGCAGGCTGGCTCAATCCCACCCTCTGGGACACCATTCAATGGTATTGCCCTCTGAATAGTGGGACATTCTGCAAAGAACACTGGGTCACCTGGTTGTAACCTTAGATCTGCCACTGACTTTCTGGGGGAGCTTTGGAGAATCACCCAGCTCCTCTGGGCACTTGTCTGGGTGGCCTCTAGGGCTCCTTTCAGTTGGATGGTTCTAGAAAGTCTGCTTGTTATTTCCTCCTATCTCAACTTCTCACTTTTGACAGAGAACACTGGTGGCATGTGGAGTAAAAGAAGTACTTTCTTGGCATAAGAAAAACTTCAATGCCTAGTCCTTTTCAGGGAGGAGGTGGATGACTGGTTTGCAATGGGTACCAGCTCTTGAAATACGCTTACTGTAGGTATGAATTCCCCTAATCAGCACAGGTGCTGTTATTCCAGCAAGCGTCAGAATATGGGCTCATAAATATTATTCTCTCTTGTGCTGTTGTGGGCGATAGGGTACTTGACATCATCTAACAACACTTCAAAGTCAAGAGTCAATTGTTGCTGTTTTAGTGACTCTTCTTGGTGTCTGAATTAGCATCTGCTATGGTTTGAATGTAGCCCCCAAATTTCATGTGTTGGAAACTTAATCCCCAAATTCATATGTTGATGGTATTTAAAAGTGGCACCTTTGGGAGGTAAATAGGATTAGATAAGGTTGAGAGGGTGGGGCTCCCATGATGGGCCTGGTGGCTTTAAAAGAGGAGGAAGAGGGACCTGAGCTGGCACATTTGCTGATGCCCTCCACCATGTTATGACACAGCATGAAGGCCCTCACAAGATGCAGTCCCTCAACTCGGACTTCCCAGCCTCCAGAACCATAAGAAATACATTTGTTTTCTTTATAAATTACCCACTCTCAGGTATTCTGTTATAACAACAGAAAATGGACTAAGACAGCATCCTCCATCCTAAGTCTTTGTGATGTATTTAAAATCTCCTTTAAGGGGCAATAAAACCAAGAGGGCTATAGAGCTTCAACCTGTGGCTTGTGGAATGCAGCCTGGTCACCAGAATGCCATGTGTCTGCAGTGTGGCGGGGGGACAGGCAGAGCTTTCCAGCCTCCAGCTTCTGTCTCAGGCTGGCTTGTGGCCCAAACAGGAAAGGGTGACAGCTTTGGTTGAAAACATTGGTTTTTTTTTTTTGTTTTTTTTTTTTTGTTTTTTGTTTTTTTTTTTTCCTGTAAATGATAAATACTTTATGGGAAGGTTAACATGCTAAGATACTAGTCATAAATAGTTCCTTATGAATCCTGTAAGTATTCGTAAGTAGTATTCATCAGTAGTATTCATAAGATAGTATTCATAAGTAGTTCCTTATTAATCACACAATCCTTTATAACAGTTAAGAGTAAGTTTTCTTAGAGGGAGCATGAGAATTTCTCATTTTCTCATTTCTCTTTCTGGCAAAAAGTGCCTTAAAAAGTCTCTATTCAACAACTTAACCCTCTTTTCTAACATGCTTTTTTTTTTTTTTTGAGATGGAGTCTCACTCTGTTGTCCAGATCTAGGCTGGAGTGCAGTGGTGTGATCTCGGCTCACTGCAAGCTCCACCTCCCGGTTTCACACCATTCTCCTGCCTCAGCCTCCTGAGTAGCTGGGGCTACAGGTGCCCGCCACCATACCCAGCTAATTTTTTGTATTTTTAGTAGAGACGGGGTTTCACCGTGTTAGCCAGGATGGTCTTGATCTTCTGACCTCGTGATCTGCCCACCTCGGCCTCCCAAAGTGCTGGGATTACAGGCTTGAGCCACCACGCCTGGCCTCTAACATGCTCTTTTGAACTCACTCCCATGGTGCTTTTTCTCTCAAGGACACCAGCAACATTCTTAAGGACACCAGCAACCTTGATTCTTCTCAAGGACACCAGCAACATTCATTTTGTCAAACCAAACAATCCACTCTCCTTTCTCGTGTTGCTTGACCTGTCAGCATCACTGACATGCTAGGCACCTGCACAGATTCCTACATGTAGTGGGTTGGGAACAATGAGCTTGGAGGGTTCATGGCTTTAGAGCAAGTGGAGGGAAGCCCGCCCTTTGCCTAGGGAGAGACATTACTTCCTCCCTGAAGGCTGCTTGCTATAAGCACAACCCTGAGACACAGCCCAGGCAAGAAGCAGTCAGGACCATGCATTCTGGGCATAGCTGGCAAGAAAATGCAGTGACATGCAGGGTCAGGTGGATAGGCCTCTTCCAAAAGTGTGTGTCCCAAAGGCAATCATTCTCAAATTCCTGAACCCTGGTTCTCCAGCATCAGTCAAGCTTAGTCTTACTATTAATTAATTATCAGCAAATATCCCCATATTAACACACACCTAATAATGATTATAAGGACAACTCACATGTATTGAACATCTACCATGCGGTGAGCCTGACTATGGCTTCATTTAATCTCCACAACCTCTCAGTAAGGAAAATATAGTTTGGCTCATACAGATTAAGTAATTCAACAGCGAACAGGAAGTAGTGGAACTGATATTCAAACCTACATATGCTTGGCTGGGCATGGTTGCTCATGCTTGTAATCCCAGAACTTTGGGATGCCAAGGTGGGAGGATCCCTTGACAACAGGAGTTCGAGATTAGCCTGGGCAACACAGTGAGACCCAGTCTCTACAAAAAAAAATTAAAAAATTAGACAGGTGTGATGGCACACACCCGTAGTCTCAGCTACTCGGGAGGCTGAGGTGGATCACTTGAGCCCAGGAAGTTAAGGGGGCAGTGAGCAATGATTGCACCACTGCATTGTGGCCTGGGTGACACAGCGAGATCCTGTCTCTAAAAAAAGCACACAAACTGAACCAACACACACAGAAAACCTATGTTTGCTTGAATCCAAATCTGTCCTCTTTATGCCTCATCACCCTTCCTGATAGGATTAAATGTGCAGCATTGCATGACGTACACATATAAGAGAGTAAAGAAGGAAGGAAGAGGACCAAGAATCACGTTTTAAGAAATACTTGAAGAAGCCAAGTGGTGAATTTTTAAAAAGAGGGGTGGTGAACCACAGTGTATGAAAGCTCAGGCAGATGAGGTCTGAGGACAGAGCAGTGCTTGGCTGCTCGTGTAGAAAAAGGGCTTTGGGCGGGAGCATGCTTATTCTCTTCCGTCTGTTGGTCATGAGTTACAGTTGGACTTTCAGGTTAGCTGACTGACAGCTTATACATTTTGTAAGATACAAGAACTCAAGACAATGTAAATCCCAGGGTGGAGTGGAGGTAAGGGCTAATGGAACAACTCACAGCACCAGCCAGCTGGAGATGGAGATATGAGAGGCAGCGGGCAGGATGACTGATGGTGGCGCCCATGGGTTTTGGTGTGAGACTTGGCTTCAAACCCCTGGACATCATTTTCTAGCTCTTTTGAGAGTTAGGTCTTAGGAAAATCTTTTGATATCAGATTCTGAATTAATTGAATGTAATCAATAGCTATTTAGAAAGGAAGATGAAAAATATGCAGTCTTCATTGTGAAATAGATAAATCCCATGCTTAGGAAAAGCTTTTAATTTGAAATTTTACATAGAGTTTTTGTTTAGTGTTTTTTTTTTTAAACTAGTAAATGGCACCCATCATCATTTTCCTCAGCTGAGTAATATCTGACCCTGGTGAATAGTAGAGAAGTAATTATTTCATTTACTTTATCTCTATCATTTTTTCCAAGGGAGAGTGGGTCTGTGAAATTTTCAGAAGCTTAATATATCTGACTTGCAAATGAGCAGAGCTGAAAGGTGGAGAGGCTACCTTACTGTATCATCTTGGAGAGACACTTGATTGCAGAAGAAAATAAAGGCATTTAAATGGCGCTTACAGAATATTTTCTACCCTGGACTTTGTTTCCTCATTCATTCATCCCACAAATGTTTGTCAAGCACTCTCTATGCCAACCATTGTTTTGAGGGTTTAATGAAAATTAAAGCTAGAAGAAACACATGAGTCTTTTGTTGATCAAAACTATTCAATAGTTTTATTCTTCCATTCCATCAATCTTATATTCATCTGATTAGTCTTAAATCCCAATTCCAATACACAAAGTCTCCTTTCTCTCCAGCCAACTGGTCAACTCTTTGCACCTAACTCACCACCCCATCTTGTTTGTGTTGTCATCATTCTGCATGCCAGGAACGTTCACTCCTCTTCAGTGTATCATTCTTTTTTCCCGTCAGATCCTAATTCAAGTCCCACTACTTTCATGAAGCCCTCCTCACTTGCTTTAGCCTGTGACACTCCTGGAATCCTTCTAACAGCTCTCATCCCTGAATGCCCGGATGACTTTTTCTGATTATAAAAATATTGCAGGATGAGTAAGGAAAATTTGAAAGAGAAGGAAATAGATCACCTTAATTCTTCTTTGCAGAGAACATTATACTTAGCATCTTGTGAATTTTTTATATGGACTTAAAAAAGCAGAACTGATGTAATAATACATATAAAATGTTATATCTTATTTCTCCTACTTAATGTTATATAATTACGATTTCTCCAAGTTATTAAAAACTTTCAGCTATTATTTGTAACATTTGCCTGACTTTCCACTTGAAATGTGTACCATAATTTACTCAGTAATTCCTCTGTCACGAAAAATTTAGTTTGAGTTTAGTTTTTTCCTATTATAAATAACCCGGAGATAAACATAAGGCTTACTCCATATTATAAATTATTTACTTAATTGAAAATCTTAGAATTTGAATTACTATGTCAAATGATGTAAACATGTTGATATATATTGCATAAGTGTTGTACAAAAGGTTAATATTAATTTTCGTCCTTGAGTAGACAGTTATTTCACCATATCCTCATTAGCACTAAGTATTCTTTAATAAAAACAAAACAAAAAATTTCGCTAACTTGTGTCACCTGTCTGTCATTTGGCATATGCAGCAATGATCTTCTTCCCCAGATACATTAGTCACCACACTCCCAAATCAGAGTCAGGTTATAATTTAGATTGTACTATTGATTTGAATACCCACTTAGAGCTCGCGAACCTCCCACCTCACGTGTTGAAAAATTGCTGTGCCCTCTACAAAGTAAGCTGCGGTGACAATGAGGATTGACAGCTCCTTCTCCTCTAGGATGGTCCTCTTCTTTTGGGATGCAGCCTCAGGGGTCCCTGTGTTCCTTCTCCCTTTCTTCATACTGGTCCCTTCTTCTCTGGGC
This sequence comes from Hylobates moloch, assembly GCF_009828535.3. Lineage (NCBI taxonomy): Eukaryota > Metazoa > Chordata > Mammalia > Primates > Hylobatidae > Hylobates > Hylobates moloch. The sequence goes on along the minus strand of NW_026652277.1, from coordinate 5,070,963 downwards.
AACTTGTAATGTTCCAGGAGCTTTGGTGGCTTTAACCAACAGCTTCTTGCTGTTTCCTCAGTTGGCAGTGTGGAGTTACAGTTTTTTCCCCCAGCATTTGTCAGTGTTGAGCATATTTTTCTCATAACTGCTCCCCCCTTCTGCATGTGAGATCCTATCAATATCGTTCTAATGGATCTGCCTTTCCTTCATTTCCTGTGTGGACTCTGCCCGTGCCAACATGTGGGTTCTCCAATTGTCTTCCTGACCTCTCATTCTACAGTCTTCCTGGGCAACTCCACCTGCCTCCAAGGCAGACTGATCTCGGTGTAACAACTAGGATTTTAAAATTATATTTTATATTACATTACATAATTATTATATTGCATACTTTTATTACATATTTTAAATTAATTTATTCAATTATTTAACTTAATTTTATTACATAATTCATTACATAATGACTATGACAATTTTCAAAATTACATTAAATGTATCTTGGTGCAAAATCTGTAACTGAAATCTGCCCCCTGCTCCTGAGCTTCCGCCTAATATTCCAACACCTACTAAGTATTTCCATCCGGCTGTCTTCCAAGGTTGTAAGGGAAAGTTCTCTGGGAAGGAAATTGGAGGAAAGAGACTTTATTCCAGCAAACGGCTGACAAACGAGGGAGATGCAGCCTCTGGTGTAAACAAAGATGTGTTCCAGAGAACAAAGGGAGGGTTTGGTGTTTTCTTAAATTTTATTTTATTTTTATTTTTTATTTGAGGGATGGAGTCTTGCTGTCACCCAAGCTAGAGTGCAGTGGCGTGATCTCATCTCACCGCAAACTCCGCCTCCCGGGTTCAAGTGATTCTCCTGCCTCAGCTTCCCAAGTAGCTGGGGCTAGCTTTTATAGCAAAAGTTTCTGCCCAATCAGGTTCAAGTATGCAAATAAAAAATTCAAACTGATTAGTCAACACAGCTGAGCCCTGATTGGTTGATACAGCTGAACCCTGATTGGTTGGTTCAGATGAGCTCTCCTTTGTTGGTTTAGGTGAGCTCTAATTGATTGATTCAGGTAAGCTCTGATTGGTTTGTTCAAGTGAGCTCTGAAAGTTCCAAAGTTAAATAGAGGTGTGGGTTTTGGGGAACTCAGGGTGCTTGTGTGACCTCCAGTCAACAAATGACTGCTTGGCTGTATTTAAAATTTGTGCCTGGTTAGCTGCTTGGGATCCATCTTGAAGGATTGGCTCTGTCAGGTTCACATTTGTGTATACGACCTTCAAGCTCAGCATGTCCAGTTACAGTGATTGTTCCTCTGGCCTCACAACCCTTTCTGCTTCTCCTGTGTCCTCTAGACAGCCTGATGATACCATCTTCCCATTAGCTCTGTGAAATGGTTTGGCTGTGTCCCCACCCAAATCTCATCTTGAATTCCCCCCCGTCTCGTGGGAGGGACCTGATGGGAGGTAATTGAATTGTGGGGGTGGGTCTTTCCTGTGCTTTTCTCCTGATAGTGAATAAGTCTCATGAGATCTTATGGTATCATAAGCGGGAATTTCCCTGCACAAGCTCTTTCTCTTTGCCGCCATCCACAGATGTGACTTGCTCCTCCTTGCCTTTCGCCACGATTGTGAGGCCTCCCCAGCCAGGTGAAACTGTAAGTCCAGTTAAACCTCTTTCTTTTGTAAATTGCCCAGTCTCCGATATGTTTGTTTTATCAGCAGCGTGAAAACGGACTAATACACTCTGAACTAGGGGTAGGGGTCCTGCAGTCCTCATTGTTGGTACCCTGGACTACCAAAATAAAGCTTTTCTGGTCTTCCTGTCTCCAGACCCGCCCTATACGCTTGAGCCGGAGTGACCTTCTTCAATTTGCTTAGTAGCCTTCTATAGCTGGTCATCGTCAGGATTAAGTTAGAAATCCTGAGTTCAGTACACAAAACCGAGCAGCACCTGATCTCTGCTACCTCTCCAGCTTTTCTGGTATAATATGCAAATTGTCTCTCACAAGGACCCCGGCTGCATGAATTCCGGTTGATTCTTAATTGAGCTATGTCAGAATCCTTTCTTGTTTTCTGTAACAGATTCCTAGGGGCAGTGCCATGCTTTGCAGTTTGTGAATTTCAGAGAGCCTAACAGGTGAGGCACCACCCCTAGAGCCCTGTGGTCACACCTCACATACCCTGTCTGGGGGAAGACAGCAATTCTGTGTTCTAACCCTCTCTGACGGTCATTCGCTGTGTGATCTTTGGAGAAACACCTGAGTTTTTGGGCTTCAGTTTGCTCGTCTGTGGAATGAGCTAGTCAAAGGGAACTTGGAAATGATTGCTAAAGTCTCCTTGGGTGTTTTCATTTGTGTCTGTTTTTGGTCAAAACCCTGAGCTGATGTAATATTAGAGCCAGGCATTAGAGGGCAGCGTTAACTAAAATTTGCTGGGAAGTCCACATATGCTGGACCTTATCTTGGAAGTTGGTTTTGATTTGTTGCCTCAAATATTGATGATAAAATACGAAGTGAGCATACAGAGATATATACATTATGCAATCTTATGAGGATCATGTTAAGCATTTGGTTCTTTTCCTAAAAGTAATGGGAATACTTCAGATTATGATGAAGATTCACAAAATAAGAGATACTGAAGCTTCACATGAAGATTTACAAAATAAGAGATACTGCTAAGACAAATCTAATCACTTCTGTTAACTTTTCCAATTATTATAGGAGAATTTTTTTTTAAATACTGAGGCAGAATATTCATAGAATCAGTCACTCTATATTTGAAAATAACAGAAACTGATGAGTCTTAGGCAATTTGCATGAACATAGTGCAAAAATAGAATAGTTTCTCCTGAAATTGATCAAATAATTGCGAGTCTTTGAAAAATTAGTGAGTTAATATTAATCTTCATAAATTGGTATATTTTTGGAATCTGAATATTTCTGTGCATGTGAGTGTGACATGCTAATATTTAATGCTGCACAGTTCTCTTCTACAATATGCCAGGTTATATAGTCTAAATGTTTGAGTTGAAAAAAGACATTAATAACCAGTGGGGCCCTCTGTGGCCATCACTGAAGTGGGAGTGGCCAAAATGAAGTTCAATCCCTTTGTGACTTCTGACCAAAGCAGTAACTGCAAAAGGCATTTCAATGCGCCTTCCCACATTCACAGAACAGTTATGTCTTCCCCTCTTTCCAAACAGCTGAGACAGAAGTACAACGTTTGATCCATGCCTGTCTGAAAGGATGATGATGTTCAGGTTGTGTGAGGGCACCATAAAGGTCAGCAAATCGGCAAAGTAGTCCAGATTTACAGAGAGAAATATGTCATCTACATCGAATGGGTGCAGCGGGAAAAGGCTAATGACACAACTGTCCATGTAGACTTTCCCCCCAGCAAGGGGGTTATCAGTAGACTAAAATTAGACAAAGACCACAAAAAGATCCTTGCACAGAAAGCCAGATCTCACCAAGTAGGACAGGAAAAGGGCAAATGCAAGGAGGAAACGATTGAGAACATGCAGGAATAAAGTAATCTTGTATACAAGCTTTCATTAAAACTTGAAAAAAAAACTGGTGGGGATAATGTAACACAGATGTAGGACAGGGAGAGGTTAAAAGTGTCTGTATGCATACGTGTGTGTGCGTGTGTGCTTGTACGTGTTCATGTGTGTATGCATGGGTGCATGAGTGTGTTCTTGTGGTGTGTGTGCTTGCCTGTGTGTGCATGTATGTGGGCTTGTACTGGTTCGCCTTTACTTTTTTGTTTTAATCAGAGGAAAGTGAACAATAGGTGAAAAGAAAGAGGGTCTATTTTGATCTAAAAGTAGTGTGGTGGGGGGGTTAGAATTGCCCCTGGGGAAGGTAATGTTCTCGATTGCACATCCTGCGGCAGGTAAATAAGCCCCTCCATAATCAGAAAAAGCAGCTCGCTATTCTCTAAGGAAGGGAAGGGACTCCCAGTCAGCACCTGCTCTTGAATTGTGCAAATGTGAAGGAAAAGATTAAAAAAAAAATTAGAGTGATCATGGCTGTCTTAGTCTGTTTAGGCTTCTGTAACAAAAATGCCGTGCACAGGGTGACTTATAAACAGCAGAAATTTATTTTTCAACATTCTGGAGGCTGGGAAGTCCAAGATCAAGGCTCAGGCAGGTTTGGTATTAGGTGAGGGTCTGTTTCCCGGTTCTCACTGTGTCCTCACATGGGGCAGAAGGGCAAACAAGCTCCCTTGGGCCTCTTTTCTAAGGCACTAATCCCATTCATGACGTCCCCATCCTCATGACCTCATCAACTCCAAAACCCCACTTCTTAATACTATGACCTTGAGGGTAGGATTCATCATATGAATTTTGGAGGGACACAAACATTCAAAACATAGCAATGGCCAAATGCACATTGCTAGGGAAGCTAAACAAGCTCATGCTTTCATACTTGAAGCCAAAAATGGCTTTAACATATTTTATGAAAACCAGTGCAGTTGACAGAAAATGGAGATTTAAAATTTCACGTAAAGTAAATGGTGATAGATAAAAGTCGAATCTCCCATCTGTTTTCCTTTCATCTTCTCCATCAAAGACAATAATTTGGTTTTAAAAAGGGCAGGGGAAAGGAAATTGGAAGATAAACTAGATGACATGATTTGGAAGCAGACTTCGAGTTCAAAAAATGCACTTATCCTTCGGTTCGGGTTAGAAATCCAGTCAGTGTTGACTGAAATGAATAGAAGTTGTTCCAGGTCCTAAGCTGGGAAGAAGTTGCTGAACCACAGTCAGTGATCCTTAAAGAATCATGAATAGAATAAGACTGGTGGACAAATGTACATTCTTTGTTGAAATATCAATTTAATGAAGTGAATTCTGCACAGTACAGTTCTAGAAAATTAACATCAACATTGGACAATACTTTTAATTTTTTTGTGTGTGCGTGTGTGTGTGTGTGAGACAGGGTCTTGCTCTGTTTCCCAGGCTAGAGTACAGTAGCACGATCTCAGCTCACTGCAGCCTCGACCTCAAGGGCTCAGGCCTCCCAGCTATTCAGAAGGCTGAGGCAGGAGAATTGCTTGAACCCAGGAGGCAGAGGTTTCAGTGAGCTGAGATTGCACCACTGCATTCCAGCCTAGGCAACAGAACGAGACTCCATCTCGAAACAAAAATAGGGCAGCTAGGCATGGTGGTACACCTGTATAGTCCCAGCCGTATGGGAGGCTGAGGTGGAAGGATGACTTAAGCCCAAGAGTTTGAGTCTAGCCTGGGTAACACAGTGAGACCCCATCTCTAAAAAATAAATGAAAAAGTAAAAACTGGGAAGCTCCTTGATTAATATGTGACATATTTATTATAGAGACAGTTTGGCTTTTAAACTTACAGACGATATTGCTTTGTCTCTGAAGGGACAGCAAACATTTCTGGACCAACTACTGAAAATGACTAATGGGAGCAAGAGTACCCAAAAGACGACAAACCCTTTCACCAAATCAGGGGTCAGTAAACTGTCATACGTGATTCGGCAAGGAAACTGAAGGATCTATGAGATGTTTGAACAGAGACATTTTAGAGAATTTCCTTTAAATGATGAGGGGATTGAAGGAAATGAGGGTAAATTCTATTAGAGTGTAGCCAATATCTGGAATTGGCCAGGAAGTAAAGATATTCCAATTTTGTTTGGATGGTAGAGATGGCTTATAGAAAGTGGTCATTGCTAGGTTACTAAATTTGTTATGTTCCAGAAAAATCAAAGGAGAAGGAAAGACATCAAATACCACACAGATATAAACTGACAGCTGCCCATGAGCTTTTGAAACACTAAAGACAACTTTAGTTGAATTTCTAGATTTCAGTTTTGAAGTTTCAGTTGGCCCAACATGTTCTCAAAGGATGTAGCCTTTACTGAATCTGATTAGGCATTATATGCATAAGATGTAATATCTTGGATTTCTACTGGAATTATTACCACCTGAAGAATTTCAAAGTCCTAGCGATAAGAACAATCCGAACTATGGATTAAATTTTTTCTTTGACATATATTCAGGGTCTTCTGTAAAGACATGAATTTGTGGTCATAATTGTGACAATATTGTAAAATAATATTGATTTCTGCAAGGTCAAGTGCAGCAGACATCAAGGCTTACTAGCTGTCTTGCTCTTAAACTTTCTATAAGAAAAGCAATCTCATGTAGAGACAACACCAGGGATTTTAAAAGAAAAGAGCTACGATTTGGATTCTAGCGAGCACGCTTTCAACGAATGAGTTCATGTTTTTGAGAGGGCTTTGTACACTTTAAAATGTTCTATTAATGTGCATTCAACTTAAGTGAAATTGTCTATGATACTCAGAATCCATTACAATTCAGGTGAATGGATTTGGTAGTACCGGAAAGAGTGTAATTGAACTTTATAGGTTTATTTGGTAAGAAAGCGCCCTGTTCTCAGTGACTCAGGTGTAGGTACACAATGTTCTGAACCAATAGGGTTTGCTAGGACACTTTCCAGTGATGAGTAGGACTTCTCTGAGGAGTACACCGCTGTTACTCAGAGCAATTGACAAGGTAAGTAGGAGTTATGGCTTTGATATTTGCCATAGTTGCTTCCCTCACTGCCTGTTTTTGTGCAGTTGCCCTGGATGTGGGATGGATGCAAAGAAGATTGTATTTAATTTACTGGCAATAGGACGAGGAGGTGGGCATCTATCAAGATAATGGTAAAGAGAAAACGTTGCCAAAATGCAGGAAGAAGACACACACAGACAGGAGCAAAGGATGAATGAGACTTTGACCCACTGGCACAGCAATAGAACGAGGAATAAAATAAACTATCTTCCAGGGTGATCAAAAGCTAGCATTTTATAGATCATGATAGGTTAACATCGTCAGATTTTCTGTAATCTACAAAACCTCATGATTGTTTCAGATAATTTACAATCCTGCATACGGCTATGCCTGTCAGGACTTGTTAAATTCCCAGAAAATGCAAAAGTTAATGACACTGTGAACCCTGAAGGGATACAACTATTATTCATGGCCAGGCATAGTGGCTCATGCCTCTCATCCCAGCATTTTGGGAGGCCGAGGCAGAAGGATCACTTGAGCTCAGGAGTTTTAGGCCAGCCTGGGCAACATTGTGAGACCTCATTTCTACTAAAAATTAAAAAAAATCAGCCAGGCATGGTGGTGCGTGACTGTATTCCTAGCTACTCAGGAGGCTGAGGTGGGAGGATTGCCTGAGCCCAGGAGATTGGGGTGCAGTGAGCTATAATCATGCCACTGTACTCCAGCCTGGGCAACAGATTGAGACCCTGTCTCAAAACAACTCCAACAGCAACAGGCCGGGCGCGGTGGCTCACGCCTGTAGTCCCAGCACTTTGGGAGGCCGAGGCGGGTGGATCACGAGGTCAGGAGATTGAGACCATCCTGGCTAACACAGTGAAACCCCGTCTCTACTAAAAATACAAAAAATTAGCCGGGCGTGGTGGCGGGTGCCTGTAGTCCCAGCTACTCAGGAGGCTGAGGCAGGAGAATGGCATGAACCCGGGAGGCGGAGCTTGCAGTGAGCTGAGATAGCACCACTGCACTCCAGCCTGGGTGACTGAGTGAGACTCCATCTCAAAAAAAAAAAAAAAAAAACCCTCCAATAGCAACAACAACAAAAAATTGTTAGTCACGTGGAGTGATACCCCAAACTTAAACGCTTTCCAAGCTACTCTTGCCTTGATCACTCGTGTTAGCAGAGAAGGGGGACCCTGTTTAAAACATTAAATGGCCAGAGCAATAGAGGGAGAGTGTATTTGGACTCCCTGGGGAAATTGTTTTCCAAAAACAGCCCAAGAACAGCCCAAGAGAGCTGGTTTGTTATAGTTCTAATTGAGGAAGAGAGAAATTATCTATCTCAAGAACTTCGGTGAGAGGCTTGCTTTCTTAGGGAGATTGTGGTGAAAATACAAAAGATCTGTAAATAAACATGAGATAGTGACATAGATGTTTAAGAATTCTCTAACAATAATCAAAAATCTGGCCCGTCACACAATGCATGTTCATGGTGAACCTAAATCATTTGTAGACAACCTACTTCTGGGTCAGGGCTTTATACATGGCAGAGCAGCTCCCTCGCTGTGATGTATTGAAAGTCAGTTCTTGATTTGTAAAAAGTATAAATAAAACAGAAAAAGAAAATTAAAAAAAAATCCAAAGGAAATAACAACAAAAGCTAGTTTCTAAACACTCTTTGGCAAGGAGAGCTGAAATACTTACAGACAAGTAATAAACCCACTGCTTTGCTTTAATCTCTTTGAAGGAACAAATTGTTGGCTTATCAAGGGTTCAGTGAAAGGACTGATCGCCATCTGATTGATGAGTTTGTGAAGGAGTTCCCATAACTGAGCAGACGTGTTTGGTGCCTGGGCAGTGGTGCTGCCTTTGGTCTCTGAGCAGTGGTCTGCGAACACTGGAGAACTGTAGGGAACAGAAGTGGGTAGGCATTTGCAGGCAGGTGGATGCCACTCTAGGGTGTGTGTTAGTCAGGGTTCTCCAGAGAAACAGAACTAACAGGAGATCTAGCTACAGGTGTAGAAAGAGAGTTATCATGAGAGATTGGCTCACAGGATTAGGGGTGCCGAGAAGTCCCATGAACTGCCATCTGTGAGCAGGAGATGCAGGAAAGCTGGTGGTGCAATGCAGTCCAGACCCAGGTCCGTGGACCAGGGGAGTTGCCAGTGTAAGTTCCGGCCCATCTGAAGGCTGGAGAACCAGGAGTGCCAGCATCCAAGGGCTGGAGAAGGTGGGCGTCCTGCTCCCAGAAGAGAGCGCGTCAGCCCCTCTGCTGTCTTTTCGTTCTATGTGGGCCCTTGAAGGATTGGATGATGCCCTCCCACATTGGTGAGGGTGATTTTTTTCTACTCAGTCTACAGATTCAAAATTTGGTTCAGTCAATTGAACTAAAATACTAATGTCTCTGGAAACACCCTCACAGACATACCCAGAAATAATGTTTCACCAGCTATCTGGGCATCGTTTAGCCTGGTCAAGTTGACATTTAAAATTAACCATCGGCCAGGCACGGTGGCTCATGCCTGTAATCCCAGCACTTTGGGAGGCCGAGGTGGGCTGATCACCTGAGGTTGGGAGTTCGAGACCAGCCTGACCAACATGGAGAAACCTTGTCTCTACTAAAAATACAAAATTAGCCGAGCGTGGTGGCGCATGCCTGTAATCCCAGCTACTCGGGAGGCTGAGGCAGGAGAACCGCTTGAATCTGGGAGGAGGAGGTTGTTGTGAGCTGAGATCACGCCATTGCACTCCAGCCTGGGCAACAAGAGCAAAACTCCATCTCAAAAAAGAAAAAAAGTTAACCATCACAGTGTGTGTACGTGTATGTGCGTGTATATGCATGCATGTGTATATGCGTATATGTGTCTGCATGTATGTATATGTGTGTTTGAGTGTATGTGTATATGTGCATCTATGTATGTGTATGTGTGTGTGTATGGGTGTATATGTATGCATGTGTGTGCATACATGCATGTATGTATGTTAAGGAGAGAAATCTATAAACCTCAAGAAAAAAGCTGACAAGTTTCTACAGCAGATTACTAACCCGGCTGGTGGTCACTCCTTCACTGTGCAGCTCCTGGCACTCACGGTCTAAGAATATCTTCTGCCTTTGCATGGCTGGGGTGCCTCCTTCCCCTAACCTCTTTCCTGGTCCTCTTCCTTGTGGTTGCAGGACTGACCTGGCAGAACCATGGCCCGGTATACATGTCGAGGTTGTGAAAGATGGCTTCATCCACAAATCTTAAATCTGCAGACTAAAATGCCTGTGATATCCATGTCTCTCTGTGGTGTGGTCTGTCTGAAAGAAAGATAAGCTTGAGTGAAGAGCCCTGGAATCTGTGGCCCCCGTGTCTTCAACTATGCCCCATTGCCCATCACTGGTGGCTTTTTCCTGGTTGATTTCCCGACAATGATGAACCTGTTGTCCTGTCAGTGTTGCTTTTGGTAGGCACGGTCTTCTGCTTCTTCCTGATCACTTCCCTCTTCCTTTCTTTGTCAGGCTGATGCCTCCCTGTGGCTTGGCTTTGAACCTGGTGGAACATTTGGGGTTGCCCTCTGAGGCGTCCCACCCTCCCAGTGAAGGCAGCTGGGGTCAGGCCTGCTTTGCTATCCCTTGAAAGGCACAGGCTGTCCTCATGATGGAGCCCTTGTCCACACCCATTCCACCCTTGGTTGCTTCAGGCCGGCCACACTAAATTTGTCTCAGTGTTTCAAAAACACCAGTTATTTCACATCCTGTTGCCTTGTTCACAGTAATCTCTCTCTGGCATAATCTTTCCTGCCTGCCTCATGCACACTTAGATCAGTTTCCTGGAACTGCTATAACACATTGACCAAAACTGGGTGGCTTAAAACTGTGAAAACTTATTCTCTCACAGTTCTGAAGTCTGAAATTGAGGTGTTGGTAGGGCCACATTCCCTCTTGGGTATGTGGGTTCTTCAAATATAAGATGCTGACAATTGTAAGATGCATTATTATTTTATATACTACCTAAGAAAGAAAAAACTCTGCCAACTAACTTAGGTCATGCTGTCAACTTTAAGATGCATCCCAATTTCATTTTATGTGAAAAAATGTGCAATTAATGGAATGCAGCATAACTTATAGAAAGCCAAATGAATTCCACTCTCTGGAATCACAAGATTAGGATATATCAAACTGAATAAATAAATAAATGCACATTGGCAAAACTGGCCAAGCACAAAGAGGTTAAGACAATGTGGAAAGACCTTGCAAATATGACTTCAACACGCTCATTGGGTTCTGCCATTTTGAAGCACTCACACAAGTCTTGGAAGGCAGAAAGAAGCAGCAGCCAAATCCTAGGGCATTTGGTGTTTTCTGCTGGCAGTGAAAGTGATAGAGGTGGCAGGCACAGCCTCTGGCTTCCAAGGTGACCACAGGCAGATGTGGGGTGGCTACACTCACTGCACCACCTGCTGTGCAGTGGTTACTGGGCTCCTGTGTCCAGGGCACTGTGTGGCTGTGGCTTCCCGATTCTGGCCATCATAGCTGTGGATGGAGGTATGTTCTTGAGTGCAAGCATTTCCGAGGTAGCTTTCCTGATAGGGCAGGTACACAGTGTTCTTGGAGCAGTTCCTAGAGGTCATGTTAAGCTTCCATCTCCAGGCCTTACCAGTGTTTTCTAAGCAACCAAAATTATTTATCTCATTTCTGCTTAAAAGGCATAGAACAGTTCTTGTTTCTGGCACTGAGTTCCAGCTAATACAGTGTTTGAAACCAAACATGGTTGCAGGCAACTGAGTCAAGATTGGAGTATTTGGATAGATTAAATTACGCTGAAGTAACAATTTCCAAATCTCATCAGCTTCACAAAATGAACTTCTGTCTGTCATTCATAGTGTCCAGGGCTTTGCTCTAGGTGGACATTCCAGGACTCAGGGTGATATGTTATTTTGGTATGCCAACCAAAGGCTCTGCAACAGGAGAAGGAAGCTGGGGAATTAGGTGCTGAATGCCAACTCAACATACAAAACTCAGTTGCATTTCCATATACCAATAACAAATTGGTTGAAAAAGAAGCAATATAATATTCCATAGTGTATATAAAACACATTTTCTTTATGCATTCATCTGTTCATAACACTCAGGTTGGTTCCATATCTTGGCTACTGTGGAGTGCAGATATCTCTCTGACATACTAATTTCATTTTCTTTGGATACATACCCAGCAGTGGGATTGCTGGATCAAGTGGTAGTTTTATTTTTAGCTTTTTGAGGAACCTCCAACTATTCTTCATAATGGCCGTCACTCCTGACTGCTCTTTTGGATGCAGAGTGCCTCCTCTTTTCCTGCAGTTCACGCAGGAAAAGCACCCAAGGCTGGGAGAGGAGAAAACTCGGGGTGCTGATGGCAGTGAGCTTTTCCGTATTAAAGGGAGCTGTGTTCTCTGAAGTTGGAGTGTCTTCAGCTGTGGCTTATCTCCCTTCAGCAAGCCCAGGTCCCATGGCATGGATTCTGAGAAACACCTTGGTGAAGAATGTGGACTCCTAGCTCAGACCAAACTCTGCAACCTTAGCAAAGCTGGATATTCAATCTGTTGCATTCTTCTGATCATGTGTTACAACCTACAAATGGCAGAGCCATTGGCAATCAAACACCTGATGTTTTTCCCTGGTGTAATCCATGCCCCAGAGAGACAGGAAACCCTCCCTTCGTCTTCTCGGCCTCAGTTTGGGAAGGTGTTTACCCCTGGGACCCGGGGCTTCAAAATTCAGCAATAATTACTGATATGATTTGGATATTTGTGCACTCCAAATCCTATGCAGAAATGTAATCCCCAGTGCTGGAGGCAGGGCCTGGTGGGAGGTGATTGGATCATGCACGGGATCCCTCATGAATGGCTCAGCACATTCCCCTTGTGATGAGTTAGTTCTCACTGTGAGTTTCTGGGAGATCTAGTTGTGTAAAGTGTGTGGCATTGCCCCCACTTGCTCTCTCTTGCTCCCACTCCTGTGGTGTGAGACACAGGCTCCCCCCTTACCTTCCACTATCACTGTAAGCTCCCTGTGGCCCTCCCCAGAAGCAGATGCCAGCACCATGCTTCATGTCCAGCCTGCAGACCATGGGCCAATTGAGCCCCTTTTCTTTATCAATTACCCAGTCTCGGGTATTCTTTCATCATGAGGCAATTGTCCTAATACCATCACTCCCATGTCCTAGCTTCAAGGAAGGCTGTTGTTTTAGTCCCAGCCCAGGGAAACATGTGAAGATATAGCCTCACAAAATTGAATGTGGAACTCTTGGACTTACTCTTACATGCCTGATTTTTAAAAAAATACTAGGGTCCGGGAGCGGTGGCTCACGCCTGTAATCCCAGCACCTTGGGAGGCTGAGGCAGTCGGATCATGAGGTCAGGAGATTGAGACCATCCTGGCTAACACGGTGAAACCCCGTCTCTACTAAAAATACAAAAAAAGCAGTTGGGCGTGGTGGCGGGTGCCTGTAGTCCCAGCTACTCAGGAGGCTGAGGCAGGAGAATGGCGTGAACCCGGGAGGCAGAGCTTGCAGTGAGCCGAGATCACACCACTGCACTCCAGCCTGGGCAACAGAGCGAGACTCCATCTCAAACAAACAAACAAACAAACAAACAAACAAAAACTAGGAACAGTTACACATAAAAGATACTCAGTAAATATTTCTGGAACTGAATTTCAGGTAGGATATCTAGCCCCACCTATTAATCCTAACCTCTGGCAAAGGTGGCTTTAATGTTGTGAATGCTTAAGAAGCCTTAATGAGATTTAAGAACTTTCCCAGGAACAAATAAGTTTTCGTGTTATCCCCCTCAGTGAACACTGTGACACTTACATAACCCAGCATTCCTGCCCCATCAGCCTGAACTACAGAAGAAGGCGGTATTTCATTGATACCCCGTTGAAGACGTGGGGCCAGGGTCAGGGTCACACTATCCTAAATATATATGCACCCAATACAGGAGCACCCAGATTCATAAAGCAAGTCCTGAGTGACCTACAAAGAAACTTAGACTCCCACACAATAATAATAGGAGACTTTAACACCCCACTGTCAACATTAGACAGATCAACGAGACAGAAAGTTAACAATGATACCTGGGAATTGAACTCAGCTCTGCACCAAGCGGACCGAATAGACATCTACAGAACTCTCCACCCCAAATCAACAGAATATACATTTTTTTCAGCACCACACCACACCTATCCCAAAATTGACCACATAGTTGGAAGTAAAGCTCTCCTCAGCCAATGTAAAAGAACAGAAATTATAACAAACTGTCTCTCAGACCACAGTGCAATCAAACTAGAACTCAGGATTAAGAAACTCACTCAAAACCGCTCAACTACATGGAAACTGAACAACCTGCTCCTGAATGACTACTGGGTACATAACGAAATGAAGGCAGAAATAAAGATGTTCTTTGAAACCAACGAGAACAAAGACACAACATACCAGAATCTCTGGGACACATTCAAAGCAGTGTGTAGAGGGAAATTTATAGCACTAAATGAACTTAATTTTTTTAAACCACATATCTTTTTTCTTTGCTTTAAGGGATTCTTCCTCAGGGGACTATGTGTCAATGTGTTTTCAAATACAAACAGCTCTCGGCTTAAGTAAGATAAATATATTCAAAAAAGGGGTTTTTTTGTTGTTTGTTTTGTTTTGTTTTGTTTTGCAAGGAAGTAGTATTTGGTACTACTTAGTAGTAGCTGGAAGTAGTATTTGGGGGCCTGCAATGAGCAAGTGGTATGGTGGAACAATTGATCAAGAAATGCTTTTCTAAGGCCAACAGATTCTTGGAGCAAGGTTGTCTTGTGTTCCAAGGCTTGCACAGTCAAAGACTGGGTCAAGTTCCAGGGGAAGTGAGTAAGGAAAATCCTGACCAAGTGTGATCAAGTCAACGAAGCAGGTATTTTGTCCAGATTTGCCTTTGTTTAGGATAAAGAATTTATTTTTTCTGTCTCAAGCAATTCTCTAGAAATGTCTTAGATTGATGAGTTGTCTTTCTTTTGAGAAGTGGAGCAGAGCAGGAGGGAGGTGGGATGGAAAAGTAGCAGAACTCAGGGGGAAGAGGTCTCACCTAGAGGCCAATGAGGACAGAAATACTTTACATATTGCCATCCTTGCCTCTGCCCCCAGAAAGCCTTGTATTCCCAGGAAGAAGCTGCTGTCCTGGGGAAAGGTTAATGCGAGTGTTTTCTTCCTTTCAGGTTTTTGACTTTGAGTTGACTCCAGAGGACATGAAAGCCATTGATGGGCTCAACAGAAATTTCCAATATGCTAAGTTACAATTGTAAGTCATGCTTGCAGATTCTTTCACAGGCTGTTTTCTGTAATATGCAGGCAAACAGAGGAACACATCTTCCCTAAATCAGGAAGGCAGGCCAGATTTCAGGAATAGGTATGAAACTGGAGCTTCCCTATAGTCCTCATGTGGCTCAATCTCTGACGCAACAGGAATGTGAATCTGTAAGTGAAACTGCTGACAGCTGCACCATTGTGAATGCACTTCTTCAATTTTTTTTTTTTTTTTTTGTGAGACAAAGTCTTGCTCTATTGCCCAGGCTGGAGTGCAGTGACACGATCTCGGCTCACTGCAACCTCTGCCTCCCAGGTTCAAGCGATTCTCCTGCCTCAGCCTCCTGAGCAGCTGGGATTATAGGCGTTTGCCACCACACCCAGCTAATTTTTGTATTTTTAGTAAGAGACGGGGTTTCACCATGTTGGTCAATCTGTCCTCGAACTCCTGACCTCGTGATCTGCCCACCTTGGCCTCCTGAAGTGCTGGGATTTCAGGTGTGAGCCACTGTGCCCGGCCGTGAATGCACTTCTTTAATGTCCTTACTAAACCTGTGCCTGGTCCTGTACTCAAGGCCACTGCCTATTAGAATAGAAGGCAGGGTGTCTATGACCCGTAATACTTACAGGAGCCCATGATAATGTTCTAGCTTTAATTTATTTTAAAGTCAGAAGAAAAAAGAATACAACAATGATGAATATGTAATAATGAATCCAGCCTCGTCTATCTTCACGTCTATACCAAGGCAATGTAAGACTTAATTTTAATATTTGTATAGAGCATTGGTCCATGAAAGCAAATGTGCCTACATCCTAGGGAAGTCACAGTGGGCCCTGCTTCCATGGCCTCCCCTAAGTGTCCAGTGACTTTTCTCCTTACTGTGGCATTCCTTTTCCGAGACACCAAGTATTTCTTCCAAATTTTTGTCTTCCTTGGCTTTCTTTACCTTCACAACTCCCATTTCCTCAGCTATATAATCTCACTAAGCTGAATGACAAGTGAATTATGAAATTAATGGACCCTCAGTGCTAGTGACTGAGGTGTCCCCAGTGGCCTCCACCAAGTTAAGATCCTCTGAAATTTCTCTGGATCTTCAAGGCAAGACTCTTACTCCAGTGTCATCTTTGTCCATCTGAAGCCCACCTCTAGGGAACCCAACATCACTTCACTTTAGTTTATTCACAAACATGACGTTCCGTTGGATCAACTGTGGCAAGATCTCAGGGTTGAGGAGAAAGAAGACTAATCAAAGAGAGCCAAGTTTGGAGGGGAGTTTAGAAACAGGGAGAAATATCATTTTAGTTAGGAAAATACTCAGTCTCCAAAACACATCTGAAAGGTCCCTCTTCTTTTTGTAAAACCATATCAGGTTTCCAAGAAAAGACATTTTCAATGAGAAAAATGTGGAAAGCAACCTTTCTATACTCACAGGCTTTAAGTATAATCTGTGATCTGCCTCATGAGACTGTGAATGTCTCATCTTACTCATCTCTGTGGCCCTATGTTAATACGGCTCCTGGCACATTTAACTGCTTAGAAAGTACTCTTTAATGACACTCAATTAAAAAGAACAAATTGTAAAAAAGAAGAAAGAACATGGAAAAAGGGAAAACAAACAGTAATATAATTACTGAATCACAAGTAATCCTGTAAATTATAATTGAGGAAACAGCAATCACATTTTGCTGGTCTTCCTTGTAATTAAGGAAACAGCAATCACATTTTTGGTTATTAGAGATGCATCTTATCTCTTCCATAGATTAGAAGTTTTTCATTGCAAGGACCCTGTATCATTGAGGATGCTCAGTACATGTTTGTGGAGTGAAGGAGTGGAAAATAGCAATGCAGTCCTCACTGCCATCAACCTCATGATCCAAGGACAAAGGCTACCCAGGTCTGAATGGACCCAAGACCTTCATATGCAGTTCTTATACTCTCTTAGAATTTGTAAACTAAATCCAATTGCTTGTCATTTTGGCACTCACATGCATGTGAGTGTGGAAATTGGGCATGCATGTGCCATTTGCACATGAACAGGGAGCATGTCTGTGTGTGTGCCCGCTACAAGTAGGGACGTGGTTGTAAATTCAGAGATTTTAGCCCATGCTATCTGTGTCTTCAGAGAAACACTCGCTCCACGACAGCATGGATAAAGAATTAATTAATATCCCTTTTTGTCTTTCAGTGCTGTTGACCACCCTTATTATCCATTTTCTGAAGAATATTAACTCTGAGCTATTGAGTGTTACTACCAGAGTTTTCTCCTTTCAGGCAACCTAGAGAGTATTTCTGTGTTTGGTGGAGAAGATTAGAAAGCAGTGTATTTAGTTTCAGGTTGCTTGCCTTTCATTTTATTAAATAAAATACTACAAAATCATGATGTTTGTTTTCCTGATTATTAAAATAACATGGAAATTACAGCAAATTTAGAAAATAAAAAAGAGAACAAAAAAACTCTTGTAATTCTTCCATTCAAAAATACTTAATATTTGGGATATCTTCCTTCCTGATTTTCTTATACAAATGTGTATTTTGTGTGTGTGTGCATTTTTATTTACAAACCTGAAAGCATCTTCAACATTCAGATTGTATCCTTTCTCAAAACTTAACATAAGTATTTTTAAGGTATCAAATATTCACAACATCTAAATTTATATTTTACTTGTTGTAAAGCAGTACATCTTATTATTCATTTTTTACTTATCTACCCATGTTTTGGCATTTGTATTAGTTCTTGCATATTGTGCCATTTATTCATTTGTTCATCCAGCAAAACTTTATTGAATATCCATTGTGTGCTAGATATTGTTTTACCAATAAATAAAATAGACAAAAGTGAAATGAAATTGATAGAAAAAAGTCTTGAGTTTATAGTTTAGTGGACGAAGTACAGCATAAATCAAATAAATCTGGTAGGAAGTGTGTAGTTGGAAATTGGTAAGTTCTTTTAGAGAGTTGATTCTGCATTGCATCTCACATTCCTGCACATTTGACAAGCAGGGACACTGACTGCTCGTCATTTCACCCTGGTTTTGGGAAATTTGTATAGTGAACAGTGTTGGCCTGTAGAGATAGTAATTCTCTCCAAGAAATGGAGGGCATAGTCCAGTAATAGAACATATCTTTCTCTAGTCCATTGGATCCAAATGGCATCCATTCTTACTGCCTTCTCAACTCAAGGTTTTTCTCCTGCCTCTCAACCCACTACATGTGCAGTGGAAGTATAGAGGACCACTGGGTCCTTTACTTCATCTTCTGGGACTTGAACTCAATAACCTGCACAAAAACAATCTTACAAGCCCAGCCTGGTGGTGTATGCCTGAAATCCCAGTTACTTGGGAGGCTGAGACAAGAGGATTGCTTCAGCCTGTGAGTCTCAGTTGGCAGTGTGCTATGATCATGACTGTGAATAGCTTCTGTACTCTAGCCTGGGCAACAAAACGAGACTTCATCTCTAAAATAAAAAAAAAAAAATCTGTTACTTTGATTAGAGATATTGTCATGAGCAGTAAACTATCCTTCTTATCTGATCCAGAAGTTTCATGACTTCTATCAGCTTCCATGAAGCCTGGCAAGTCAATTTATTAGCTTGCAACTTAGCTTAAAATCTTAGATCTTTCTTAATTGCTGACAACCACTTGGAGAACAATCAAGTAGAGAGGCAGAATAGGTAGTGTGAGAATTGGGAGTGTAATGTGCTATTTTAATAGGATGGCCGGAAAAGATTTCACTGAGAAAGTGACTTTCATGCAAAAGTTTGAGCTATGCAGATTTGAAGTTGGGGGGAGAGAATTTCTGCACATGAAACAGGAAATGCTGTGCGTGTAAAGGAAGAGAGTTCCTGCAACATTAATAGGACAGGAATTAGCTAGTGTGGGTAGAGGTTTGTGAGCGAGGGACATGGTCCAGAAGATAAGGTTCAGAGCAGCTGAGGGGGTTCTATCCTATAGGCTTTTGAAAGAACTTTCTTGTTTATTCTGAGAACAATGAAGAATGATTGAGGTCTGGCATGGTGGCTCACGCCTGTAATCCTACACTTTGGGGGGCCAAGGCAGGTGGATCACTCGTGGTAAGGAGTTCAAGATCAGCCTGGCCAACATGATGAAACCCCGTTTCCACTAAAAATACAAAAATTAGCTGAGCATGGTGGCATGTGCCTGTAATCCCAGCTACTCGGGAGGCTGAGACAGGAGAATTGCTTGAATCTGGGAGGTGGAGGTTGCAGTGAGCTGAGATCATACCACTGCATTCCAGCCTGGGCAACAGAGAGAGAGACCCTGTCTTAAAAAAAATAATGATTGCAAGTTCTGAGCAGAGGAGCGAAAGGAGATGACATGTTTTAAAAGGCTAATTAGATGCTACAGTGGGAAGACACTACTGAAAAATAAAGTGTAGGTATTTCCTCTCAGGGCTCTATACAAAAATTCAGGTGAGAAATGATGTGAGCTTGGAACACATTACCAGCAGTAAAGGTGGTGAACATTTGTGGGAATATGTGTGGGAACATTTGTGGGAATATTTTTAGGGTAGTGTCAACAACGCTTCCTAGTGTATTAACTGTAGGGTTAGAGGGAAAAAGTTGACTCCAGAAATTTTGGGTTAAGCACTTGAAAGGAGGGAGTTGCCATTGCTGAAATGAAGAGGGTGTGGGAGGAGCAGGTATTTGTGGCAATGTCATGAGTGCATCCTTAGACATGTTAAGTTTGAGATGCAGTTAAGATGGTTGCCTTTCCAACCTCAGTTTTACTTTAAGTAATTTGTTTAGGTCAGTCATGCTATTTTTATTATGTGTCCAAGTAAACATGCCACGTAGACCTTGGGCATATAATCCTAGGGTTAGAGAGAGGGTATAGGCCAAAGAAAACTATTTTAGATTTGTCAGAAAATAGTTGCCACTTGAAGCCCTAAAATGATATAATCATAGATAAGATTTGATGAGTGAGCATGGACAAACAAACCAGACTGAGGCATTCTATTCTCAAGAGCCTGGGACAGAAGAAGAGGGACCAGGTAAGCATGTTGAGGAGTGGCTAGTTTGGTACGTGGTAAAGGGAGAGATTGTTCTGTCCTGGAAGACAAATGAACAGCTTGTTTTAAGGAGAAAAGAGTCAAATACTCCTAATAGGACAAGTAAGATGGGAACTCAACACTGACCACTGGGATTGGCAGTTGACCATAACAAAGTCAAGAATAGCTTTGATAGCATGGTAGAGGCAAGAGCCTGAATAGAGTGCATTCAAAAAAGTGTAGGAAGAGCAGAGTTAGATACAGAAGTGCAGAAAGCATTCAAAGAATTGGCTGTAAACAGTACCAGATATTTGAACAGTCACTGGAAAAGAAAGTGAGTTTGAATGGGAATTTTCTTTGAGATGGCAGAAATAACAGCATGTCTGTGTGCTTTCAGGAACAATCTAAGAGAGGAAAATTGATGATGCAGGAGAGAGAGGATGAGAATTGCTGAGAATGTCTCAATTAGTTTTCTGATCCTGCTATAACAAAATGCTGCAAATGTTGTGGCTTGAAACAACATGAACTTATTTTTGTACAGTTCTGGAGATCAGAATTTCAAAATCAGGCTCAATGGGCTGAGGTCAAGGTGTCATCAAGCCTGCATTTCTTTTTGAGGGTCCAGAGGGAAATCCATTTTCTCCCCATTGCTAGCTTCTAGCATTTCTTGGCTCATAGCTCCTTCCTCCATCCTCAAAGCCAGCTGTGTAGTCTCTTTCAGCCTTTGATCTATGATTCTATTCTCACATCTCTTTCACTATGACCTGCATGGGTCCCACTTATAAAGACTTTGTGATTACATTGGTCTACCTGCACAGTCCAGGAAAATCTTTCCATCTCATGATCCATACTTAATGATATATGCAAAGCCCTTTTTGCCATTAAGGTAACATATTTTCAGGTTCCAGAGATAAGGGCATGTTTGGGGGCCATTATTCAGCCTACTACACTAGCTTTGTAAGTAAATTTAGAGCTACTAAACTTTAGTTTTCTAATTTTTGTAATAGAAAGAATTCTATGTCCAGCCACTGGATCCTGAAACTCTAGACTTTTATCTCAGATATCAAGAGGAAAGCCACATGAATAAATACCTATTTCTTTAAAGCTGATGTAATCTTGACCCTATTGTATTTCCTCCTTCTGGATACATGCCCTTCATTATTTTATTCTAAAATTTATTCTCAGGATCTGTTGACATTGTCTTTCATTGTTCATATGGAAAACTCAAGCTTTTCAGTCTGCTGACATTCTCAACTCTTCAGAATTTCTACTCATGTCTAGATTATACTTCAGGCAATGGATCCCATGTTTACTACTTAAACGTGCTTCAT
This sequence comes from Hylobates moloch, assembly GCF_009828535.3. Lineage (NCBI taxonomy): Eukaryota > Metazoa > Chordata > Mammalia > Primates > Hylobatidae > Hylobates > Hylobates moloch. The sequence continues at coordinate 5,049,814 of NW_026652277.1, read as the reverse complement.
CTATGAAACCTTCACTTGGACACATATTAATCAAGTCTCTTAACTCTGTGGTTTCTACTACACCTTGATTTATCAAGTTCTTGACTCATCAAGAGTTGTCATTAGGTCTCTCTTCTTTCCTCTTTGCATTCTTTCAATACCCATACAAGTTTACATATGAAAATTAGGCTAAATAATATATTAAATTGAAATTGATCAGACTCCACTTATTCTACATATGTAAGTTTGGAAACATCTAATTTAAAGAAAAGCACTTTCTCACTATGGTTTCAGCAGTCAAGATGATTGCCTTTCCGACATCAGTTTTACTTTAAATAATTTGTTTAGGTCAGCCATGCTAATTTCATTGTGGTTGGCACAGGAGTCACTGTGGATAAAGAGTTGTGACCCAGCCCTAGCCAACGCCACATAAGAAGCACTGTGCTGGGGACTTCTAGGAGAGTTTCCCTCACTTCTAAGAAGGAACCTTTGAAGAGAGATTGCTTCTCTTCTTCAACGGGATATTGTCCCATTGCAAGATGAGGTGTGAAATTGCTGTGGAGTCTCCACCCAGCCTGAGGATGACATCAATACACAGAAGAAGAAAAGGAAAAGATGAGAGAAGTTCTGCACTCTCATGGATGACACCCAGAGTTTACCCTTCCTCTAGATTTCTTGTTATGGGACTAACACATTTTTGGGGATTTTAAACCAATTTGAGATATTTTTTTGCACCTGCCTGTACTCTAATCCAAACAACCATCCAAGTTAATCATTTTGTCTTTACAATGCACCCTGCATTTTGTACCTATACAAGAGTGGTCAGAATGTGTGAAAACTGCTGGGTCATCCTGACAGCATGGCTCCAGTAGATTCTAGGGGTTGGCCGTAGTATTGAGTGATATTAAAATAACAAATAATGCAGAATAGGCATGGATCTAAAAAAATCTTTAGGAATCTTCACTCACTGAGAGTTCATATTCAGGACATAGTTTCTTCTTCAAATCACCTTGGACAAGTAAGTAACCCTTTTTGTTCCTTTTTCTGTAAAATAAGTTAAAAGTTAAATCTACTTTATAGGGTGTTTGAGAGGATTCCCTGATAGTCTTGCTTGATACAGAATAGAAACTCAAAATGTTAGCTAGTAGCATTGGTGTCATTGCTATTATCACCACTATAATTTCCCTTGAGTTAGCCAGAAGAAATATTAAGTTTATTGGACAGTGAGTACAGGGTTGCCTTGCTCAGATGCACTGAGCCTACTGTCAACTTTAAGGAGCTCTCTGTGAGGTTAGGGTTTATCTTGGTCTGGGAGGACCAAGCAGAGTGCTTTAGAGATGACAAGCACAGCTGTGTTAAGAGACAACTTCCAAAGTTTGAGACCACATAGGATAAGTTACTCTAACTTTCAGAGCAGTTGAGCAACAGTCCTTGATCTGTTTCTGTTGTGAATGCCAATATTTTTGTGCCATGTTGTGGGATCTTCCAGACACCGTCCGAGAGAAAATCTCCATAGCCTGGAGAGGAAGAAAAATGTCTTTGGATGGTGGGGTTTTGTCTCCTAGCACAGTTACCACCCAGTGACCATCCTTCCTTACTTTTACAGGCCATTATATTAAGCCTTTTTCATTTGTTGTTCTCCCATATCCCTATTTAGACTTTGATATCTGAAGGTGGAAACCATCCCTTTTCCCTCTGGAGCTGGAGTGATGCTCATGGAAGGCAAAGCAGCTGGGCCTGAATGGGGCAAAGCTCTGGGAGCCATGGGTGTCTCCATGGAAACAGAGCAGGAAACCCAGAGGGACCACCCAAGACCTTGGGTCTGTAGGTGAGGCCATCAGATCCTCAGCTGGCATTTGACAAGGAGGATCAAGGTTGCAACAGCCTAAAGAAGATCAATTTCAAGAAAACAGGTAACTTTTCTTTCCTCTTACTCATCTGAATTTGTGGATTGAAAATTATGTGCACCATATAGAGGAGTTTTCTAACTATCAAAGCACCAACAGTGGAGTTATTTGCTGCAGGGCGTGTTGAAATGACTCTCATTGAAGACAACTGGATGAATTCCCAGTGATGTTTGAAATGCAGGTTTGCCAGAGGAAAAGTCTTTTGAATTCTGTTTTTGAGAACCAGACATTTTCTTCTAGATTAGGATAAACTCCTTGCATAATAAAGGTGTTCATCCATGGACTTCACATTTTATTCCTGTTGCTGTCTGATACTTTCCCCAGTTACTTGGTTTAATTTGGCCTTAAAGCTCCCCTCCAACCCTGAGAGGCTGTTAGTGTGAATCCAGAAAGATTTATTCTGTCCCATGTTTTTATTTCTCCTGGAGCACAGTAGCACGAAAGAGGAGTTGATAGTATCCCCAAAATACAGAAGGGAGGAAGCAGATGTGGAGAGAGAGGGAAGTAACCAGGGTACTTTGTCCACCTTCACATAATCCTAGGGATTATCCTGTGTCGCAGGCACTTCAGAGTTGTTTTATTTTGGTGGTGTCTAAAAAATTTTACTCTTAAAACACACATCCAGCCTGGGCCACAGACTTTGTCTCTACAAATAATAAAATAATTAGTCGGGCGAGGAGGCATGCGCCTGTGGTTCCAGCTAATAGGGATGCTGAGGTGGAAGGATCGCCCGAATCCAGGTGGCTGAGACTACATAAGCTATGATGGCACCAGTGCACTCCAGCCTGGACGACTCCTTCTCATAAAGCCAAACCAATCCACACACAAACACAGAGAAGAGAAACAGAGTTTACTTTTGAATATTGTTGAGAGAATATAATGAATTGCTTGGCATGATGTGAATGAAGCAACATAGTTCTGTTCCTATAACAAGGACATTGAAGACAAAATTTTCACCGGTTTTAGCATTTCCAATTAGTCTAGTTGGGAGTCACCAGGATTAGATCAAAGTGTAAATCCAAAGACTGTCGGAAAATATTCTGAATTCAGGAGAGAAGGGAAATGATGATAGAACAGGAAGTCTGATCTGTGTACAATCAAGAGATATCATAATCCAAATTTTACATCAAGTTAGGGGTACATGCACGGTTTAACTCTGGAGAAACTTCACACAGAAGTCTGAAGACACCAAGAAGTGTCTTGGCAGCTGAGTAAAGGCAGCTTGGGATAAAGTTGAGAGTGCTGGGCATCTGCCAGGAAATTTCATGGTATTCAGCTTCATCAGAAATATGACTTGCAACTAAATATTTTTATCCCATTCTATAGGTTGCTTTCTGATGTTTAGTAGTCTCTTTTGATGCAAAAATGTTTTAATTTATGCAGTCTCATTCATCTATGTTTTCCTCTGTGGACTGTGCTTTTGGTGTCACTTGCATTTGATTTTCAGCCATTTCAGCCCTGTGGCTGTAAGACGTAGGATCCTCACTCAGGGAACACCTAGAAGCTCTTAGGTCATGTGTGCTTGATCCAGGGTTTTGAATTCCTGAGCTCATCCTTTTCTTTCCTTCCTCTTTCCAGCAATATTAGGTGCAACTAGCCAACATCATTCTATTCTTAGTTTTCCACAAATGTTTGAAAGTATCACATACAGAGTCACTATTTTTTTTGCCTCTTTTAAGTTGTTATCAATGCAGATGTTTTGTGTACTCTATAAATACTTCCTATCATGGACTATCAGTGCTCTCTTTATTATTGGAAATAAAGTCCTTCGCATTTTCAAGTCTAATCTGATTAGAGCGACAATGCCAGAAACCCCAAAACCAATTCAGGAAACTCAAAATTCTATTCCTCTAGAACCACTCCAGATACCAAAATCTATATTAGTCAGGGTTGTCCCAAGAAACAAAACATATAGTGTGTGTGTGTGTGTGTGTGTGTGTGTGTGTGTGCAAGTGAAAGAGGAAATCTTGCATGAAAGACTCAGTCAATGTAGCAAACTTTATTTTATTTTATTTTATTTTATTTTAAATAAATGACCACAGCCACCTCACCCATTAGTAACCACCACCCTGGTCAGTCAGGAGGCATCAACATCATATCCAAAAACCTCCACTAGCAACAAGATTATGACCTGCTGAAGGCTCAGATGACTATTGGCATTTCGCAGAAATAAAATATTTTTAACAAATGCATGCACATTTTTTTCTTTAGCCGTAATGCTATTGCACAATAAGTATATGACAATATAGTGTAAACATAACTTTATATGTACCGGGGAATCTAAATATTTGTGTGATTCATTTTATTGTCACATTTGCTGCATTGCAGTAGTCTAGAATTGAACTTGCAATATCTCTGAGATATGCTTGTATATAATATGTTGTCTATATCTTATCACAGTTTTTGACTAAATTTTATTTTTCCTGGTCCTAGTCTAGCCACCACAGCTCTTTTTTGTCACTGTTTTTATAGAATATCTGTTTCTGTCTTTCACTTTCATACTAGTCACATCTATAGATGCAAACTGATTTTCTAGTGCTGAGTATATAGTTGGATCTTGTTTCTTTTTTTAACCATTTTGCAAATTGATCTGCCTTTTGGTGTGGGGGTTTAATCCATTTACATTTAAAGTACATTCATGTGCTGCATAACAACATTTTGGTCAATGATTGACCATATATACAACAGTGGATTTATAAGATTACAAAACCTATTACTGCTCCTTTTATATGTTTATGTACACAAATACCATTGTGTTACAATTGCCTTATAGTATTCAGTAGAGTAACATGCTGCACTCTACTGTTAATAGCCTACAGGCAATGGTCTAGACCATAAAGCCTATAGTAGAACATACCATTTAGATTCGTGTAAGTTCACTCTATGGTGTTCACATGATGCTTGAATTGCCTAAAAATGCATTTCTCAGAATGTATTCTTATCATTAAATGACATATAACTATAATTAGTGACAGCAACTTAATTTTACCATTTTAATATTTTTTTCCTGTATGTCTATAGCATTTTGTTCTTCATATCCTCCATTACTAACTTTTTTTGTGTGTGTCACTGATTGATTTTTAGGGACACTTGGATTTCCCTCTCATTTTCACTTGTGTATATTCTATAATTGTTCTCTTTGTGGTTACCATGAAAATGACATAAAACATCCTAGAGTTATAAAATCTCCTTTGAAATCAATACAAATTTAATTCCGTAAATTCCGCTTTTCCACGTCTGTGTTTCTCTCAACTTCACATTACTGCTGTCACTAATTACAACCTCATACATTGTGTACATGTTAACATAGATTCATAGTTATCATACACATTTGAATTTTAAATCTTTTTTTTTTTTTGAGATGGAGTCTTGCTCTATTGCCCAGGCTGGAGTGCCGTGGCACGATCTTGGCTCACTGCAAGCTCCACCTCTTGGGCTCATGCCGTTCTCCTGCCTCAGCCTCCCGAGTAGCTGGGACTACAGGCGCCCACCACCATGCCTGGCTAACTTTTTGTACTTTTTAGTAGAGATGGGGTTTCACCATGTTAGCCAGGATGGTCTCGATCTCCTGACCTCATGATCCACCTGCCTCAGCCTCCCAAAGTGCTGGAATTACAGGCTTGAGCCACTGCGCCCAGCCAAATTTTAAATCTTGAACAGAAAGCTAGTATAAACAAAACTTTCAAAAATACATGTTTTTGTATTTTGTCCCATATTTACCTTGATGAGAGGTCTTTATACTTGATAGGACTTTACATAACAATCTAACATCCTTTTATTTCATAGTGAATTACTCCCTTAAGCATTTCGTGTAGAATAGTTCTAGTGGCAATGAACTCTGTCAGCTTTTGTTTATATTCACATTGTCTTTATAACTTCCCAATTTCTGAAGGTCATTTTTGTCAGATACAGAATTCTTGGTTGGCAGGTTTTGTTTTTTCTTTTACCAATTAAAAAATATATATAATCTCATATGCCCTCCAAGGTGTCTGATAAGAAATCTCTTGATAACCTTATCCAGAATTCCTTGTACCTCACAAGTCATGTTTCTTTTGCTGCTTTTCAAATGATCTCCTTGTCTTTGGCTTTTGAGAGTTTGATTATAATGTATGTGGGTCTGGGTCTTTTTCAGTGTATTCTCTCTGCAGATCTTCAAGTTTCTTGTATTTGTAGATACATGCTTTTCATCATATTTGAACCATTCTTTTTCATCTTTTTCTTTCCAACTTTTATTTTAAGTTCAGGGGTATATGTGCAGGTTTGTTTCATGAGTAAATTTCATGTCATGGCAGGAGGTGTACAAATTATTCAGTCACCCAGGTAATAAGCATACCTATATAACAAACCTGCACATGTATCCCTGAACATAAAAGTTAAAAAAATAATTTTTTAAAAGCCCTAAAAACTCCAAACATACACATTTGTATAGGAAAATCATGTAGGTGGATACACATGAAGTATTTTTGAATGGGAATATTACAGCTTATTTTTGTTCTCTTGTTACAGGCTGAAAGAATGAGAGTTGTGACCAACTCAGGATACCACTGGAGGCTATATGAGCAAACAGAAAACTGTTCTTATGAAAGCAGGATGTTGGAAAACTGAACTGTGTCTGCCGCCAGAACGGGTGCTGAGGGCAGTCATGCCTCAAGCACAGTGTTCTTGTGATTATCTATAGGAACATCTGAAGCCTGTTGTACAAAGAAAGCAATTATGTGGACCTGTGATAAATCAAGCAGTGGACCAACCATTACCTCTCCCTCCGTGCTCTTTCTACCTAACAAATATGAAAGGCTGTAGAAACTCAGGGCTGCCTTTGCTCACTAGAAGCAAGGAGCCCCTGACCCCCTCTTTCAAAATAGTCTTTTTGTCTTTGTCTTTACTTCTGCATTCAGCCCCCTTCATTGACCCTGTAGAAACTGTCAGTGACATTCTCTTTTCCCTTGCATTTTCTAAATTTTCTATAATTTGCATGTTATTTTAATAATTAGTGAGGGCATCAAAGAAGTGGATTCACAATGGTGCAAACATTGGCAGTTTCAGTTAGGAACTCATATTCCTGTTGGAACAGAGATTGAGCCCTGGAAGAAACCTCTGGTCTGAGGGCTACAGGGAAGCTCCTGTTTCATGCCTATTCCTGAAATCAGGCCTGTCCCTCTGATTTAGGGAAGATTTATTCCTCTGTTTGTCTGCATACTACAGAAACAGCCTATGAAAGAATCTGCAGGCATCACTTACAATTGTAACTTAGCATATTGGAAATTTCTGTTGAGGACGTCAGTGGCTTTCACATCCTCTGGAGTCCACTCAACGTTTCCTCAAAGTCTAAAGGAGATTTTTTCTTCCAACATAATATTCTGTGCAGTGCAGAACGTCTTTTCTTTTGCCTTTTGGTAACTGGCCTAACAGATTTTACAGTTTATTGAAAGAATTCCTATGCCATTATCATTAAGTTTTGGTTTGCTCAGAAAATAAAAAAAAACTGAGATTAGAACAAATTTTTTAAAAAGTAAGATTATTACATCTGTATATCTTTCTGTATGTGCTTTTAAAGTCCTTGTGACATTGAGTTACAGGGCTTTGACTCCTGGATCTATAAAGGACAACAAGTCCTGCTACATCTTAAACACTGACAACAATTAAAGCCTCATCTTCAGGCCCAGTAGAAGATGTCAATCAAAATAAATTGCATTCCTGAGACATAGGGCCGGAAATTAAAGCTATTCAACTCCTCAAGGCCCCAGGACTATTGTGGAAGAGGTGGGTGTGTGAGATTGAAAGGGCCAATTTTGAGAGACAAAATAAGTTCAATTTCTCTGTAAATTAATCATTAATGTCAAAGGTACACTGAAGCAAGAAAAGAATATGGCCCCCTGTGTCAGATTAACAAGGTTTTAGTGAAGCATTAACTGACTCCTTAGTAAAGGTTATAAAGGTTATAAAAGGCTTAAGAAAGTTATATCTTATTGTCAAGATTAAAAGTTCATAAATTGTTAATAAAATTTTGAAAAACAGATTTAATTGGTATCACGCTGTTTTTATTAGGGCTTATAGTTTGGAAAATTAAGTCTTCTCTCTCAAAGAAAAAAGGCTTATGCCTTTTTTTGGAATTCTTATGTTATCACTTTGGTTAAATGAATGACTTATTTTACAATGACCTGTGATATCAAGTGTTTTAAACCATTGATATTTGACAAACTTTCCAAATCAAATTATAAATTATTTCTTTTTCAGACCTAATTAATCCTTTAAGATATTAGGTTCCCTAAAATCTAAAAATGAAATTTGGCTCACTTGGTATGAAAATTATACAGGAAGTATTGTCAAACACGAAATGGTGTTTGGTTATCTTTGGGCTGTATTTGTATAAATATGTAATTGGCATGTGTTCCAAAATTATGGGAAACTCATATAACTCTGATATAACTTAGTATACATTATTAGTAATAATCATTGTCATGTTAAATTATTGTTTGCCACAGAGGTAACAAATTTCCCTGTCAATTGTGTTTTTGACTATGGCTGCTCTAAAATTTTTGTCATCCACAGACAATTGTTTTCTTGTTTTGCTCCTCTTTAGAAGGTGGTTTATAGAGTTATAATACTCTAACAGGTGCTCTTGAATGCAGGTTTCTGATAACTTTGAAGATTGTGACATCAGAATAGAGGAAAAACTTTGAAAACTCATGGAGAGCTGAAATGTTCATGAATATCAAGCAGAGCAAGAATTAACTACATGAACTGAACTAATAGAAGACTGAAGTAATCTTTTTGCCTTTTTGCTTAAAACATTGCTGATCCTTTGTTCTGTATTTTTCAGAGTCAAGGAAGCTCTTCTTTTGAGCTATTGGCAGCTTTTAACAATTTAGTATACTCCCGTGAACAAAATTTGGAGCGTATTTCTTTCTCTCTACCTGATTTCTCCAGAATTTGGAAACTATTTATTAGTATTCTTAACTTATGGCAATACAGTTATTTGCGTAAGTGCAATAGGAATATGTTTTTATTTGAAACAGGACACAATTGGAGAAACTGGTTATTTTACCAAGGCTTTGACTGCAACGGTGTGCTTTCTTTACGAAATCAAACTTGACTTATGGAGACAATAAAAGCCCCTTGGGAAAACTGGCCTCATACTTTGTCTACACAGTGCCTGTACAGGGTTCCTGATCTGTGGTAAGTAAAGAATGTAACTTTCTGACAGGTTCAGGAGCCCCAAGTTTATCTTGGGATCTCAAGAGGAGAGAAATTCACCCACTCATAGGTATTTGATGGTACAAATCCATGGCTGGGTTTCGCTTAAAAAAAAAATTATCTGAGATTCCTTCTGTGGAACAAAGTTCCATCAAAGCCAATTTAAAAGCCTGTGTAAAAAATAATTATTCTTGCTGTACTGTATACAAATAATCAGGCCAAGTATAATAAAGCAAATCAGTCCTACCATGATTTGTCTTTAGTAAAAATGGGAAATTGGAGACAAAAAAATTATGTTTCAAAAACTATAGTACACATGTTGTTAGGTTCTAGTCTTGCTTAATGTTTTTAAATTTTTATTATTTTCTACAGTTTGGTCTGATTCTAATTTTTCTTGGCTAAAATTCTGGGCATGACTGTTGAAAACGGGAGTGTGCAACTAAAGGAAAGCCAAGAAGCAGGGTGGGGGCAGGGGATGGAGGATCACTAGGACAAAGTGCCCGGGGTAAGGGACATTCTGACTCAACCAACCTAACAGGATTCCTGTGGAAGGCAGCTCAGGGTGGCCAGAAATTCCTTGGGGATGGTGAGGGACAAGGAACCTGGCCAGATATTGAGGCTGAGGGTGACTGATAGACATCATGGGTGGGGGATTCTGGCTGAATTGAGGTAACAGGATTCTTGCTAAAACTGGGGTCTTGGGACACACCCCAAAATGGGGCCTCACTGAAAAAGGAGCCCAGAGGAGCCTGACTAGAGTTGGGGCAAGAAGAGAGTCCTTGTCACCAGAGAATGCTCTCTAAACACCCTCCCATGAAGAAAAGGACAGCGGCCCAGCATTCTCTGTACTTCCTGGTCCAAGTCCTCATCTTACTTGCATTGACCTGATGATCTCCACACTGTCTTCACACCCGGAGCAGAGGTGACAAGACTGTGTGGCCTTGTTTCTCCTTCAGCACAGCTGAGACGAACTAAAATCCACTGAAGGAACTTGAAGTTAGCACAAGTACGGGGACTAAGAATCCTAGAAAAGAAAAAATGGGTTTACCGAAACTCTAATGCAAGGTCGAAACCCTGACAACAGGTCAAAATAGCACACATTTTTGTGTTTGTTGGTTTTGTAGGGACCGAGGGAAACCATCCCCTTTGCCTCTGAAAAAGTGTTACTGGAAAATTAACAGGCAAAAGGCAGATTAATAAGAGAACAGGCATACAAAGGTATTAATGTGCAATGGAAAGAATCAGGGTGATTACCCCAACCCCTCCCTCAATTGGGTTCAGAAGTTTATGTAGTATCTTGAGGTTACCAAAAGAATGGGAGTGGAGAGCATGGCACAAAACAGGCTATGGTGGGGAAATAAGTTATGAGAGGGAGAGAAGAGGAAGCCTGGCTAGCAAAGGTGGTCTTGTTGTGTAGCTGAAACCTCACTGGGAGCAGCCCTCAGAGAGAAGAGGTGAAGGTTTCAGGTCTTTAAAGGTATCAGACTCTCAATTAATCATCCTTAGGTCTAAGGGAGGGCCTCTAAGGAAGCCAGACTGCATCAAGGCAGATTCTATCCAGATGCAACTCTCCCCTGCCAAAGCCAGCTTTGCAGGGCTGTTTCTGTTGGCAGTCCCTCTAAAAGCCACCTCAAAATATGTCAAAGAAAGACCCATATTAGGATGGAATACTTTGGTTTCCTTCAGTTTTTATTGGTTTCGTTTAAAAATAAAGAGCCGACAGCCGGGCACGGTGGCTCACACCTGTAATCCCAGCACTTTGGGAGGCTAAGGTGGGTGGATCACGAGGCCAGGAGATGGAGACCAGCCTGGCTAACACAGTGAAACCCCGTCTCTACTAAAAAATACAAAAAATTAGCCGGGCATGGTGGTGGGCAGTTTTAGTCCCAGCTACTCGGGAGGCTGAGGCAGGAGAATGGCATGAACCCGGGAGGTGGAGCTTGCAGTGAGCCGAGATCACGCCACTGCACTCAAGCCTGGGCAACAGAGTGTGACTCCATCTCAAAAAAAAAAAAAAAGCCTACCTCTGGCTTCCTCATTCAGCATCTCCTAGGGTCAGGCCCAGGCATTTGCATTTCTTGAAAGCTCCCCAGGGGAGCTGCCAGGGTAAGAACCCTCCTCTTCCAGATGGACATTCATTCCTTTGGGCAACAATCTTCATGCACCACACTCTGTGCATCCTAATCCAAATGCCTGTGATACACCAGGGACACCTAGGGACAGCTCCCTCATGGAGCTTGTGTTGTTCCTCTGTCCCCTTTTCTCCCTCTCTCTGCACTGTGTTGTTTCAGGGAACCTTTTCTGATATGGATGCCGCCTCCAGATTTCTGCATTGTGCTTGCTGTGGTGTGAAAGCTAGGACTATTTTTCAGTTCTTAATGTTTCCTGTGGTCCTTTTACCTGCCTGGCCCAAATTCCTTTCAAACCCCAGTTGGTCATCTGATTCTGTTTCTGACTCTCAGATTTAGGAGCCCAAGCATTGGTCATTCTCATCACCACCATGACATCCACCCACCAGTGTCAGTTTCCTAAAGTCATCAATTGTTGGTCAGGGGAACATTTGCAAAGCAGAAGATTATGAAGAACCTTGACCTGAATCCTCATGCAGCTCATACTTGAGCAGCCTCACCTGTCTTCTGAATTTGCCGCCAGAGTTGCTGTCTTGGCCTCTTCTCTTTGCATTACTTTTCATGAATTGGAGGCCTGATCCATTTTTCTCCCTGGATTGGTTCCATTGTCTTTGGTGCTGCGTGGTAGGCATACCTGACAGAAATAACTTAGGCATACCCTGTAGGGTAGACATACCTCTCGGCAATAACTTAGGCATACTCTGTGTGGTAGACACACCTGACAGAAATAACTTAGGCATACCCTGTAAGGCAGATGCACCTGTCAGCAATAATGTAGGCATACCCTGTAAGGCAGACTCACCTGACAACAATAACTTGGGCATACGCTGTAGGGTAGACACACCTGGCAGCAATAACGTAAGCATAGCCTTAAGGTAGACACACCTGACAACAATAACTTAGGCATAGCCTGTAAGGCAGGCACACGTGACAGCAATAACTTATCCTAAGAAATGAGGGTTGCTACATGGAGGTCGCTGGTTGGAGGGAGTTAAGTGATGGTGCTATATAAACTGCATGCTTTTTTTTTTTTTTTTTTTTTTTTTTTTTGCAAGCGATTACAGTTCTCCTATCCAGCCTGCTGACAGTGGATTGCCCTGTAAGTAACCCCTAAATAAGCCCTATAGGTTAAGGGGGGCCCAGCACAATGGGTTTCTTGCTCGTAACTTGGTACCATCTTTATAGCTACAAAAGTAGAGATACTACCCTATTCATTTACGTTTATTTTAATTCACCTTTCTTTTTCACCTGAGTATTCTCAGAGAATGAGACTTTTGTAGTTTATTTTTCTTATCCCATTCTGTCCTAAAGGAAATGTAAGGTTCGGATGTTCTGTGTTTGTAGTTTTGTTTGTTTAGTTGAAGGGAACAAGTTAGATAAAGCCACGGGAGCTGGAAAGCCATGAGACACATGAAATCTCACAGATCTACAGAAGTCGATATCCCAGATCTTCCCTGGAGTATGAGCTAGTTCTTTGTGATATTTCTTGATCTGTATCATAATACTTCATTTCTTTGAGCACCTTTGCTGCCCATTTTCCATGTTTCTGGATATTGGTGGACTGTTTCTCCACCTCACTCGCTCCCTCTTCTGTATCTCATGAAAGCCAAACTAAACAGTAACAGCTGCTAACCTAAGCGGCGAAACATGGGGAACTGAGCAAGATTTGCTCTCCTCTCAGCAAACCTGAACTCTCGAGTCACCCTTCTACCTGCACTGAAAGAAATCCTAGCAGGTTTTCTCTAGAAGGAACCACCAGATGGGATGATGAGGGGATAATGAATGTCTTCCTTCCTGCACCAAGTGAGTTACTTTCCAGAAAAATAAAGGATGTTTGAGCCCTTCCATGTAAAAGTATCAGCTGAGAAAAGGCAGTATTTGTTTTAAAACATTTTGCTGGAAGGGGAGGAAGTTATTTACAGGAAAACTATGAGGAGCTGGATAGAGCTTAAACTCTGATAGGGAATTTAACCAAACAGAGTTCAGTAAGGACTCTGCAATTCATGAGGAAAAGGCAACTCAGGGTTATCAGAAATGTTTTTTTTCTTTTTTGCACTTTCATACCACATTGTTTATTGTCATGCATTTGTAGGATTATTGTAGACCTTACAAACTTTTATTTTACAATAATTTGCATTTATTCATTTGTTCCTTTTCCAACCTGCTTATTACAGTTCAGGACCAAGGGTGGCCAGAACCTATCCCAGCAGCTCAAGGCACAAGGCAGGAATCACACCTGGACAGGACACCATCCCATGGCAGGGTGCACTCACAATCTATGCCCACAGTCACTCAGAATGGGACCAATTAACCTCATGTGCACATCCTTGGAATGTGGGAACAAACTGCAGCATCCAGAGAAAACCCATGCTGGCATGGGGAGAAAGTGTGAACTCCACTGACAGTGGCCCCAGCCAGGAATTGATTTTTTTTTTCTCATCAACATTGTAACAAAAAGACATTGAGCAAAACATTATTCAAGGACCTGCTATATTGTGTCTTCTACAACCTAGTTATTAAAGCAGTTTTAACAATTGAATTAGATCACCAAAAGCTCTAAAATGACTTTCCTGATAGCCAATTCATTCACATGGTATAAAAACCCAAATCTCCTAGGCCAGGATAATTACATAATGCAACATTTTTAGAAGGGGAACTGAACAATAACTTCTTTAACTGAAACCCCAGTGGGAGAGCTGAGATAAGTACAGTGGAACTGCCTAAATTGGATGCCGCTCAGCCTTAGCACTCTGATCTGTAGGAAAGTGCCAGGAAATTGTCATGGCAATAGGCATTCTCTACAGGCAATGGAGAAAGAAGTGCAGAGATAAGGGTTTGCAAAGTAGCCAAAAGTTTAAAATCCCAGAAGCTGAAAAGTAAACTTTCACAAACCTACATATTTATAACTTAAGCAACTTTCTGTATGTATATTTCAAAATATTCACTGAAAAAACCCCCCAAAACAGAAAGCACACAAGGAAACAGACAAATGCTGATTGTGAAGCATTTTACAAGATAACTGTCCTAGATCCTTCAAAAAGGTCAATGACATGAAACATATACACCCAAAAAGGAGGGATTGTTCTAGATTTAAAAGGCCAAAAGAGACACAACCAATTCATGAACCTTGGTTGGATTCTGAGTTGATTCTTTTTTAAAAGCTAAAAGGACATTTTGGGGAAGACTGGGGAAATCTGAACACGAAACATGGGTTGTTTATTAGACAATATTAGGAAATTGTTAGCTTTCTAAGGTGTGATAATAGGGTTGTGTTTATGCAGGAAAGTGTCCCTATCCATAGGAGATGCAGGCTGAGGAAACTCAAGATGTCTGCACTTATTTTTATTGTTTCAATAAAAACAAGGAAAAGTATTAAATGTGATAATAGTCTATAACAATAAGTATTCATTGGTCTACTCTTTCAACTTTTCTATAAATCTGAATATCTTTTTTTTATTATACTTTAAGTTCTAGGGTACATGTGCAGGATGTGCAGGTTTGTTACATATGTATACATGTGCCATGTTGGTGTGCTGCACCCATTAACTCGTCATTTACATTAGGTATATCTCCTTATGCTATCCCTCCCCACTCCGCCCACCCCAGGAAAGGCCCCAGTGTGTGGTGTTCCACACCCTGTGTCCAAGTGTTGTCATTGATCAATTCCCACCTATGAGTGAGAACATGTGGTGTTTGGTTTTCTGTCCTTGTGATAGTTTGCTGAGAATGATGGTTTCTAGCTTAATCCATGTCCCTACAAAGGACATGAACTCATCATTTTTTATAGCTGCATAGTATTCCATGCTGTATATGTGCCACATTTTCTTAATCCAATCTATCACTGATGGACATTTGGGTTGGTTCCAAGTCTTTGCTATGGTGAATAGTGCCACAATAAACATACGTGTGCATGTGTCTTTATAGCAGCAAGATTTATAATCCTTTGAGTATATACCCAGTAATGGGATGACTGGGTCAAATGGTATTTCTAGTTCTAGATCCCTGAGGAATCGCCACACTGACTTCCACAATGATTGAACTAGTTTACAGTCCCACCAACAGTGTAAAAGTGTTCCTATTTCTCCATATCCTCTCCAGCACCTGTTTCCTGACTTTTTAATGATGGCCATTCTAACTGGTGTGAGATGGTATCTCATTGTGGTTTTGATTTGCATTTCTCTGATGGCCAGTGATGATGAGCATTTTTTCATGTGTCTGTTGGCTGCATAAATGTTGTCTTTTGAGAAGTGTCTGTTCATATCCTTCACCCACTTCTTGATGGGATCGTATGATTTTTTTTCTTGTAAATTTAAGCTCTTTGTAGATTCTGGATATTAGCCCTTTGTCAGATGGATAGATTGCAGAAATTTTCTCCCATTCTGTAGGTTGCCTGTTCACTCTGATGGTCGTTTCTTTTGCTGTGCAGAGGCTCTTTAGTTTAATTAGATCCCATCTCTCAATTTTGGCTTTTGTTGCTATTGCTTTTGGTGTTTTAGACATGAAATCCTTGCCCATGCCTATGTCCTGAATGGTATTGCCTAGGTTTTCTTCTATGGTATTTATGGTTTTATGTCTAACAGTTAAGTCTTTAATCCATCTTGAATTAATTTTTGTATAAGGTATGAGGAAGGGATCCAGTTTCAGCTTTCTACATATGGCTAGCCAGATATCCCCGCACCATTTATTAAATAGGGAATCCTTTCTCCATTTCTTGTTTTTTGTCAGGTTTGTCAAACATCAGATGGTTGTAGATGTGTGGTGTTATTTGTGAGGGCTCTGTTCTGTTCCATTGGTCTATATCTCTGTTTTGGTACCAGTACCATGCTGTTTTGATTACTGTAGCCTTGTAGTATAGTTTGAAGTCAGGTAGTGTGATGCCTCCAGCTTTGTTCTTTTGGCTTAGGATTATCTCGGCAATGCAGGCTCTTTTTTGGTCCCATATGAACTTTAAAGTAGTTTTTTTTTCCAATTCCATGAAGAAAGTCATTGGTAGCTTGATGGGGATGGCATTGAATATCTAAATTACCTCGGGCAGTATGGCCATTTTCACGATATTGATTCTTCCTATCCATGAGCGTGGAATGTTCTTCCATTTGTTTGTGTCCTCTTTTATTTCGTTGAGCAGTGGTTTGTAGTTCTCCTTGAAGAGGTCCTTCACATCCCATGTAAGTTGGATTCCTACATATTTTATTCTTTTTGAAGCAATTGTGAATGGGAGTTCATTCATGGTTTGGCTTTCTGTCTGTTATTGGTGTATATAAGAATGCTTGTGATTTTCGCACATTGATTTTGTATCCTGAGACTTTGCTGAAGTTGCTTATCAGCTTAAGGAGATTTTGGGCTGAGACGATGGGGTTTTCTAAATATACAATCATGTCATCTGCAAACAGGGACAATTTGACTTCCTCTTTTCCTAATTGAATACCCTGTATTTCTTTCTCCTGCCTGATTGCCCTGGCCAGAACTTCCAACACTATGTTGAATAGGAGTGGTGAGAGGGCATCCCTGTCTTGTGCCAGTTTTCAAAGGGAATGCTTCCAGTTTTTTGCCCATTCAGTATGATATTGGCTGTGGGTTTGTTATAAATAGCTCTTATTATTTTGAGATACGTCCCATCAATACCTAATTTATTGAGAGTTTTTAGCATGAAGGGCCATTGAATATTGTTGAAGGCCTTTTCTGCGTCTACTGAGATAATCATGTGGTTTTTGTCTTTGGTTCTGTTTATATAATAGTCACACATATTGATTTGCATATGTTGAGCCAGCCTTGCATCCCAGAGATGAAGCCAAATTGATCTTGGTGGATAAACTTTTGATGTGCTGCTGGATTCGGTTTGCCAGTACTTTATTGAGGATTTTTACATCAATGTTCATCAGGGATATTGGTCTAAAATTCTCTTTTTTTTGTTATGTCTCTGCCAGGCTTTGGTATCAGGATGGTGCTGGCCTCATAAAATGAGTTAGGGAGGCTTCCCTCTTTTTCTATTGATTGGAATAGTTTCAGAAGGGATGGTACCAGCTCCTCTTTGTATCTCTGTAGAATTCGGCTGTGAATCTGTCTGGTCCTGGACGTTTTTTTGGTTGGTAGGCTCTAATTATTGCCTTGATTTTGGAGCCTGTTATTGGTCTGTTCAGGGATTCAAGTTCTTCCTGGTTTAGTCTTGGGAGGGTGTATGTGTCCAGGAATTTATCCATTTCTTCTAGATTTTCTAGTTTATTTGCATAGAGGTGTTTGTAGTATTCTCTGATGGTAGTTTGTATTTCTGTGGGATCAGTGGTGATATCCTGTTTCATTTTTTATTGCGCCTATTTGATTCTTCTTTTCTTCATTAGTCTTGCTAGTGGTCTATCAATTTTGTTGATCTTTTCAAAAAACCAGCTCCTGGATTAATTTTTTTTTTGAAAGGTTTTTTGTGTCTCTATCTCCTTCAGTTCTGCTCTGATCTTAGTTATTTCTTGCCTTCTGCTAGCTTTTGAATGTGTTTGCTCTTGCTTCTCTAGTTCTTTTAATTGTGATGTTAGGGTGTCAATTTTAGATCTTTCCTGCTTTCTTTTGTGGGCATTTTGTGCTATAAATTTCCCTCTACGCACTGCTTTGAATGTGTCCCAGAGATTCCGGTATGTTGTCTTTGTTCTCGTTGGTTTTAAAGAAGATCTTTATTTCTGCCTTCATTTCGTTATGTACCCAATAGTCATTCAGGAGCAGGTTGTTCAGTTTCCATGTAGTTGAGCAGTTTTGAGTGAATTTCTTAATCCTGAGTTCTAGTTTGATTGCATTGTGGTCTGAGAGACAGTTTGTTATAATTTCTATTCTTTCCACATTTGCTGAGGAGTGCTTTACTTCCAACTATGTGGTCAATTTTGGAATAAGTGCAATGTGGTTCTGAGAAGAATGTGTATTCTGCTGATTTAGGGTGGAGAGTTCTGTAGATGTCTACCAGTCTATGCACTTGGACTTTCAAGCCTCCAAGACTGAGCCAAATAACCTATTTTCTCTGAGTCACTCAGCCTCAGGTAATTCTGTAACAGCAACAGAAAACAGACTAAGACACACCCATATAATCCTCCCCAAATAAGTGAAAGTCCATTGTCAAGCAACAAAGGGATATGCTGCTGGACTCTCTAGGGAAACACACCTCACTCCTCCTTTACCACTCCACACAAGCAGGGAGCCAGAAAGATCACCTTTCAGGATTCTCAAAATGCCCTCTGAAAAGTCTGGTTAAGACCACACCTTCTGATTAGGGGTCTAGTGCATTAAGGCTGCTATGACAAAGTACTGTAGACTGGGTGTCTTATAAGCAAAAAAGAGATATCTCACAGATCTGGAGGCTAAAAGTCCAAGATCAAGGTGCTGGCAGATTCAGGGTCTGGCAGGGGCCTGCATCCTGGGTCACAGACAGCTGTCTTCTCACTGTCCTCATGTGGCGAAACAGGCACACAATCTCTCTGGGGGCTATTTTATCAGAAGCACTGGTATAGTTTGGACGTTTGTCCCTTCCAAATCCCATGTTGAGGTTTGATCCCCATTGTTGGAGGTGGAGTCTAATGGGAGGTTTGGGGTCATGGGGTTGGCCCCTCATGAATACGTGAATGCCCTCTCTGGGGAGGGGTAAGGTCTTAGTCTATTAGTTCCCATAAGAGCTGTTTGTTAAACAGAACCTGGCCCCTCCCCTCCTTCCTGCTTCCCTTCTCACCACGCGATCTCTGCACACACCAGCTCCCCTTCACCTTCTTCCACGCTTGGAAGCAGCCTGAGGCCCTCACCAGAAGCCCAATCCTGAAACTTCCAGCCAGCAGAACTGTGAGCTGAATAAACTTCTTTTCTCTATGAATTACCCAGCTTCAGGTTCTCCTTTATAGCAACAATAAATGGACTAAGAGGAGCTCTAATCCCATTCATGAGGGTTCCACCCTCATGACCTAATCACCTCCACAGGACCCACCAGCAGATAGCATCACCTTGGGGGTTAAGGCTTCATATGACTTTGGTGGGGATGTAAAGATTCCATCCATTGCACGGGGCAAAGGGAGGCCATAGCAGCAGGGTCATAGTGTTCTGGGCTGCTCACTGCCCCTCACTCCCAGGTCTGCCCCCCACCAGCCAACGCCTTCATGCTGCTCTGGGCTACCTCTCCCAGGTCCTGCTCCCAAGCAAAGGTGCTGGCTCAGATACGATCTCCTGAGACTCACTCCCTGCCCCTGCAACAACATGGCCATGTCCTTGTCAAGTTCTTCTCTAGGAAAATGTGGGAGTCACATAGAGACTTGTACCTACCTGTGCAGAGGTTTTCCAGAGCTTCGTGTCACCCCCTCTATCTCATCATTGGTTTTTGGCTTCAGTCTCACCTTCTTGGTGATGTCTTTGTCCCTGTGTCACTCGAATCAAAGTAGCTCCCCAGTCCCCACTGTGTCTCTCCATCTCCTCTGTTTTAGTTTCTTCAGAACAATTGCCTGAATTATTCACTTATTTTGTGGCGTGTTTTCATATTTATTGACTGATTTCTCCAACACTAATCACCACACCTAGAAAAGCTCCCTAGTATGTGGTCAATGCTCAATAAATATTTGGAATGAATGAAATTGAGCTCTGCATAGCCACAGTGGGGTTTTTCAGTTTTTCTGTGCTCTGTTCTTATTTTCTGTGATCTGTAAACTATCTCTAAATCCTTATTAAACGTTGCATCCAATACTGTTTTTTTTTTGCAGTGGGAAATTGAGAGGCCCATGTTGCACTCAGAGCAGCAAAACATTTGTCATCCCTCCCCTCGGGGCTGGGACTAACAGCAGGGCCTTCCTCAATGGGGTACAGCTATGCCCAGCTGAGTGACAAATGCTCTAGTCACAGAGAACACAGCAGCACAGGAGGCCGGCATGGTGGCCACAGGGAGAGTTCACGCATGGCCGCTTGTGGACAGGGGCAGGGTGGCAGCCCTGAGGAGGTTCAGAGGTGACCAGGGACATCTTGAGGTAGGAGCATCAGTCATGAACCAGGATATAAAAATCCATGCTGCTCATTTAAACAGGATGTGTCATCAGATGATGGGAGTATCTGGAAGCCAGTAGGGAACAATGAAGCAAGCCAGAGGCTTTTAAACACAGGAAGCCGCTACCCTCCTAGGCTAGAGAAGCAGAGGAGACAGTGCTGGAGGCAGATCCTGGGGTCTCTGGAAGAAGCAGCACCCATGGAGGGCCTGAGGGAGGCAGCCAGGACAACTGGAGGGATGAAAGCTGCGCTTTGTCCCTCAGAGAAGGTAGGAAAGGCACCTGGACTCTGGCTTCCCTTTCTGCTCTCAGCAGCACCTCACAGTGGCCAAGCCCACCTGGAAGGCAGCAGGCAGAGAGGGCAGCACCCTGGGCTGAAGAGGCTGCCCTCCTGGGCTACAGCAGAGCAGGAGAGGGAGGAGGAGGGGCACTGAGCAGACAGGAGTGTCAGTCAGGCTGACCCTGGCCCTGCATCCTCTGTGAGGTTATCAATGAAATCCTCCACCTTATGTGGTTCAGGCTGATGGGGTGAGAATGCTGGGTTATGTAATTGTCATGGTGTTCATTGAGGCAGATAACTAGAACACACATAAACTTATTTGTTCCTGGGAAAATTCTTAAATCTCATTAAGGCTTCTTAAGCATTCACAAGATTGAAACCACCTTTGCCAGAGGTTAGGATTAATAGGTGGGGTTAGATATCCTACCTGAAATTCAGTTCCAGAAATATTTACTGAGTATCTTTTACGTGGAAATCAGTGTTCCTAGTGTTAGAAATGCAAAATGTTTCTTCTTTCGTGCCACAAGGAAAAATCACATTCAGACAAAAAGTTCTCTCAATGAGGCAATTTTTACTTTCTGCAGAAAGGGTACCCCTTGCAGATGGAACAAGGGTGAGGGCATGCATAGAATAAAGAGACATCAGAATATTTATTCCCTACTCATGAGTTCCCTATTGCTGTGTCCTGTCTCCACTGGCTGGAGCCAGACCTCACAATCTAAATTAAAACCCGATTGGCTAATTTTAAGCTTTTTTAAATAGGTAGAAAAGTAATATTCCCAAATAAGAAAGGGGCACAGGCTGTGAGCTGGGGCATACCTGTGAGCAGGTCCAACACAAATATCTCGGTTAAGGTACAAGGACATAGGATGTACAACTTGCCTGTGAACATGTCTAACGGCCGTATAGCATAGGGCTTAACAAAGTTATTAGCATCAAGCAAGGAGGCTTGAAGGAAGTTAGTCTTTAAAATAAACTATCATTTCTAACATTTATGATTTATTCTTTCATGAGGAAAACTTTGAAGAGGAAACTTTACTTTTTACACTATTTTTTTAAGTCAGGCATGTAAGAATAAGAGTTCCATATTCACTTTGTGAGGCTATATCTTCACATGTTCCCTTGGGCTGGGACTAAAACAACAGCCTTCCTTGAAACTAGGACATGGGAGTGATGGTATTAGGACAATTGCCTCGTGATGAAAGAATACCCGAGACTGGGTAATTGATAAAGAAAAGGGATTCAATTGGCCCATGGCCTGCAGGCTGGACATGAAGCATGGTGCTGGCATCTGCTTCTGGGGAGGGCCACAGGGAGCTTACAGTGATAGTGGAAGGTAAGGGGGGAGCCCGTGTCTCACACCGCAAGAGTGGGAACAAGAGAGTGAGGGGGCAGGTGCCACACTTTACACAGCCAGATTGCCCATGAACTCACAGCGAGAACTAATCACAAGGGGAATGTGCTGAGCCATTCATGAGGGATCCCGTCCATGATCCAATCACCTCCCACCAGGCCCTGCCTCCAGCACTGGGGATTACATTTCTGCATAGGATTTGGAGTGCACAAATATCCAAATCATATCAGTAATTATTGCTGAATTTTGAAGCCCCTGGTCCCAAGGACAAACACCTTCCCAAACTGTGGCCTGGAAGACCAAGGGACAATTTCCTGTCTCTCTGGGGCATGGATTACACCAGGGAAAAACATCAGGTGTTTGAGTGCCAGTGGCTCTGCCATTTGTAGGTTGTAACACATGATCAGAAGAATGCAACAGATCGAATATCCAGCTTTGCTAAGGTTGTAGAGTTTGGTCTGAGCTAGGAGCGGGCATTCTTCACCAAGGTCTTCCTCAGAATCCATGCCATGGGACCTGGGCTTGCTGAAGGGAGATAAGCCACAGCTGAAGACACTCCAACTTCAGAGAACACAGCTCCCTTTAATACGGAAAAGCTCGCTGCCATCAGCACCCCGAGTTTTCTCCTTTCCTAGCCTTGGGTGTCCTACGTGTGTGAACTGTAGGAAAAGAGGAGACACCCAGCTTCCAAGAGGGCAGTAGGGAGTCATCAGGACCCACTAAAGACAGCAGATCCTTCTGCTCTCAGCCCCAGGACACCCCTACCCACCGTCCCCCAGACCAAATGAACTCTGCTTGCAGCTCCTTCTGCCTAAAACTGTCTCCACTCCTGGTTTTCATGCCACAGGAAGTTAGACAAATGCTGAGGCTATCGGAACAGTAACAAGAATACTTAGTGCTGTTTGCCAGCACCTTTATTGAAGTGTAATTTACGTATCAGGAAACTCACCAATTTTTAACATACACTTCGATGAGTTTTAGCAAATGTCTAGAGTTCTGCAATCATCCCCGTGTTAAGGCTCAGAAAATCATACTACAAAGTGGAAAATGATACCCCAAGGTAGGGCGCTTTGACAGGCTGAACTGAGACAGCAGCCTCAGGGTCTCCCCTACCATACCCCTCCCCTCCTGCCACCTTTCCTCCCTCTGTCTCCCAAGAAGTGCAAGATTAGGCTCTTTTCTGAAGTTTTTTTACCTAGAAACTGGACTCACAACGAGGAACACAATTGCTTTCAATTTCTCCCTGAAATTTCATTAACCAAAGAAGATTAGAACTTATGTAACAGAGGAAGAGACTGAAAATTAAACACCAACATCTACAGCCTAAACCAACTTTGTCCCAAATTGTTATTTGTTCTGTGCTCCCAACATCCAAAGTAAATAGACTACAGGATGATCTTTGCCTCCCAGGTCCATTCAGCTCTCCTGAAAATCATTGACTCCCATACCACCTATTCCCCCACCTCCCCTTCTCCCATGAAGTGAGGTATGTGAGCACCTGGACCTCACCCGGGTTATTGGGTCATGATTCTTCTGCAATTCTTCCATTCTATACACATAAAAATAAACTTATATGCCTTTTTTCTCCTCATTTTTTTTTTGTTCATTCATTTTCATTGAAACTTCAAAGGATAAAGAAGTAAGGCTTCCCTTTTTGGCCCTATAACCACAATCTCATTTTGAAACACTTTCATCACCCCAGAAAAATTCTCTGTGCCCATCTGCAGGCAATCCCTGCTCCCAATACCAGCTCTAAGTAACCTGTAACCTACTTTCTGTCTATAAAGCTTCACTTCTTCCAGAAATTTTATAAAAATCAAGTCAAACAATAATTTTTTAAATATTTGACTTCTTTCACCTGACTAAAATATTTGTGGTTGATTTTTGTCCCTGCTTGTACCAATAGTTTGCTCCTTCTTATTGAGAAGCATTTGTTTCATTGTATGGATGTACCACATTCTGTTTCTCTATTCACCAGTGAACGGAATTTTGGCTATTATGAGTAGTAATGGTACAATGAACATTTGTATAGGAGTCTCTGAATCTACATTTTTCTTTTGGGTGGTTGTCGGGGAATGGAACTTCTGGGATCTAGGATAAGTGTATGTTTAACTTGTTAAACTGCCTCACTGTTTTTCAATGTGGCTGCACCATCTTACATTTTTCATTAGCCATGTTTGACTCCTGCCCAGAGAGAGCCACCTCATCCTGTTTCTCCACCTTTGTTTGCTTTGTTTTGCTGACTGCACCCACTGGTGTTTCTAGGTCAGGAGCCTCCTCAGTGCCCAGTCCAGGATATACAGGAGGCAAAAAGATCCAGAGGACTTACTGCCCAGCCATCTCCTCAGTCCCGGGGTCTAGGTCCCTAGACAGTCTACTTTCTTTTCTCAACGTTTCAGAGACTTTTACTGTTTTTAGGTGTAATGTGTAGGGGAGCACATTTAAGTGTGACACTACATTTCTGGAACCAGAAGCAGGTGTCATGGTTAAGAGCATGAGCAAATCTAAGTCACACTGCAAAGTCTCATCTCCTGTCTCTGGCTTACTTCTCCCAGGTCCTGGGAGAAGCCCAGCAGAGGCACTGGCCCCTAATCGAATCTCCTGAGACTCACTCCCCTTCCCCCCCCCGCAGCAATGTGACCATGTCCTTGTCAAGTTCTGCTTTAGGAAAGTACTTGAGTCACACCAAGAATTGTACCTGTCTGAGCAGAGGTTCCCTAGAGCACCATGTCACCCCCTCTATCTCATCATTTGGTTCTTAGCTTCAGTCTCATCTTCTCAGTGAGGTCTTCATCCCTGTGTCACTGTATTCAACGTAGCTTCCCAGTCCTCATTATCTGTCTCCTTCTCAACCCTCTGTTTCAGTTTCTTAAGAATTGTCACTATTAGTAATTATTTGATTTATTCACTTATTTCATGGTGTGTTTTCATAATTATTTTCTGATTCTTCCAACTCTAACTACCACACCGAGAAAAACTCCCTAGTATTAAACACATCTTTGTTAATCAAAATAGGAACGATTACAACCAACACATTTTTGCCAACGAGAAATAAGTTTGTTCCTATAACATAAAAATCCATGCTTCAGCATTCTATGAACTCTCAGAAAGCATTTTCTGTATCAAGCTGGTTGTGGAAGCATTTTCCCTGCAAAAAGTTGTCAGGTGCTTCAAAAAGTGGTATTTCGTTGGTGAGAGGTCAGGTGAATATGGTGAATGAGTCAAAACTTTGTAGCACAATTCCTTCCATTTTTGAAGTGTTGGTTGTGTGACGTGTGACTGGGCATTGTGGAGAAAAACTGGGCCATTTCTGTTGACCAGTGGCTGCTATAGGCATTGCAGTTTTCGGTGCATCTCATAGATCTGCTGAGCATACTTCTCAGATGTGATTTTGCTGGGATTCAGAAAGCTGTAGTGGATCAGACCAGCAGCAGACCACCAAAGAGTGACCATGACCTTTTTTGGTGCAAATTTGGCTTTGGGAAGTACTTTGGGGCTTCTTGGTCCAACCATTGAGCTGATCCTCATCAGTTGTCTTATAGAACTCACTTTTTTGTTGCATGTCACAATCAAATTATGAAATGGTTCATTGTTGTTGCATAGGATAAGAGAAAAGGAGACTTCAAAATCATGGTTCTTTTGATTTTTGCTCAGCTCATGAGGTACCACTTATTTCACCTTTCCAATTTGCTCCAAATGCTAAACGTCTGTAGAATGATCGATGTTGAGTTCTTTGGCAACTTCTTGTAAGAGGATCAGCTTTGATTGATCGCAATTTGTAGTTGTCAACTTCCGATGGCCGGCCATACATCATCTTCAAGGCTCTTGTCTTTGTAAAACTTCTTGAACGACTACTGCACTGTATATTAGTTAGCAGTTCCTGGGCTAAATGTGTTTTTGTTGTTGTGTGTTTCTGCTGCTTTACAAACCATTTTGAACTTGAATAAGAAAATCACTTGAATTTGCTTTTTGTCTAATGTAATTTCCAGTCTAAAATAAACATAAAATAAACAGCAAGTAATAAGTCACTAGCAAAATAAAGTGAGAAATGCCCATTAAAATGATACATAATATAATCACATTTATTTAAGAATGTATTCTAATATCAAACAGCAAATTCCAACAATGCAAAAACCACAATTTTTTTTATTCTTTAAGTTCTGGGATATGTGTGCAGAATGTGCAGGTTTGTTACATAGGTATACACATGCCATGGTGATTTGCTGCACCCATCAATCCATCTACATTACGTATTTCTCCTAATGCTATCCCTTCCCCATTCCCCCACTCCACAACAGGCCCCGGTGTGTGATGTTCCCCACCCTGTGTCCAAGTGTTCTGATTGTTCAATTCCCACCTATGAGTGAGAACATGTGGTGTTTGGTTTTTCTGTCCTTGTGATGGTTTGCTCAGAATGATGGTTTCCAGCTTCTTCCATGTCCCTACAAGGGACATGAACTCATCCTTTTTTATGGCTGCATAGTATTCCATGATGTGTATGTGCCACATTTTCTTTATCCAGTCTATCACTGATGGACATTTGGTTGGTTCCAAGTCTTTGCTATTGTGAATAGTGCCACAATAAACATATGCGCATGTGTTGTCTCAGTAGAATGATTTATAATCCTTCAGGTATATACCCAGTAATGGGATTGCTAGGTCAAATGGTATTTCTGGTTCTAAATCCTTGAGGAATTGTCACACTGTCTTCCACAATGGTTGAACTAATTTACGCTCCCACCAACAGTGTAAAAGCATTCCTATTTCTCCACATCCTTTCCAGCATCTGTTGTTTCCTGACTTTAATGATTGCCATTCTAACTGGCGTGAGATGGTATCTCATTGTGGTTTTGATTTGCCTTTCTCTAATGAGTAATGTTGAGCTTTTTTCATGTTTGACTGCATAAATGTAGTCTTTTGAGAAATGTCTGTTCATATCCTTTGCCCACTTTTTGATTTTTTTTTTTTTGTCTGTAAATTTAAGTTCCTCGTAGATTCTGGGTATTAGCTCTTTGTCAGATGGATAGATTACAATTTTCTCCCAGGGTTGCCTGTTCACTCTGATAGTTTCTCTGGCTGTGCAGAAGCTCTTTAGTTTAATTGGGTCTTATTTGTCAATTTTGGCTTTTGTTGCCATTGCTTTTGGTGTTTTAGTCATGAAGTGTTTGCCCATGCCCATCTCCTGAATGGTATTGCCTAGGTCTTCTAGAGTTTTAATGGTTTTAGGTCTTACGTTTAAGTCTTTAATCCATCTTGAGTTAATTTTTGTATAAGGTGTAAGGAAGGGGTCCAGTTTGTTTTCTGCATATAGCCAGTTTTCCCAAAACCATTTATTAAATAGGGATTCCTTTCAGCATTGCTTGTTCTTGTCAGGTTTGTCAAAGATCAGATGGTTGTAGATGTGTGGTGTTATTTCTGAGGGCTCTGTTTTTGTTTTGGTCTATTTATGTTTTGATACCAGTACCATGCTGTTTTGGTTACTGTAGCCTTGTAGTATAGTTTGAAGTCAGGTAGCATGATGCCTCCAGCTTTGTTCTTTTTGCTTAGGATTGTCTTGGCTGTACAGGCTCTTTTTAGGTTCCATATGAAATTTAAAGTAGTTTTTTCTAATTCTGCAAAGAAAGTCATTGGTAGCTTGATGGGGATAGCACTGAATCTATAAATTACTTTGGGCAGTATGGACATTTTCATGATATTAATTCTTCCTATCCACGAGCATGGAATGTTTTTCCATTTGTTTGTGTCCTCTCATTTCCTTGAGCAGTGGTTTGTAATTCTTCTTGAAGAGGTCCTTCACATCCCTTTTAAATGTATTCCTATGTATTTTATTCTCTTTGTAGCAATTGTGAATGGGAGTTCACTCATGATTTGGCTCTGCTATTATTGGTGTATAAGACTGCTTGTGATTTTTGCATATTGATTTTGTATCCTGAGACTTTGCTAAAGTTGTTTCATCAGCTTAAGGAGATTTTGGGCTGAGATAATGGGCTTTTTTAAATATAAAATCGTGTCAGTTGCAAACAGATAATTTGACTTCCTCTCTTCCTGTTTGAATATGTTTTATTGCTTTCCCTTGCCTGATTGCCCTGGCCAGAACTTCCAATACTATGTTGAACAGGAGGGGTGAGAGAGGGGATCCTTTTCTTGTGCCAGTTTTCAAAAGGAATGCATCCAGCTTTTGCCCATTCAGTGTGATATTGGCTGTGGGTTTGTCATAAATAGCTCTTATTGAGATGTTCCATCAATACCTAGTTTATTGAGAGTTTTTAGCATGAAGCGCTGTTGAATTTTATCAAAGGCCTTTTCTGCATCTATTGAGATAATAGTGTGGTTTTTGTCATTGGTTGTTTATTTGATGGATTAGGTTTATTGATTTGCATATATTAAGCCAGTCTTGTATTCCAGAGATGAAGCCGACTTGATTGTGGTGGATAGGCTTTTTGATGTGCTGCTGAATTTGGTTTGCCAGTGTGTTATTGACGATTTTTGCATCAATGTTTATCAGGGATATTGGCCTGAATTTTTTGTCATGTCTCTGCCAGGTTTTGGTATCAGGATGATGCTGGCCTCGTAAAATGAGTTAGGGAGGAGTCCCTCTTTCTCTACGGCTTGGAATAGTTTCAGAAGGAATGGTACCAGCTCCGCTTTGTTCCTTTGGTAGAATTTGGCTGTGAATCTGTCTTGTCCTGGTCTTTTTTTTGGTTGGTAGGCTATTACTGCCTCAATTTCAGAACTTATTATTGGTCTATTCAGGGGTTCAACTTCTTTCTTGTTTGGTCTTGGGAGGGTGTATGTGTCCAGAAATTTATCCATTTCTTCTAAACTTTCTAGTTTGCATAGAGGTGTTTATAGTATTCTGATGGTAGTTTATATTTCTGTGGGATCAATGGTGATATCTCCTTTATCATTTTTTATTGTATCTATTTGATTCTTTATTAGTCTGGCTAGTTGTATATTTGTTGATCTTTTCAAAAAACCAGCTCCTGGATTCATTTTTTTTTATTTGTTTTTGTTTTTTTCTGTGTGTGTGTGTGGGAGTTTTTTTTTTATTGTTTTTATTTTTTTTGTGGGGTTGGGGGTGTGTATGGTTTTCATGTCTGTCTCCTTCAGTTCTGTTCTGATCTTAGTTCTTCTGCTAGCTTTTAAATTTGTTTGCTCTTCTCTAGTTCTTTGAATTGTGATGTTAGGGTGTCAATTTTAGATCTTTCCTGCTTTCTTCTGTGGTCATTTAGTGCTATAAACTTGCCTCTAAAGATTGCTTTAGCTGTGTCCCAGAGATTCTGGTACATTGTGTCTTTGTTCTCATGGGTTTCAAAGAACTTATTTATTTCTGCCCTAATTTCATTATTTACCCAGTAGTCATTCAGGAGCAGGTTGTTTAGTTTCCATGTAGTTGTGTGGCTTTGAGGGAGTTTCTTAATCCTGAGTTCTAATTTGATTGCACTGTGGTCTGAGAGAGTGTTATGATTTCCATTCTTTTACATTTGCTGAGGAGTCTTTTATTTCCAATTATGTGGTCAATTTTAGAAAAAGTATGATGTGGTGCTGAGAAGAAGGTATATTCTGTTGATTTGGGGTAGAGAGTTCTGTAGATGTCTGTTAGGTCTGCTTGGTCCAGAGCTGAGTTCAAAGTCCTGAATATCCTTGTTAATTTTCTATCTTGTTGATCTGTCTAATATTGACAGTGGGGTGTTAAAGTCTCCCACTATTATTGTGTGTGAGTCTAAGTCTCTTTCAAGGTCTCTAAGAACTTCTTTTATGAATCCGGTTTCTCCTGTATTGGGTGCATATATATTTAGGATAGTTAGTTCTTGTTGCATTGATCACTTTACCACTATGTAATGCCCTTATTTGTCTTTTTAAATTTTTATTGGTTTAAAGTCTCTTTTCTCAGAGGCTATGATTGCAACCCCTGCTTTTTTTTTCTTTCCATTTGCTTGGTAAATATTCTTCCATCTCTTTTATTTTGAGCCTATATGTGTCTTTGCACTTGAGATGGGTCTCCTGAATACAGCACACTGGTAGGTCTGACTCTTTATCCAATTTGCCAGACTGTGTCTTTTAATTGGGGCATTTAGCCTGTTTACATTTAAGCTTAATATTGTTATGTATGAATTTGATCCTGTCATTATGATGCTAGCTGGTTATTTTGCCCATTAATTGATGCAGTTTCTTCACAGTATTGGTGGTCTTCACAATCTGGTATGTTTTTGCAGTGGCTGGTACTGGTTTTTCCTTTCATATTTAGTGCTTCCTTCAGGAGCTTTTGTAAGGTAGGCCTGGCAGTGACAAAATCTCTCGGCATTTGCTTCTCTATAAACAATTTTATTTCTCCTTTGCTTATGAAGTTTAGTTTGGCTGGATATGAAATTCTGGTTTGAAAATTCTTTGCTTTAAGAATGTTGAATATTGGCCTCCACTCTCTTCTGGCTTGTAGGGTTTCTGCAGAGAGATCAGCTGTTAGTCTGATGGGCTTCCCTTTGTGGGTAACACAGCCTTTCTCTATGGCTGCCCTTAACATTTTTTCCTTTGTTTCAACCTTGGTGAATCTGACGATTGTGTCTCAGGGTTGTTCTTCTCGAGGGAGTATCTTTGTGGTGTTCTCTGTATTTCCTGAATTTGAATGTTGGCCTGTCTTGCTAGGTTGGGGACTCTTCTTCTGGATAGTATCCTGAAGGATGTTTTCCAACTTGTTTCCATTCTGCCTGTCACTTTCAGGTACACCAATCTAATGTAGGTTTGGTCTTTTCACACAATCCCCTATTTCTTGGAGGCTTTGTTCCTTTTTGTTCTTTTTTTCTCTAATCTTGTCTTCACACTTTATTTCATTAAGTTGATCTTCAATCTGATATCTTTTCTTATGGTTGATCAAATCAGCTGTTGGTTCTTGTGTGTGCTTCACGAAGTTCTCACGTGATGTTTTTCAGCTCCGTGAGGTCATTTATGATCTTCTCTAAACGTTTGTTCTAGTTAGCAATTCCTCTAACCTTTCTTCAAGGTTCTTAGCTTCCTTGCATTGGGTTAGAACATGTTCCTTTAGCTTGGAGGAGTTTGCTATTACCCACCTTCTGAAGCCTACTTCTGTCAATTTGTCAAACTCATTCTCCATCCAGTTTTGTTCACTTGCTGGCGTGGAGTTGTGCTCCTTTGGAGGAGAAAAGGTGTTCTGGTTTATGGAATGTTCAGCCTTTTTGCTGTGTTTTTTTTTCTCGTCTTTGTGGATTTATCTCTCTTTGGTCTTTAATGCTGGTGACTTTTGGATGGGGTTTTTGTGTGGACATCCTTTTTGTTGGTGTTGATGCTATTCCTTTCTGTTTCAGTTTTCCTTCTAACAGTCAGGCCCCTCTGCTGCAGGTCCGCTGGAGGTCTGCTCCAGACCCTGTTTGCCTGGGTATCACCAGCAGAGGCTGCAGAACAGCAAAGATTGCTGCCTGTTCCTTCCTCTGGAAGCTTCATCCCAAAGGGGCACCTGCCAGATGGCAGCCAGAGCTCTCCTGTATGAAGTGTCTGTTGGCCTCTGCTGGGAGGTATCTCCCAGTCAGGAGGCATGGGAGTCAGGGACCCACTTGAGGCAGTCTGACCCTTAGCAGAGCTCCAGCACTGTGCTGGGAGATCTGCTCTCTTCAGAGCTGGCAGGCAGGAACTTTCAAGTCTGCTGAAACTGTACCTACAGCAGCCCCTTCCCCCAGGTCCTCTGTCCCTGGAGAGATGGGAGTTTTATCTATGAGCCCCTGACTGGGGCTGCTGCCTCTCAGAGATGCCCTGCCCAGAGAGGAGGAATCTAGAGAGGCAGTCTGGCTATAGCGGCTTTGCCAAGCTGTAGTGGGCTCTGCCCAGTTCGAACTTCTCAGTGGCTTTGTTTTACACTGAGGGGAAAACTGCCTACTCAAGCCTCAATAATGGTGGATGTCCCCTCCTCCACCAAGGTTGAGCATCCCAGGTTGACTTCAGACTGCTGTGCTGGCAGTGAGAATTTCAAGCCAGTGGATCTTGGCTTGCTGGGCTCTGGGGGGTGGGATCCACTGAGCTAGACCACTCGGCTCCCTGGCTTCAGCCCCCTTTCCAAGGGAGTGGATGGTTCAGTCTCGCTGGTATTCTAGACGCCACTGGGGTATGAAAAAAACTGCAGCTAGCTCAGTGTCTGCCCAATTGGCTGCCCAGTTTTGTGCTTGAAACCCAGGGCCCTAGTGTCATAGGCACCCGAGGGAATCTCCTGGTCTGTGAGTTGCAAAGACGGTGGGAAAAGTGTAGTATCTGGGCCAGAATGCACCATTCCTGAAGGCACAGTCCCTACTGGCTTCCCTTGGCTAAGGGAGGGAGTTCCCAGACCCCTCGCACTTCCCAGGTGAGGCGACACCCCACCCTGCTTGCTTGCCCTCTGTGGGCTGTACCCACTGTCTAACAAGTCCCAGTGAGATGAGCCATATACCTCAGTTGGAAATGCAGAAATCACCCACCTTGTGTTTTGATGTTACTGGGAGCTGCAGACTGGAGCTGTTACTATTTGGCCATTTTGCCATTCACCCTGAAAAAAAAAAAACTTTTCTTGTGGCTACTGAAAATGAATTCCTCCTTTTACTCCAAAAGGAAAGTAGTTCTATTGCCTGCAACTCTCACTTGGAGACCACACAGCTCCAGCAAGGCAGCCTGCCTTCTCTTAATCCCCACTCGAATGTGATGACACACTAACCCCAGCCATCTGTTGAAATACTTCTTCAAGCACTCAGTGCAGTGGTGTGTCAAGACAGGCTGCCAAGTCCAATTGCTCAACCACAATTACTTTTGTACTCACCTAATGCACAGTCAATGCTCAGTAAATATTTGAAGTGAACGAAACCGAGCTCTGAGCATGGCCACACTGGGTAGTTCTAAGTTATTTTCTGCTTTGTTCTCTGTGATTCTCCAAACTATCTTTAAATTCTTACTAAAAGTTACATCTGAAACTCGACTCCACTGTGGGAAATTGAAGGGCCAATATCACACTTGGAACAGAATAACGAATACTTAGAAGCGGTGGTTTTACCACCATCATAAATTGATGTCCCCACCTATAGCCGTATTCCCAGCTAAATCTAGGCCTGGGATATTAAACCTCCATGAGGAAAGTGGTGCAGTGATTCAGATACTGGTGTTTGCAAAGTGTTTCACATATAGAATTGTTAGAATTGTCTTTAGAAGACAGGTTTATCTAACATCTTGCATCTATTATATGTACTAATAAATACCATTTTCTTATGGGGTCTCCTAGTTGAATTAAGTTACTTTTTCTTGCTCCCTGCATGTTGCTTTGTGGAAATGCTTCTTTTCACTGGGAAGGCAGTAGTTACCTGACCTTAAAGTTCAGCAATATTGGATTGCAGTTTTGACCCAGGGTAGACAACCAGTTTCTTATACCTTTGGACATGTGATGGTCCAAAGGCAGATAAAAGAGCATAACAGTGTCAATCAATGTTCTTTTCAGTCCCCCCACCCAGTGGATATTGGAAGGTCTAGAGAACTCTCATGTATTAATGACCTTGAGTCTTAAACTGTCCCGTGGTCATATTTTCCACCAATGTAAATGCTGGGACAAAAAGCAAACTATAAAATGCAGAGATACAAGAGAAAAAAGGAGGATATTTTTGAAGACAACTTGGAATTAAGTCTAATAATGTCTTGACCTTCCCGTGTATGTAATCCAATAAACTATTTTATGTAATTCTGTCAAATTCAGCTTAATCAGAAGTAGGACTTGCAAATATTTTCCTCATTCTGTGGGCTGCCTTCTGATTCTCTTTGTAGTTTCTTTTGATGCAAAAATGTTTCAATTTTTATGAAGTCCAATTTATCTTTTTTTCTCCTTTCATTGTGCTTTTTTGTCACTTGTGTTTGATTTTCAGCCATTTTATCCCTGTGGCTACAGGACATAAGATTCTCCTTCCCAACAAACCCATTCATTGCTTGATCCAGGAATTTCACCCATGAGCTCATCCTTGTATTCCCCTTAACACTGTCTGGCAACATTAGGTGCCACCAACCAACTAATTATATTCTTTAGTTTTTCCGCTAATCTGAAAAAGTATCTCATGTAGAGTCACCAATTTCCTCGCCTCCTATGGGTCATTAAGTAGAGTATGATTGCAGATGTCTTGTACATATCTATAAACAATTCAGGCCATGGACTATCATTGTCTTCTGTATTACTGAAAATAGTCCTCAGTGTTTTCAAGTCTAACCTTAGGGAGACAATCTAGAAACCCCACAACCAATCATCCAGTTCAGAAAACGTAGATTCCTGTGCCTCCAGAACCACTCCTGTTACCAAAATCTATTAGTTAGGGTTCTCCTGAAAAACGGAACCAATTGTGTGTTGGTGTTTGTGTGTGTGTGTATGTGTATGTGAGAGGGGATTTATCAGGAGCATTAGCTCATGTAATTATAGAGGCATATGGAGGCACCATATACCATTTACAAGCTGGAGAAGCAGGGACTCAGTAGCATGGCTCAGTCCATATATGAAGCCCTGAGAGCCAGCAGAGCCAATACTTTATCTCTCAGCCTGAAGCTGAAAGCCTGAAGCCCGGGGAGCCATTGGTGGATGTCCTAGAGTTCAAAGACCACTGAAATCGGGGCTCTGATGTCAAAGGGGAGGAAAAAAGTGGTGTCCCAGCTCCATGAAAGAGAAAGAGGCCAAATTCACCTTTCCTCTGCTTTCTTCTGAGCCCTCAGCCAATAGGATTGTGCCTGCCCATAGTGGTGATGGTGGCACTTCCTGAGTTAATCACTAGTTCAAATGCTAGTATCTTTCAGGATTATCCTCAGATACACCCCAAAATGATGCTTTACCAGCAGTCGAGGTACCATTTAATACAACCCAGTTGACACATAAAATGAACCATTACACGTCATATTTTTCATGATTTGACCCATTTTTCAAAAAGGGATACCCCATTTTATTCTTTATTGTACTTTGCAGATATTACTTTTTTTTTTTTTTTTTTTTACAAATTCAAGATTAGTGACATCCCTTTTGAGCAAGTCCACGGGTGCATTTTTCCAACAGCACAT
Organism: Hylobates moloch; assembly: GCF_009828535.3. NCBI lineage: Eukaryota > Metazoa > Chordata > Mammalia > Primates > Hylobatidae > Hylobates > Hylobates moloch. The sequence goes on along the minus strand of NW_026652277.1, from coordinate 5,014,937 downwards.
GCTCACTTCATGTCCTTGGGTCGAATTTTGGTACTTCTTACAATATTTCATACTTTATTATTTTACCTGTTTTACTGGTCTGTCATCAGTGATCTTTGATGTTATTATAATTGTTTTTGGGAGCCGTGAACTGTGACCAGATAACATGGCGAACATGCGATAAATGTTTTCTGAATGTTCCACCGACTGGTTGTTTCCTAGTCTCTCTCCTTCTCCTCAGCACCAATCCTCCCCTGTTCCCTGAGAAACAACAACATTGAAATTAGGCCAATTAGTAATCCTAGGATGGCCTCTAGGTGTTAAAGTGAAAGGAAGAATTGCACATCTCTAACTTGAAAACAAATGATTAAGCTTACTGAGGAAGGCATGCTGAAAGCTAAGATAGGCTGGAAGCTAGGTCTGTTGAACTAACTTTTTGAGACAGTCTCACTCTGTCACCCAGGCTGGAGTGCAGTGGCACGATCTCGACTCACTGCAACCTCCACCTTCCGGGTTCAAGCGATTCTCCTGCCTCAGCCTCCTGAGTAGCTGGGATTACAAGCATGTACCACCACGCCTGGCTAATTTTTGTATTTTAGTAGAGACAGGGTTTCACCATGTTGGTCAGGCTGGTCTCAAACTCCTGACCTTGTGATCTGCCTGCCTCAGCCTCACAAAGTGCTGTGAGCCACCACATCTGGCCTGTTGCACTAATTTTTAGCCAAATCATGAATGCAAAGGAAACGTTCTTAAATTCAAATACTACCCCAGTAAATACACAAATGATTAGAAAGCAACAAAACAGCCTTATTGCTGATATGGAGAAAGTTTTGGTGGTGTGGGTCAACCAGCCACAACATTCTCTTCCACCAAAGCCTGGTCTGGAGCAAATCCTAACACTCTTCTAGTCTAGGAAGGTTGATAGAGATGAGGAAGCTGCAGAGGAAAACATGAGATCTACCAGAGATTGGTTTGAGATTGAAGGAAAGACACCATCTCTATAACAAATGCCAGGTGAAGCAGCAAGTTATCCAGACTTACCAAGATCATTAATGAAGGTAGCTACACTGTAGATTTTCAATGTAGAAAAGATAGCCTTTTATTGAAAAGTTATGCCATCTAGGACATTTATTGCTCAAGAGAAATCAATAGCTGGCTTCAAATCTTCAAAGGACAGGCTGACTCTCTTGTTATGAGATGATGCAGCTGGTGATGTTCAGTGAAGCCAATGCTCATTTACCATTCTAACAATCCTAGGGTCCTTAAGATTTAAGCTAAATCTATCCTGCAAGTGTTCTGTAAATGGAGCAAGAAAGCCTGGATATCAGTGTATCTCTTTAAATAATAGCTCACTGAATACTTATTTCATTGTTAAGACCCACTGCTCAGAAAAATTTCTATGAAAATATTGCTTGTTGTTTGTTGACAATGCACTTAGTCACCCAAGAGCTTTGTTGGAGATGTATACAGAGATTACTGTTGTGTCTCTGCCCGCCAACACAGCATCCATTTTGTGTCCCATGGATTGTGGAGCAATTTTGATTTTTTTTTCTAGTCTTGCTGTTCACAAAATATATTTAATAAAGCTATAGCTGCCATAGATAGTGATTCCTACAAAGAATGTAGACAAAGTAAATGGAAAACCTGGAAGGGATTTATTCTAAATGCCATTAGAAACATTCATGATGCATGGGACGAGGGCGAAATATTAACGTTAATGGGAGTTTTGGGAGAAATTGATTTCAACCCTTCTGGATGACTTTAAGGAATTCAAGACTTCAATGGAGAAAGTAAATGCAGATGTGGTGGAAATAGCAAGAGAACTAGAATTAGAATTGGAGCTTGAATGTTATGGAATTGTAATCTCATGATACAATTTTAACAAATGAAGAGTAGCTTTTTATGGATGAGCAAAGAAAGGGGTTTGGTAAAACGGATTCTACTCCTCATGAAGATGCTGTGAGCATTGTTGAAATGACAAAGCATTTAGAATATTGCATACACATATTTAATAAAGCAGTGGCAGGATTATAGAATTGACTGAGTTTGCAATAAGTTCTGCTAGGGGTAATGTGCTATCAAACAGCATAATGTGACAGAGAAATATTTCAGGAAAGGAAGCGTCAATTAGTGCAGCAGCCTTCATTTTTGCCTTTAGAAAAAGACATTGTCACAGCAACTCCAACCTTCAATAACTACCCTAATCAGTCAGCAGTCAACATCAAGGAAAGACTTTCTACCAGCAAAGAGATTTTCCTTTGCTGATGGCTCTTTTGATAATAAAATATTTTAGAATTAAGGTATGTATATTTTCTTTAGACAGAATTCTATAGTACACCTAATTACAATACAGTGTAAACATTCTATGGGCACTAGGAATTCAAACAACTTTTGTCACTCATTGGGTTATTTGCTTAATTGGGGTAGTCTGGAACTGAACCTGCAATATTTCTAGGGTATGCCTATATTCAATGTCTTGTTTATCTTTTGTCACAGTTTTTGACTAAATTTGGTCCTATATTTGTAAAATCTATTCTGCCAATCGATTTGCTTTTGAAATAGAAATTTAATCCATTTAAGCACATGCCTCTCACAGACCCACATGCCCCTCAGTCCACCTCCCCCCTCAGACCAGTGCCTGCCTCTTCTGCTCTCCCCCGTCAGACCCAAGGCCCCTCGGTGGCCCTCCCTGCTCAGACCCACACCCCTCTCAGCCGACCTCCTCTCTCAGCCCCTTCACCTGGACCTGCCTCAGACCCAGGGCCCTGCCTCAGACCACCTCCCCCCTCAGAATCACACCCCTCTCAGAACACCTCCTCCTCAGGCTCACTACCCTCTCAGACCACCTCCCTTCTCAGCACACATAATAATATTTTGGTCAATGACAAACCACATATACAACAGCAGTTTCATAACTTAATAGCTTATTTTTATTGTACCATTTCCATGTTAAAATATATTTGGATATGTAAATACTATCCATTGTGCTACACTTGCCCATGGTATTCAGTGCAGGACCATGCTGTACAGGTTTGTAGCCTGGGACCCATATTTTTATTCTATAAATTTCTTTTTTGAGTCGGAGTTTCGCTCTGTCGCCCAGGCTGGAGTGCAGTGGTGCCATCTTGGCTCACTGCAACCTCCCTGGTTCAAGCGGTTCTCCTACCTCAGCCTCTCAAGTAGCTGGGATTACAGGTGTGTACCACCATGCCCAGCTAATTTTTGTATCTTTAGTAGAGACAGGGTTTCACCATGTTGGCCAGGCTGGTCTCAAACTCTTGACCTCAAGTGGTCCGCCTGCCTCAGCCTCCCAAAGTGCTGGGATTATAGGCGTGAAACACCGTGTCTGGCCCCATATTCTATATCATATAGCTTTAATGCACAGTAAGCTATGCCATCCAGGTTCGTGTAATTATACTCCCTCATCTTTGCACAAAGAAAGATGAAATTGCCTAATAAAGCCTCTTTCAGAAGAGGTGTGATGTGATGCATGATTGAATTAGTGACAGGGAAAATGTGACTTTTGCCATTTTCAGTTTTTCCTTTCTGTCCATAGCTTTTTTGTCCTTCATATCCACAGTTACTATGTTTTTGGTGTGTTTGTATGACTTTTAAAAGTGACATTGGGATTCTCATATCATTTCCTCTTACGTATATTCTATAGTTATTTTCTTTGTGGTTGCTGTGAGGATGACATACAACTTTATAAAGTTATAACAATTTACTTTGAATCAATACCAATCTACCAGTATTTCATAAACCTTTCCACAGGGTTTCTTTTTTTTTTGCCTTTTTACATTTTATTCTATGTAAATTATACCTTAGTAAAGTTGATTTTTTTTTTTTTTAAGAGATTGCAGCTACATATTAACAGGCTGAAAGGTGTGGGTCGTGTTTGGATCCTAATTCCAACAGTTGAGGGAAACAAGAGAACTTAAAGGATAAATTGGAAAATACGAACATAATCTGGATATTCTATGATTTAGGTATTATTGCTGATTTAGAGGTGGGTATGATGAAGGTATTGTGGTACATTTAGAAGGAGCATCCTTATCTCTTAGAGATTTACACTAAACTGTTTACAAATGAAAGTATACAATGTCTAGGGTTTGATTCAAAATGATTCAGGGGGGTGGATATAATGAAAGGGACTACAAAGGAAACAAATTGGCCACAAGTTAATTATTGGATGATGGATACACGAGGCTCATTATACTCTTTCCATTACTTTTTTGTATGTTTGGAATTTTCCACATTAAAAACGTAGAAATAATTATATGCTGATATGGTTTGGATCTGTGTCCCCACCAAATCTCATGCTGAATTATAATCCCCGATGTTGTAGGCAGCGTCTGGTGGGAAGTGATTGGATCATGGCGGTGGATTTCTCATGAATGGTTTAGCATCATCCCCCTTGGTACTGCCCTTGCAAAAGTGAGTTCTCGTGAGATCTGGTTGTTTAAAAAGTGTGTAGTACCTCCCCTCTCTTTCTCTTCCTCCTGCTCCAGCCATGCAAAATGCCAGCTCCCCCTTAGCCTTCTGCCATGATTATAAGTTTCCTAAGACTTTCCCAGAAGCTGAGCAGATGCCAGCACCTTGCTTCCTGTACAGCTCACAGGATCATGAGCCAATTAAACCTCCTCTCTTTATAAATTACCCAGTCTCAGGTATTTCTTTTTAGCATTGCAAGAATTGACTTATACATATGCACATATGAAAAAGACCAAAAGAAACTTCAGTAACATATTACATTGGTCATGGTTTTTAGAATTAGAGTTATTGATGATTCCCATTTTTTTCTCCATAATTTTTATCAAAACTCTTTTAGGAACATAACATTTTAGGGTTTTTATTCTATTTTATTTTATTATTATGATACTTTAAGTTTTAGGGTACATGTGCACAATGTGCGGGTTTGTTACATATGTATACATGTGCCATGTTGGTGTGCCGCACCCATTAACTCATCATTTAGCATTAGGTATATCTCCTAATACTGTCCCTCCCCACTCCCCCCACCCCACAACAGTCCCCAGAGTGTGATGTTCTCCGTCCTGTGTCCATGTGTTCTCATTGTTCAATTCCCACCTATGAGTGAGAACATGCAGTGTTTGGTTTTTTGTCCTTGCGATAGTTTACTGAGAATGATGATTTCCAGTTTCATCCATGTCCAAACAAAGGACACGAACTCATCATTTTTTATGGCTGCATAGTATTCCATGGTGTATATGTGCCACATTTTCTTAATCCAGTCTATTGTTGTTGGACATTTGGGTTGGTTCCAACTCTTTGCTATTGTGAATAGTGCCACAATAAACATATGTGTGCATGTATCTTTATAGCAGCATGATTTATAGTCCTTTGGGTATATACCCAGTAATGGGATGGCTGGGTCAAATGGTATTTCTAGTTCTAGATCCCTGAGGAATCGCCACACTGACTTCCACAATGGTTAAACTAGTTTACAGTCCCACCAACAGTGTAAAAGTGTTCCGATTTCTCCACATCCTCTCCAGCACCTGTTGTTTCCTGACTTTTTAATGATGGCCATTCTAACTGGTGTGAGATGGTATCACATTGTGGTTTTGATATGCATTTCTCTGATGGCCAGTGATGATGAGCATTTTTTCATGTGTTTTTTGGCTGCATAAATGTCTTCTTTTGAGAAGTGTCTGTTCATGTCCTTTGCCCACTTTTTGATGGGGTTGTTTGTCTGTTTCTTGTAAATTTGTTTGATTTCATTGTAGATTCTGGATATCAGCCCTTTGTCAGATGAGTAGGTTGCAAAAATTTTCTCCCATTCTGTAGGTTGCCTGTTCACTCTGATGGTAATTTCTTTTGCTGTGCAGAGGCTCTTTAGTTTAATTAGATCCCATTTGTCAATTTTGGCTTTTGTTGCCATTTCTTTTGGTGTTTTAGACATGAAGTCCTTGCCCATGCCTATGTCCTGAATGGTATTGCCTAGGTTTTCTTCTAGGGTTTTTATGGATTTAGGTCTAACATGTAAGTCTTTAATCCATCTTGAATTAATTTTTGTATAAGGTGTAAGGAAGGGATCCAGTTTCAGCTTTCTGCATATGGCTAGCCAGTTTTCCCAGCACCATTTATTAAATAGGGAATCCTTTCCCCATTTCTTGTTTTTGTCAGGTTTGTCAAAGATCAGATGGTTGTAGATATGCAGCATTATTTGTGAGGGCTCTGTTCTGTTCCATTGATCTATATCTCTGTTTTGGTACCAGTACCATGCTGTTTTGGTTACTGTAGCCTTGTAGTATATTTTGAAGTCAGGTAGCGTGATGCCTCCAGCTTTGTTCTTTTGGCTTAGCATTGACTTGGCAATGCGGGCTGTTTTTTGGTTCCATACGAACTTTAAAGTAGTTTTTTCCAAACCTGTGAAGAAAGTCATTGGTAGCTTGATGGGGCATTGAATCTATAAATAACCTTGGGCAGTATGGCCATTTTCACAATATTGATTCTTCCTACACATGAGCGTGGAATATTCTTCCATTTGTTTGTATCCTCTTTTATTTCATTGAGCAGTGGTTTGTAGTTGTCCTTGAAGAGGTCCTTCACGTCCCTTGTAAGTTAGATTCCTAGGTATTTTATTCTCTTTGAAGAAATTGTGAATGGGAGTGCACTCATGATTTGGCTCTCTGTTTGTCTGTTATTGGTGTATAAGAATGCTTGTGATTTTTGTACATTGATTTTGTATCCTGAGACTTTGCTGAAGTTGCTTATCAGCTTAAGGAGATTTTGGGCTGAGACAGTGGAGTTTTCTAGATATACAATCATGTCATCTGCAAACAGGGACAATTTGACTTCCTCTTTTCCTAATTGAATACCCTTTATTTCCTTCTCCTGCCTCATTGCCCTGGCCAGAACTTCCAACACTATGTTGAATAGGAGTGGTGAGGGAGGGCATCCCTGTCTTGTACCAGTTTTCAAAGGGAATGCTTCCAGTTTTTTGCCCATTCAGTATGATATTGGCTGTGGGTTTGTTATAAATAGCTCTCATTATTTTGAGATACATCCCATCAATACCTAATTTATTGAGAGTTTTTAGCATGAAGGTTGTTGAATTTTGTCAAAGGCCTTCTCTGCATCTATTGAGATAATCATGTGGTTTTTGTCTTTGATTCTGTTTATATGCTGGATTACGTTTATTGATTTGCATATGTTGAACCAGCCTTGCATCCCAGGGATGAAGCCCACTTGAAGCTTTCTGATGTGCTGCTGGATTCGGTTTGCCAGTATTTTATTGAGGATTTTTGCATCAATATTCATCAAGGATATTGGTCTAAAATTCTCTTTTTTGGTTGTGTCTCTGCCAGGCTTTGATATCAGGATGATGCTGGCCTCATAAAATGAGTTAGGGAGGATTCCCTCTTTTTCTATTCATTGGAATAGTTTCAGAAGGAATGGTACCAGTTTCTCCTTGTACCTCTGGTAGAATTCGGCTGTGAATCCATCTGGTCCTGGACCCTTTTTGGTTGGTAAGCTATTGATTATTGCCACAATTCCAGAGCCTGTTATTGGTCTATTCAGAGTTTTAACTTCTTCCTGGTTTAGTCTTGGAAGGGTGTTTGTGTCGAGGAATTTATCCATTTCTTCTAGATTTTCCAGTTTATTTGCATAGAGGCATTTGTAGTATTTTCTGATGGTAGTTTGTATTTCTGTGGGATCGGTGGTGATATCCCCTTTATCATTTTTTATTGCATCTATTTGATTCTTCTCTGTTTTCTTCTTTATTAGTCTTGCTAGTAGTCTATCAATTTTGTTGATCTTTTCAAAAAACCAGCTCCTGGATTCATTAATTTTTTGAAGGTTTTTTTGTGTCTCTGTTTCCTTCAGTTCTGCTCTGATTTTACCTATTTCTTGCCTTCTGCTAGCTTTTGAATGTGTTTGCTCTTGCTTTTCTAGTTCTTTCAATTGTGATGTTAGGGTGTCAATTTTGGATGTTTCCTGCTTTCTCTTGTGGGCATTTAGTGCTATAAATTTCCCTCTACACACTGCTTTGAATGTGTCCCAGAGATTCTGGTATGTTGTGTCTTTGTTCTCATTGGTTTCAAAGAACATCTTTATTTCTGCCTTCATTTCATTATGTACCCAATAGTGATTCAGGAGCAGGTTGTTCAGTTTCCATGTAGTTGAGCGGTTTTGAGTGAGTTTCTTAATCCTGAGTTCTAGTTTGATTGCACTGTGGTCTGAGAGACAGTTTGTTATAATTTCTGTTCTTTTACATTTGCTGAGGAATGCTTTACTTCTGACTCTGTGGTCAGTTTTGGAATAGGTATGGTGTGGTGCTGAAAAAAATGTATATTTCCACAGGGTTTCTTTCTCTTCACCTCACATTACTTTTTTCAGTGAGATTACACACTATGTAAATATTAATTTAGTGTTATTTGCATACATTTGTGTTTCAAATCTTGAGATAAATGGAGTAAAAATGTGAACTTCAAAAATACATTTTTTTCACATTTTGTCCCATATATAGAGACAAGCAGTCTTTATACATCTTTATGGGTTTGAGTTACTGTCTTTTATTTCAACCTGAAGTACTGACTTTAGCATTTCTTCCTTTTTCTTTTTCCTGTTTTTTGTTTGTTTGTTTGTTTGTTTTTTGAGACAGAGTCTCACTCTGTTGCCCAGGCTGGAGTGCAATGGCGTGATCTTGATCTTGACTCACTGCAACCTCCGGCTCCCGGGTTCAAGCAATTCTCTTCCCTCAGCCTCCTGAGTAGGTGAGATTACAGGTGCATGACAGAACACCTGGCTAATTTTCACATTTTTAGTGGAGATGAGATTTCACCATGTTGGCTAGGGTGGTTTCAAACCCCTAACCTCAAGTAATCTGCCCACCTTGGCCTCCCAAGTTGCTGGGATTACAGGCGTGAACCACTGTTCCAGCCTCACTTTAGCATTTCTTATAGAAAAAATATAATGAAATGAGGAATTGGATTTAACAACATTCTATAACCTCTGTGTGTTCCCAATTTAAGCTTTAAAAAATTCCGAGTAACTTTCTTTTTGTTTTTGTTTTTGTTTTTGAGACAGAGTCTTGCTGTTTCACCCAGGCTGGAGTACAGTGGTAGGATCTCTGCTCACTGCAAGCTCCACCTCCTGGGTTCATGCCATTCTCCTGCTCCAGCCTCTTGAGTAGCTGGGACTACAGGTGCCCGCCACCACACCTGGCTAATTTTTTATATTTTTAGTAGAGACAGGGTTTCACCGTGTTAGCCAGGATGGTCTCGATTCCCTGACCTCGTGATCTGCCCACCTTGGCCTCCCAAAGTGCTGGGATTACAGGTGTGAGCCAGAGAACCTGGCCTAACTTTCTTTTTAAAATAAGATTTCTGTGAAAATGAAGGGTAAACAAGTAGAATAAGCCTGTAGCAGATTTACTATTTATTTATTTTTTATTTTTTTAGATTTACTATTTATAAATGACTGTTCTAATTATTCACATCTTGGGGAAAATAATGTCATGCATACTAAGAAAATCTGAAATTCTATAGCATTACATACTTGACTAATAAGTTAAAAAAACATTAATTTTTGATTATGTCAATCAACTTTGTGATGTGAAATAATTGTTTGAGTCATGCTAAGTGTGAAAGTCCATTAGGCACTAATGTAGAGATGCAGACAATATGATGTTTCATTTTGGAGTTTTGGAGAAAAAGCTGACCTGCCGATATTGATTTGTGGTTTCTTGGCCTAGAGGCTGTATTTAAAGCCATGAGAATATTTTACATCATCAAGGAAATGAGTGAAGACAGAAAACCAGTCCAAAGATCACCCAAGGGTCTTCCAAAGTTCATGGCTTCTTCCAATTCTAAGAAATAAATCATTTTAGGAAATATTGTAAACTACAAAACTTGGCAGGGTGTTTCTCAGCTGAAAGACATGGCTTAAGAAAACCCCTCTAATGGGGTTAAATCAGTGGAGGGTAAAAGCACTGGAAAATGTGCACAGGTCATAAACACCTGTCAGTCTCAAAGCGCTTTGGCCAGTAGCCCGTAACATTGTCCCAACTTTTCAAAAAGTTGTCTGGAATGAAATTTTATTTTCTTGACCAGCTGATTAAATTTGTACCCCTACAAACTATATGAACAATTAGGTGTTTTTAGTAACTTTCAGGAGTAATTCTTACAAAGTTTGAAAGCATCATGCTATTTTACATACACTGTTTTCAGAAGAGTTTTGAAATTTTGGATAATTAGATGTAGTTGCAATTTTGAAATTAATTTGACAACACGTAATGGCTTTCAGATATTTTATATTAGTAAGTGTGCCTTTGTGAATGTATGAAATATTTCAAAAGACTGAGTAGAACAAATTAAGAGTATATTTTTAGAACCTAATATTTGTTCTAAATGGAGCTGATATTCAGGAGAATGTGGGCAGTCACTGGTGTCTTTGATGTCCTGCTCCACCATAGCCCAGCAAGGTCACTGCTGATACTGAGCACACAGAGGTCAAGGCCTGGCTCTCAGCCTTAAAACAATGTGGGAAGTTTCCTTTTATGCACAAGACGTAATTAACAAAAGACCATGTGTTTTTATTTCCCAAGCAGAATGTGCTCAACTCCCTTCTCCTCACCTCTCCCATATCTGACTTCTAATTATTTCTCCTGGATGGGTGCCCTCCCACCTCCCTAACCATTACCCCACAGGGATGCTGCACCCCTAGGTTGCTGGAGCTCCCATTCTTGCGATGCTGGAGGGAGGCCTTGGATTGTTGGTCATCCTGTCAATATGGCTCACGTTCAGGTTCTATGCTGTGTGTTTTCTTCTTTCTGAAAGAGCTAAAGACAGACTAACAAATATGTCACTTGCTCCTCCTCTAGAGGCTGAAAACTCCACCTACTCTCACCTCAAAAATGTCTATAAAATATTTGTTATCATCTACTCTCTGCCCCAAACTTATAGGCAAATCAGTTTTTGGCCCTAAAGAACTAGAAGGAAAAGAAACACACAAGTAACAGAGAAAGGAGTAGGAAAATAATCTTTAAGGAAAAACATTCAATTACTTCAAGATAAAAATTTATTATGTTTGCTTTCTGGATCATGGATGTATCTAGCTAGCTGAAGTTGCCAAGCAGGAGGGGAGCGATTTAACCAGAGGCCACATGTCCAGTCACCAGCATAGAGACATCCTCTGCATCATCATCCACACGCAGGGCCTTCTGCTAGATGTCGTGCAACACCCTCTATGCTAATATTCATCTGAAAATGGATAATCAGGGTGGTCCATAAGACTGAAAAGAGAAAGGATAGTACATAAATATGGAAGAAATGACTCTATTAAAAAGCTGGTAGCAAAGTGATTTATATGAAGCTGCCATTAGTGTGACTGTTAAGAAGTTTATTTTCGGACTATTTGTAGAATATGTCTTTCATGAACATGAGTTTATAATAAGTGTTTTTTTTTTTTTTTCAAAATAAGAAAATTTTCAACTTATATTCCCTTGCCTGGAATTTATCACACAAACTACACAGGGTCAATTGTTCAAACATAGTCCTCCATATCTGTCAACAGAGCAAAGAGATATTCTGACCTTTTCTACTTCAAATTCTCAATGAAAGCAGGAACTCATCCTGCATTGTTTTGAATAGAAATAAGCCAGCTATATGTTCATCACTAACAAAAAGTTTTGAGGGTTAAATGTTATTGCTAGCAATCACATTTCCTTTTAAAAAATGTATTCATTACTGACTAGCTGCTTACCATATGGAAAATATTTTCTTTAATTCAGACATGTAAATTGTCATATGTGATATGGGGTTCCATATCCAAAACCTACAATATGCTAAGGGCAATCTTTAGGTGAAAATCACACAAAATAGAATGAATAAATGATTCATTAATATTGAATAACTGATTGGTGAGAATTACTGATGTTTGCCACTTTTCCTTTCCTTTTCATGATTTTCTATTTTACTGTTTTCCTCTAAACTAATAAAGATATAAACAATGATATCTAAAAATGTTTGAGTTCTTATGATGTGCTGCTGTGCTTATCCTTTTTAATACATTATCTCATGTCTATTACTTGTTAACATCTCCACTGCAGGCAGTGACATAACTTGTTTTGCCCTCATCACATGAGTGCCTTTCTGTGAATCCTAGAACCTTGGAGCATATAGAAAGAGTAAGATCTTTTGTCAGCTATATATTATCCCCAACGATGGGACTTTCCAACTCTTCCCTTGATTTTTTTTTTTTTAAATGACTGAGTCTTGCTCTGTTGCCCAGGCTGGAGTGCAGTGGCACAATTTTGGCTCACTGCAACCTCCGCTTCCCGGGTTCAAGGGATTCTCCTGCCTCAGCCTCCTTAGTAGCTGGATTTGCAGGTGTGTGCCACCATGCATGGCTAATTTTTGTATTTTTTATAGAGACAGGGTCTCGTCATTTTGGCCAGGCTGGTCTGAAACTTCTGACCTCAAGTGATCCACCTGCCTTGGCATCCCAGAGTGTTGGGATTACAGGCATGAGCCACTGAGCCTGGCTCTTCCCTTGATTTTTAATCTATCTTCTCTAAAACTTCTTTATACTCTGCATTGAGATTTCCATATTGCAAAAATTAATGCCAAGAGTTCTATTGCCCACTAAGGGCAAACTTCCCGGAGGCAAAATGCAGTGTTTGAGTCATGAGCAAATGTCTAAGGAGAAGGAAGAAAGAAATTTGAAACAATTAAAGATATTGAATTGACATGATCTAGTGAGCAATTCCATATGGAAGAGATGAGAATTTCTGGCATGGACACCAATGTTGTTGGAAATGTTTTTTATCTGATAAGGAACTGAGTGGATTTGGAAGAAAAAGCTATAAGTACAGATTTGGAAAAACATTGATGAAGCCATATGGGCAATATCTGCTGTCCACTAGGCCATAGAAGAAATGCCAGGCCTACATGAAAGTTTCAGATTCGGCAATAATATTGGCTGCTCTGGAAATTTCCATGGAGTCAGGAGAGCAGAGGCACAGGTTGACCCATGCTGACCCTGGGTCTACTCACCCTGTCAGAGAACAGAGCTCTGGAGTGAATCCAGAAGGAGAGTTCCTGTCTCACCTCTCACTTGCACTGGCCTCTGTCTCCCTGGTTTTGAGGTCACTTTCAACACCCATCTGACGTTCCTCCTCTAAAAATAAACTGGAAACCCATTTTCCAAAGTTACTTACAAATCCATGACAATATATCGATAATTTCTGTTTAGGCCATCTAGAACTTTCATATCCTCTGATGTCAACTGGAATTCAAAAACCTACCAAAGAAGTAGAAAATTTTTATTCTTAGATTGAATAATTGTCAACTTGGAATAGCCAAGTATATCACACAGTAGGGTGTAGAGGCAATATGTAAAATACTTGATAAGTTTCCAAAAGTCATGAAAGACCATCTCTAAACTCTCAAGTGATTAAAGAATATCAGATAAAATATAAATATATTCCTAGATATTATATATTGAAACTGCACAAAACTGAAGACAAAATCTCAACAGAAACTAAAGATGGAACGAAGCTGACCTTGTGTGCCCATGATTGGTTCATGTACTTAGATTCAGAAGAATCTAGAGAAATTCTGAAATATGTAATTTAGACAGTTTGATGGTGATACAATTTGGATATTTGTCCCCTCCTAATCTCATGTTAAAATGTAATTCCCCAATGATGGAAGTGGGTCCTGGTGGGAGGTGTTTGTGCCATGGGGGCATCCCTCATGAATGGCTGGGTGCCCTCCCCATGGTAATGAGTGTTCACTGCATTAGTTCACATGAAATCTGGTTTAAAAAGGAGCCTGACATTTTCCTTTTTTCCCTCTTCATCTCTTGTTATTCGATATACTTCCTCCTCTGTCACCTTCTACCATGAGTAAATGCTTCCTGAGGCCTCACCAAAACGAAATGCTGGTGCCATGATTTTGGTACAGTCTGCAAAATGGTAAGTCAAAACAACTTTTGGCATATTTTATCTGGCCTCGGGTACTTCTTTATAGCAGCACACAATGGACTAATACGGAAAATTGTTACTAGGAGTGGGACATTGCTAAAAATGTCTGAAAATGTGGTAGTGGCTTTAGAACTGGGTAATTAGCACAGTTGGGAAGTGTCGGGAGGGTTCAGAAGAAAATGGGAAGATAAGGGACAGTCTGGAACTTGTTAGGCATTGGTTAAATGATTCTGACCAAAATGCTGATTAAAAATATGGCCAACGAAGTCTAGGCTAATGAAGTCTAAGATCAAAATGAGAAACTTACTAAGAACTGGAACAAAGATCACCCTTGTTATACCTTAGGAAAGAACTTGGCTGCATTATGTCCATTCCAGGACGTTGTAGAAGTCTGAACTTAGTGATGATTAAGGGTATCTGGTGGAAGAAATTTCTTTCTTGTTTTTTTTTTGTATGTCCATTTTCTATTTCACTTTATTATATACAAATATTAACACTTCAATGTATACTACCTTTGTAGTTTACAAGCCTCTTTCACATACATAATCTTAGCGATTCCTAACATATAGTCACATAAGTATTCTTAGTCCTATTTTTATTATTATTATTATTATCATACTTTAAGTTTTAGGGTACATGTGCACAATATGCAGGATTGTTACATATGTATCCATGTGCCATGTTGGTTTGCTGCACCCATTAACTTGTCATTTAGCATTAGGTATATCTCCTAATGCTGTCCCTCCCCCCTCCCCCCACCCCACAACAGTCCCCGGAGTGTGATGTTCCCCTTCCTATGTCCATGAGTTCTCATTGTTCAATTCCCACCTATGAGTGAGAACATGCGGTGTTTGGTTTTTTGTCCTTGCGATAGTTTACTGAGCATGATGTTTTCCAGTTTCATCCATGTCCCTACAAAGGACATGAACTCATCATTTCTTATGGCTGCATAGTATTCCATGGTGTATATGTGCCACATTTTCTTAATCCAGTCTATCGTTGTTGGACATTTGGGTTGGTTCCAACTCTTTGCTATTGTGAATAGTGCCGCAATAAACATACGTATGCATGTGTCTTTATAGAAGCATGATTTATAGTCCTTTGGGTATATACCCAGTAATGGGATGGCTGGGTCAAATGGTATTTCTGGTTCTAGATTCCTATACTACAAGGCTACAGTAACCAAAACAGCATGACACTGGTACCACAACAGAGACATAGATCAATGGAACAGAACAGAGCCCTCAGAAATGATGCTGCATATCTACAACTATCTGATCTTTGACAAACCTGACAAAAACAAGAAATGGGGAAAGGATTCCCTATTTAATAAATGGTGCTGGGAAAACTGGCTAGCCATATGTAGAAAGCTGAAACTGGATCCCTTCCTTACACCTTATACAAAAATTAATTCAAGATGGATTAAAGACTTAAATGTTAGACCTAAAGCCATTAAAATCCTACAAGAAAACCTAGGCAATACCATTCAGGACATAGGTGTGGGCAAGGACTTCATGTCTAAAACACCAAAAGCAATGGCAACAAAAGCCAAAATTGACAAATGGGATCTAATTAAACTAAAGAGCTTCTGCACAGCAAAAGAAACTACCATCAGAGTGAACAGGCAACCTACAGAATGGGAGAAAATTTTTGCAACCTACTCATCTGGCAAAGGGCTAATATCCAGAATCTACAATGAACTCAAACAAATTTACAAGAAAAAAACAAACAACCCCATCAAAAAGTGGGTGAAGGACATGAACAGACACTTCTCAAAAGAAGACATTTATGCAGCTAAATTACTAAATTTTAATGGAATACTCTAATGATACAGAGAATGAGAGGAAAAGAGAATTAAAATGTCATCAATTTAGCAATTGATGAATCTAGGTAAGAAGCATTCATTGTATTCTTAGAATATTTGCATAGATTAGAAAATTCTCAAAGTTATCTAAAGACTATTAAAAGTATAATTTTTCTATGAATAAATCTAGGAAAACATGCACAGACGCCTTAATAAAGGGTATGTAACTAATTGAAGCATATCTTAAAATATCACATAAATAACTGAATATTCATAGGGTCTATGGTCATAAACTGGAAGTCTCAATCAGTTCTTACCAAACTGATCTGCAGTTTCATAGCAATTTCAGCCAGAGAACAAAATATTAGCCCTTTTGTTGAAGTTGATAATACTGAATGTTATGTAACAGAACACTCATTCAGGACTAGCCAAGCCATTATTATATAAGAGAATAAGTCAGAAAAATACTGTTACTATTATGGTAGTAAGACTTTCTATTCAACATAATCTAGACAGTGCAGGAAAGTTAACTCTGAAAGGGGGGAAATGTCAGTGAAGTACTTATGGACACTTAGGATGAAAAATCAAGATAAGTGAGCAAATACAGACTTTTCAATAATTCTCAGTAGGACATTTTAGTATCAAGTGAAGATTATGTATATATACATTTGTACCCTTATTTCACATATTAAAAATCAAATTACTATCCCAGTTTATAAAAGTACATTAATACTTTTATAAGATATTAATAGAAAATAGTATATTACTTTGTATTACTATATAATATTTTACTACATAATATAGTAACATATTGTCATGTTTCCAATGTAGAAAAAGTCATGATATTAGCAACTACAAGAAAATGCCATAAATAATTTGACTACATTAAGAGTAGAAACTTTTGCTTATTAAAACCACCATAAAGGGAATTAAAATACGGGTACATTTTGGGAGAGGGTATTTCAACAATACATTTGAAGCTCTTAAAGAATATCCTGAATATGAATTCTGGATTAATTCTGTAGAGCTGCCTGATTACCCTGCACACATGTGAGAGAGCCGAGCCAGAAACAGGACTAGACTGAGTTCAGGTGGAGCTTAGGCTAAATTTCAAACCATGGAATTGTCAGTTAAATAAATGGTTTTGTATTAAACCTCTATGTTGAGAAGTTTTCTTTAATAAGTTTACTTAGTATAATTATGGTCTTCTACACATAGAAAAAGATATGCAACCTAATAAAATACCCAAAGACTTCAACAGGCACTCAACAAATAATTCTAAGAGAATAAATATATGAAATTTATACTGAGTAAACAAGGACATGAAAAAAAAATCTGTAATGATTTTTGAAGATTAGAGAACACCTAACCCAACTCCTCACTTCAGAAAATGAAGAAAAGGTGATGTCCCTAGCAGAGGGATAGAGTTAAGTTTCCAACTTTATGTTGAAACCAAAATTCCTGGTTTTGGTCCCATCCTGATTCTCTCCACCCATGCTGCTCCTCCTGTGGTAGAGTAGAAAACCCTTATGCACACAAAGCATTTGTGCATAGGAAATGCCCAGGAAGTGGACTTAGTCCAAGGGTGTCCTGAGAACCTTACAAGAAGCACACGTGTGAAGGACACTTTGCAGGAGCCCTGATACCAACCCAACTCCTCACCTGGACATTCTCTCTGATCCGCTGCTCGTTGTAGCTCTTGGCCAGGACCACAACCCCACGCTGCAGCTGGTAGCGCAGGGCAATCAGGGCTGGGGTTCGTTTGTGTTTCTTTGCTAAGGCACAAAGAACTGGGTCCTCCAAAAGAACTGGGGAGTTCGGGTCCACCATCCTGGAAGGAAAGCCAGAAATGCTGAAGTCTTGAGGCTGGATTCAGTTTGGTAGGAGGCTCCCTAAACAGACTAAGGTGTTCATTCTGCACCAGAGCCTCTCAAGTGAGGCCCCTGAACAGCAGCAGCATCACCTGGGATCTCGTAAGAAATGCAAATTATCCCCTTACCCTGACCCATTGAGAGTGAACTCTAGGAGACTGAGTATGGTATAACTAAAATTTTTCATAAAAATGGCATTTTAGGTATACTTCCTGTTGCTTTTATTACCATAGTCGTTGGGTTCCCAGAGCACTATAGGCAACCAGAACAATGTCTTTTGACTTGCAGAAATCCAGCAGTTTGCTCTGGTTGAGGTAAGGATGACATTCTACCTTTAGATGATCAAGACAGAAAAGCATCAGATAATTCAAAACAGATATGTTAATATAAAGATTAAAATAAGCTGAATAAAGTATAACATTAAATTTGGACAGAATATTACTGGCAAGTAACAATCATTTTATAAAAATACAGTTTATATTGCTGGTCTAAAAGTATATATAGAAATGTTATTTGTGAGCATAAGCAACTCTATGAACCAGGGCCAGTTTCTAACAACCTTTGACCACTAGAAGTGCACATGGCAAGTTCCAGACTTGGGATAGGTTAAGATTCTGAGCTTTGAACATCAAATTGTGCCAGAATGTAAGAATTTCTTTAAAGACTCATAAGGGCAGGTTTAAAAGAAAGTAGTTTTATAGGAATCCCAGTAACATTTGTATAGATTTGAGCATCAAAAACCAATAATGAATAAAATGAGTCACAAATTATAGCAAAACAATCCATGTCTTCAAAGTGTTGAGTGGTTAAAAGACAGAGTGATCAAAAGTATTTGCCTTCACCAATGGTGACTGATATGTTTTGGCTGTGTGTCCCCACCCAAATCTCATTTTGTAGCTCTCATAATTCCCACATGCTGTAGGAGGGGCCCAGGGGAGATAATTGAATCATGGGAATGGGTCTTTCCTGTGTTGTTCTCATGATAGTGAATAAGTCTCTCAAGATCTAATGATTTTAAAAATGGGTTTCCCTGCACAAGCTGTCTCTTTGCCTGCTGCTGTCCATGTAGGATATGACTTGCTCCTCTTTGCCTTCTGCCATGATTGTGAGGTGTCCCCAGCCATGTGAAGCTGTAAGTCCATTAAACTCCCCCTTTTTCCCCACTCTTGAGTATGTCTTTATCAGCAGCATGAAAATGGACTAATACGGTAGAGTGGGGCGTTGCTGAAAGATAGATACCTGAAAATGAAGTGACTTTGGAACTAGGTAACATGTAGAGTTTCTAAAAGTTTGGAGGGCTCAGGAGAAGACAGAAGCATATAAGAAGGTCTGGAACTTCCTAGAGACTTGTTGAGTGTCTTTGACAAAAACACTGATAGTAATATGAACAATAAGATCGAGGCTGAGGTGGTCTCAGATGGAGATGAGGAACTTGTTGGGAACTGGAGCAAAGGTGACTCTTGTTATGTTTTAGCAGAGATTGGTGGCATTTTGTCCCTGCCTTAGAGATTTGTGGAACTTTGGACTTGAGATGGTTTAGGATATCTGGTCAAAGAAATTTCTAAGCAAAACATTCAAGAAGTGACTTGGGTGCTGTTAAAAGCATCCAGTTTTAAAAGAGAAACAGCATAAAAGTTCAGAAAACTTGCAGTAAAAATTAAAAACCCATTTTCTGAGAAGAAATTCAAGCCAGCTGCAGAAATTTGCATAAGTAACAAGGAGCCAAATGTTAATCACCAATACAATGGGGAAAATGTCTCCAAGGCATGTCAGAGACCTTTGTGGCAGCCCTTCTCATCACAGGCCCAGAGGGAGGTGGAGGTCTAGGAGGAAAAAATGGTTTCATGGGCTGGGCCTAGGGTCTCCATTCTGTGTGCAGTCTAGGGACTTGGTGCCCTGCATCTCAATCTCTCCTGCTGTGACTAAAAGGGGCCAAGGTACAGCTCAGGCCATGGCTGCACAGGGTACAAGTCCCAAGCCTTAGCAGCTTCTATGTGGTAGTGAGCCTATGGGTGCACAGAAGTTAAGAATTGAGGTATGGGGCCGGGCATGGTGGCTTACACCTGTAATCCCAGCACTTTGGGAGGCTGAGGCAGGCAGATCACAAAGTTGGGAGTTTAAAACCAGCCTGACCAACATGGTGAAACCCTGTCTCTACTAAAGATGCAAAAATTAGCCAGGCGTGGTGGCATGTACCTGTAATCCCAGCTACTCAGGAGGCTGAGGCAGGATAATTACTTGAACCTGGGAGGCGGATGTTGCAGTGAGCTGAGATTGAGCTACTGCACTCCATCCTGGGCCTGGGTGACAGAGTGAGACTCCATCTCAAAAAAAAAAAAAAAATTGAGGTTTGGGAACCTCCACCTAGATTTCAGATTTTAGAGGATGTATAGAAATGCCTGAATGTTCAGGCAGAAGTTTACCGCTAAGCCTGCACTCTCATGGTGATCTTCTGCTAGGGCAGTGCTCTGGGGTC
Source organism: Hylobates moloch (assembly GCF_009828535.3). Taxonomy (NCBI): domain Eukaryota; kingdom Metazoa; phylum Chordata; class Mammalia; order Primates; family Hylobatidae; genus Hylobates; species Hylobates moloch. The sequence goes on along the minus strand of NW_026652277.1, from coordinate 4,994,853 downwards.
AGAGCCCCCACACAGTCCCTGCTAGGGCACCACCTAGTGGAGCTGTGAGAAAAGGGCCACCATCCTCCAGACCCTAGAATGGTAGATCACTGACAGCTTGCACTGTGCACCTGGAAAAGCTGCAGACACTCAATGCTAGCCCATGAAAGCAGCCAGAAGGGAGGCTGTACCCTGCAAAGCCACAGTGGTGGAGCTGCCCAAGAACATAGGAACCACCTCTTACATCAGCATGGATGTAAATGGAGTTCCATTGACTCCTGGGTGTGAAACACGGAGTCAAAGGAGATCATTTTGAAGCTTTAAAATTTGCCCTGCTGGATTTTAGACTTGCATGGGTCCTGTAGCCCCTTTGTTTTGGCCAATTTCTCCCACATGGAACAGCTGTATTTACCCAATGCCTGTACCCCCATTGTATCCTGGAAGTAACTAACTTGCTTTTGAATTTACAGGCTTATAGGTGAAAGGGACTTGCCTTGTCTCAGATGAGACTTTGTGGACTGTGGACTTTTGATCTAATGCTGAAATGAGTTAAGACTTTGGAAGACTGTTGGGAATGCATGATTGGTTTTGAATTGTGAGGACATGAGATTTGGGAGGGGCCGGGGTGGCATGTTATGGTTTGGCTATGTGTCCCCACCCAAATATCATCTTGTAGCTCCCATAATTCCCATGTGTTGTGGGAGGGACCTGGTGGGAGATAATTAAATCATGGGGGCATATCTTTCTGATGATGTTCTTGAGATAGTGAATAAGTCTCATGAGATCTGATGGTTTTATAAGGAGGAGATTTCCTGCACAAGCTCTTTCTTTGCCTGCCATCATCTATGTAAGATGTGACTTGTTCCTCCTTGCCTTCTGCCATCATTGTGAGACCTCCCCAGCCATATTGGAACTATAAGTCCCAGTCTTGGATGTGTCTTTATCAGTAGCATGAAAATGGACTAATACAGTGATCATTACAGTAATTTTTTTCTAGGACATGAATAATTAAAGGAGTTAAGCTTTTGGCATATCTGAGAGCAGTAATTGTTTCTTTTCTTGACTTCGTGAAAAAAATTTTTTTATAATAAAACATAAAGTAAGAATAGTAAAACTTGTAGTTAAAATCGAAAGTTAATTACTTTAAAGCCCCAAGGAAAGAACAAATACAATAATAATAGAATACAAAAATTTAAAACATCATTGATGTATACTCGATCATCATGTGAAAATTTGCTGTGTAATATAACTTTCCCTCTTGATTATTTCACCCAGCAGATTACTAGTAATTACAAAGGGGAGAACACATGTCTCTGGAAATTAGATCTGATTACCACTTGTTTAACCAAGCGATCAAAATTAGCATCACTAATTGTGGGACAATCTGTCATTTCATGCTGCCTACTGTGGTATAATTTCAGGGATACAGCAATGTAGAGGCAGTTTCTCACCAAAAATGTTTAACTTCTATGATATAAAGCATTGAAGTATAACTTCTAATCTACACAAACTTACATTTTAAAAACTTGGAACAACAAGTTAACTGACCAAAGTACAACAAACTGAAAGTCACAATTGGATGTTTTTTTTTGTTTTTGTTTTCATGATACATCTTTTATTTATTTACTCTTCATTGTTTTATAATTCTCTCCTTAGAGGTCATACACATCTTTTATTAGGTATAATTTCAGGTACTTAATATCTTATTATATGGTATCTTTAAATTTTTTCATCTTCTATTTATGGTTAAAATAGAGGTATAAGATCTTTCAATAAAACAATGGGAAATATGAATATTGACTGGATAATCAATGATATGAGGGCATTATTGTTATTTCCTTAGATATAATAATTGCACTGTTACTGGGAGAATATCTTCATTCCTATGCCATGCTTTGAAAGGTCTGTAGAGGTGAATTGTGATCACTGGAATATATTTCGAAGAGATTCAACAAATACTACATGTATTGATGCAGATATACTCATATATGCCTATATATTTGCCAGGTTGGCAAAGCGTTGACAATTTTGGATATAGATGGTAACATGTAGATGTCCTATATTATCCCTTCAAATTTCTCTAAAATTCAAAAGTTGTCATAATAAAAATTGAGTAAAACTAATATTAAAACCACATTAATTCCTTTTTAATTGAAAATCATGATTTTGTATTATATTGCCAAATACATAAATTTTAAATACGTGTTTCAACTGTAGACCTGTACTCATTGACTCTAAGTAGTAAAAGAGTAAGAGAACAGAACCATACACAGAATAGATGCTTCTAAACAGTTGATTTGATGACAGAAAGCAAAGCAGTGCATCAGAATAAGATGTGGGCAGGCAGAAGGTCAGCTCAGTGTGCTGCTAAATTTTTCTCAGTGTTGATTTCATCCACCATAACTAGTTATCTCCATAAATAGTTAACTTTCTTTTTTTCACTCTTTAAAGTTTTATTTCACTAACTTTGCATCAAATTTCCGCAATTGTGTTCTGGTTAATTTATTATGCTTGCTTGACTTCCCAAAATGATAGTACCAAAATATTTGTGGGCTAGGGAGAAGAGACCATTTCAAGCATTATTGTATTTACTCATCTTCCACAAAGCCACAGAGTTGGGCATCTGATTGTTCAATGAAATGAAGGTTTGATAGCACCCAGGAGGGCATACAGGAAAACTAGGCTGTAGACAGTCTTGCATTAGTCAAAATCAGACCAGAGAAAATCTATTCTACATATATAGAAAAGGCATCATATTCATCTTTTTACATTACTGCAATGTTTTTCTTTTCATTATCAAATCATGGAGTTTCTCAAGTCCTTCCTTTATTTCATGTCCTATGATTGCACAGGTAGGCTGCAAATGCCAAGGAGTTGATGAGCTCAGTTCAACCATTGCTAACGATTTCTCAATTTCTGAGAGAGACAAGTTCTTCAAGTCTAGTTTCTTAGCACCTGTAAGTACAGGGACATCTTTATTTTCTTATACCCTATTTTATAAAGTTCAGTTTTGACTTATTCCATCCTGTCAACATCAACAGTCCACAACAAACACGATGCCATCTGTGCATCTTGCATATGGCTTCTACAGTGTTCCTCATTTCTCCTGACCACCTACATCTCAGGAGTGAAAAGTGACTTTTAGAATTTTCCAAAGTTACCTTAATCTTTTCAGTGTTAAATCCTTTGGTGGGTATGGTATTTACAAATTTATTGAATAGCAGCCTGTATAAAACAGTTCTTCCAGCACAGTCCAAACACCAAATAGCAATGTGGAAGGACTGAAATGAAGGCAGGATGGACAAGATAGTAGTTTAGCCAGTTAGCCCATTCCCCCATTTCCAGCTGCAAATAAGTGTCCCAAAATGAAATGCTTTCTTTTTTGTGCTTTAGAACCTCTCTTCCTAGGTGGTCCAGCTATAAGACTCCCGTTTTGGAGTTTGGGTCTAAATGAGGCAACATTGGCAGGCTTTTCTACACGAGGCGGGGGTGGGGGTAGCACGCCACGTCCTTTCAGCTTATCTCTCAAGCAGCTCTCATAAACGGGTGACTTCCTCTCCCTAACCTGGATGACTTTCATTGTTTCTAGTTAATTTTTAGTACCTGCTTAAGAACTATGAAAACAGAGATGCCAAGAAAAAGCATTCAGACATCGAAACCCTATTTAAACCCGTAGTACCTATCTTCTTATTCTCACTCTCTCCTGATTTATTGCTCATCCCATGTTTTTATGGCCTCTATAATTACACACATTATACTCCAAATCATCTTTACCAATCCACTCTCTGGTGGTCTTTCATACCTTAGAGATAAGTCCACCTTCTCCCTGAGCTCTGATTAACCATTTCAGTCCCCCTTGATGAAATTTACCTCCCCCAAAAATATTATACACAATTTAGCATGAAGGTCTCTGTACCATTTTCACTAAGACTTCTCCAAGGAGAGGTGCAATTAAGGGTCTTCCATTTTCTTCTAGACAGATGTTTTGCTTTCTAGAATCTTCTGTTTCACAAGTGAAAGTGGAACAGAACAAATGGAAGCCAGGCAGTAGGACCGGAAGATGGACATTGAGAAGACAAAGGAGAGGAGGCTGAGGGCGCTCACCTGGTTGCAGACGGGCTTGTACTTGAGTCCTGGCTTGTTGAGGATAATCTCCAGCTGCCTGCGGTTGAAGTTGGACACCCCAATGGACTTGGCCAATCCTGCATCTTTACACTTCTCCATGGCCTGGGGAGAAAGGGATTATGAGGAATTATTTGTGCAGTTGGCTGCAGATTATGATAAATGCAAGACAGAATTGTTAAAGCAACAACTGTTAAGATATGACAATGAAAATAGCAGTGATTCTCAAGAGAAAAAATTACAACAGATAACAAAAGGATAGTGACAGCAAGAAGAATTTGTGTATCCTCTTTAGGAAGCTGGAGAGATAAATGTACATGGAGGGGGAGGAATACCTGTCTTCCTTGTCCCCAGTTTATCTCCTTCATTTCCCGCTATTCTATTTCAGTCATGTGTTCTTCCCTACCACTCAGCAAAACTTCCTTTGTCAAGCTACTTAATTTCCAGTTCCAGTGGTGCATATTCCATTGTTGCATATGAAAGCTGGGGAACAGGTTTACCTCTTCTTGTCTTCCTTTTCTGTACTCTGTCCTCCAAGCACTCACCTCCCATGTGGCACAGAGATCCACTGTGTCGAATATTACTTTTCCATTTTCATCTTTTGGTAGTATCGTCTCACCTGGCTGAAGTAGAAGCAGTCATTTTAATGTCACAATTTAACTTCTCCACCGATAGGCATGCTCCCATGTACGTTTTAGGATAATAATCCACCGTGAGGTAGGTGCTGCAATGTTCTAGAAAGTGATGTGGGCCAAGTGTTTCACGTACGGAGTTTTAAGGAATGTCTTTAGGAGACAGGCTTACTTTAATCTCCTACTTCCATTATATATATTAATAACCATTTTACAGGTTTTAATGGGGTTTCAGAGTCGACTTTTGTTACTTTTGTCTGATCCTATAATTTTCTCTGGGGAAATGCCTCTCTTTGACTCAAACAGCCCTTGATATCCAGCAATAAGGGATTGTATTCTTGATCCAGGTGATACAATAATAGCTGGGACCAGGCAAGTGCCAACACGAGCAGCTCATTTTTGTATTTCTGGTAGAGAGAGGGTTTCGCCATGTTGGCCAGTCTCGAACTGACCTCAGGTGATCCACCTGCTTCGGTCTCCCAGAGTGCTGGGATCACAGGCGTGAGTCACCATGCCTGGCCTACAAGTATGATATTTTAAAATGTGGTTAGGAAGAGAGATTATATAATAAAAAGTCACTAATCTATATTAAATAAACAAATAGGGTCACAGACAATGCTATAAGAATACAAAGGGTAATCAGTGGTTGCTCAATTAATCAGGGAACACTTTGTTTTTCTTATTGCACTTCAGACTAATAATGTCATTTTAATTGTCATATTATTTTTTATTTTTTTACTTGTAAAAAAATAACTTTCTTTTTCACCTTCCACTATCTGACCAAGGATAATTGTCATAATTATTAAGTTTAATAAATTTCTGAGTCATTGGCCAAAAAAAAAAAAAAAAAGAGTTCCTTATCCCCCTGAAGACTTGATAGTCCATGAGCAGGATCATAAACTAAACATGTTCAAATGGAAGTTCTTTTCAATATTAATTTGAAAGTTGTTAGACCCACGGAGGCTCTTTTATGTTAATCACCATGAGCATTGAGCTGCCTCAAAGCTGTCATTGCCAACAATCAAAAAGGCTGGGACAAAAATCCAGAAAACCTCTTGGAGTTCATAGATAATTATGGAGAAAAGGCCACATTTTTAGAGTCTATGTCAAATCTTTAAATGTATTCATGGCAGTGACTACCCATTTGCATCATGCAATAAACTCTTTTTTATTTTATTTTTTATTATTTTATTTTAGTGGTACATGTCACAATGTCAGGTTGTTACATATTCCTGTACCATGCTTGTTGCAACTATTAATCTCATTACATTAGGTATACTCTAATCTGTCCTCCCCTCCCACCCCAGAAAACCTTCCTGTGTCCATGAGTTCTCATTGTTCAATTCCCACCTATGAGTCAGAACATGTGGTGTTTGGTTTTTTGTCCTTGCGATAGTTTACTGAGAATGATGTTTTCCAGTTTCATCCATGTCCCTACAAAGGACATGAACTCATCATTTTTTATGGCTGCATAGTATTCCATGGTGTATAGGTGCCACATTTTCCTAATCCAGTCTATCGTTGTTGGACATTTGGGTTGGTTCCAAATCTTTGCTATTGTGAATAGTGCCACAATAAACATACGTATGCATGTGTCTTTATAGCAGCATGATTTATAGTCCTTTGGGTATATACCCAGTAATGGGATGGCTGGGTCAAATGGTATTTCTAGGTCTAGATCCCTGAGGAATCGCCACACTGACTTCCACAATGGTTGAACTAGTTTACAGTCCCACCAACAGTGTAAAAGTGTTCCTATTTCTCCACATCCTCTCCAGCATCTGTTGTTTCCTGACTTGTTAAATGATGGCCACTCTAACTGGTGTGAGATATGGTATCTCATTGTGGTTTTGATTTGCATTTCTCTGATGGCCAGTGATGATGAGCATTTTTTCATGTGTTTTTTGGCTGCATAAATGTCTTCTTTTGAGATGTGTCTGTTCATGTCCTTTGCCGACTTTTTGATGGGGTTGTTTGTTTTTTTCTTGTAAATTTGTTTGATTTCATTGTAGATTCTGGATATTAGCCCTTTGTCAGATGAGTAGGTTGCAAAAATTTTCTCCCATTCTGTAGGTTGCCTGTTCACTCTGATGGTAGTTTCTTTTGCTGTGCAGAAGCTCTTTAGTTTAATTAGATCCCATTTGTCAATTTTGGCTTTTGTTGCCATTGCTTTTGGTGTTTTAGACATGAAGTCCTTGCCCACGCCTATGTCCTGAATGGTATTGCCTAGGTTTTCTTCTAGGGTTTTTATGGTTTTAGGTCTAACATGTAAGTCTCTAATCCATCTTGAATTAATTTTTGAATAAGGTATAAGGAAGTGATCCAGTTTCAGCTTTCTACATATGGCTAGCCAGTTTTCCCAGCACCGTTTGTTAAATAGGGAATCCTTTCCCCATTGCTTGTTTTTGTCACGTTTGTCAAAGATCAGATAGTTGTAGATATGCAGCATTATTTCTGAGGGCTCTGTTCTGTTCCATTGATCTATGTCTCTGTTGTGGTACCAGTACCATGCTGTTTTGGTTACTGTAGGCTTGTAGTATATTTTGAAGTCAGGTAGCGTGATGCCTCCAGCTTTGTGCTTTTGGCTTAGGATTGACTTGGTGATGCGGGCTCTTTTTGGGTTCCATAAGAACTTTAAAGTAGTTTTTTCCAAATCTGTGAAGAAAGTCATTGGTAGCTTGATGGGGATGCCATTGAATCTATAAACTACCTTGGGCAGTATGGCCATTTTCACGATATTGATTCTTCCAACCCATGAGCATGGAATGTTCTTCCATTTGTTTGTATCCTCTTTTATTTCATTGAGCAGTGGTTTGTTGTTCTCCTTGAAGAGGTCCTTCACATCTCTTGTAAGTTGGATTCCTAGGTATTTTATTCTCTTTGAAGCAGTTGTGAATGGGAATTCACTGATGATTTGGCTCTCTGTTTCTCTATGATTGGTATACAAGAATGCTTGTGATTTTTGTACATTGATTTTGTATCCTGAGACTTTGCTGAAGTTGCTAATCAGCTTAAGGAGATTTTGGGCTGAGACAATGGGGTTTTCTAGGTATACAATCATGTCATCTGCAAACAGGGACAATTTGACTTCCTCTTTTCCTAATTGAATACGCTTTATTTCCTTCTCCTGCCTGATTGCCCTAGCCAGAACTTCCAACACTATGTTGAATAGAAGTGGTGAGAGAGGGCATCCCTGTCTTGTGCCAGTTTTCAAAGGGAATGCTTCCAGTTTTTGCCCATTCAGTATGATATTGGCTGTGGGTTTGTCATAGATAACTCTTATTATTTTGAGATACATCCCATCAATACCTAATTTATTGAGAGTTTTTAGCATGAAGGGTTGTTAAATTTTGTCAAAGGCCTTTTCTGCATCTATCGAGATAATCATGTGGTATTTGTCTTTGGTTCTGTTTATATACTGGATTACATTTATTGATTTGCATATGTTGAACCAGCCTTGCATCCCAGGGATGAAGCCCACTTGATCATGGTGGATAAGCTTTTTGATGTGCTGCTGGATTCGGTTGGCCAGTATTTTATTGAGGATTTTTGCATCAATGTTCATCAAGGATATTGGTCTGAAATTCTCTTTTTTGGCTATGTCTCTGCCAGGCTTTGGTATCAGGACGATGCTGGCCTCATAAAATGTGTTAGGGAGGATTCCCTCTTTTTCTATCGATTGGAATAGTTTCAGAAGGAATGGTACCAGTTCCTCCTTGTACCTCTGGTAGAATTCGGCTGTGAATCCATCAGGTCCTGGACTCTTTTTGGTTGGTAAGCTATGGATTATTGCCACAATTTCAGAGCCTGTTATTGGTCTATTCAGAGTTTCAACTTCTTCCTGGTTTAGTCTTGGGAGGGTGTATTTGTTGAGGAATTTATCCATTTCTTCTAGATTTTCTAGTTTATTTGCATAGAGGTGTTTGTAGTATTCTCTGATGGTAGATTGTATTTCTGTGGGCTCGGTGGTGATATCCCCTTTTTCTTTCTTTATTGCATCTATTTGATTCTTCTCTCTTTTCTCCTTTATTAGTCTTGCTAGCAGTCTATTAATTTTGTTGATCTTTTCAAAAAACCAGCTGCTGGATTCATTAATTTTTTGAAGGGTTTTTTGTGTCTCTATTTCCTTCAGTTCTGCTCTGATTTTAGTTATTTCTAGCCTTCTGCTAGGTTTTGAATGTATTTGCTCTCACTTTTCTAGTTCTTTCTATTGTGATGTTAGGGTGTCAATTTTGGATCTTTCCTGCTTTCTCTTGTGGGCATTTAGTGCTATAAATTTCCCTCTACACAGTGCTTTGAATGTGTCCCAGAGATTCTGGTATGTTGTGTCTTTGTTCTCGTTGGTTTCAAAGAACATCTTTATTTCTGCCTTCATTTTGTTATGTACCCGGTAGTCATTCAGGAGCAGGTTGTTCAGTTTCCATGTAGTTGAGTGGTGTTGAGTGTGTTTCTTAATCTGGAGTTCTAGTTTGATTGCGCTGTGGTCTGAGAGACAGTTTGTTATAATTTCTGTTCTTTTACATTTGCTGAGGAGTGCTTTACTTCCTACTATGTGGTCAATTTGGAATAGGTACGGTGTGGTGCTGAAAAATATATATATTCTGTTGATTTGGGGTGGAGAGTTCTGTAGATGTCTATTAGGTCCACTTTGTGCAGAGCTGAGTTCAATTCCTGGGTATCCTTGTTAACTTTCTCTCTCGTTGATCTGTCTAATGTTGACAGTGGGGTGTTAAAATCTCCCATTATTATTGTGTGGGAGTTTAAGTCCCTTTGTACCTCACTGAGGACTTGCTTTATGAATCTGGGTGCTCCTGTATTGGGTGCATATATGTTTAAGATAGTTAGCTCTTCTTGTTGAATTGATGCCTTTACCATTATGTAATGGCCTTCTTTGTGTCTTTTGATCTTTGTTGGTTTAAAGTCTATTTTATCAGAGACTAGGATTGCAACCCCTGCCTTTTTTTGTTTTCCATTTGCTTGGTAGATCTTCCTCCATCCCTTTGAGTCTATGTGTGTCTCTGCACGTGAGATGGGTTTCCTGAATACAGCACACTGATGGGTCTTGACTCCTTATCCAATTTGCCAGTCTGTGTCTTTTAATTGGAGCATTTAGCCCATTTACATTTAAAGTTAATATTGTTATGTGTGAATTTGATCCTGTCATTATGACGTTAGTTGGTTATTTTGCTCGTTAGTTGATGCAGTTTTTTCTTAGCCTCGATGGTCTTTACAATTTGGCATGTTTTTGCAGTGGCTGGTACTGGTTGTTCCTTTCCATGTTTAGTGCTTCCTTCAGGAGTTCTTTTAGGGCAGGCCTGGTGGTGACAAAATCTCTCAGCATTTGCTTGTCTTTAAAGTATTTTATTTTTCCTTCACTTATGAAGCTTAGTTTGGCTGGATATGAGATTCTGGGTTGAAAATTCTTTTCTTTAAGAATGTTGAATATTGGCCCCCACTCTCTTCTGGCTTGTAGAGTTTCTGCTGAGAGATCAGCTGTTAGTCTGATGGGCTTCCCTTTGTGGGTAACCCGACCTTTCTCTCTGGCCACCCTTAACATTTTTTCCTTCATTTCAACTTTGGTGAATCTGACAATTATGTGTCTTGGAGTTGCTCTTCTTGAGGACTATCTTTGTGGCGTTCTCTGTATTTCCTGAATCTGAATGTTGGCCTGCCTTGCTAGATTGGGGAAGTTCTCCTGGATAATATCTTGCAGAGTGTTTTCCAACTTGGTTCCATTCTCCCCATCATTTTCAGGTACACGAATCAGACATAGGTTTTGTCTTTTCAGATAGTCCCAAATTTCTTGCAGGCTTTGTTTGTTTGTTTTTATTCTTTTTTTCTCTAAACTTCCCTTCTCCCTTCATTTCATTCATTTCATCTTCCATCACTGATACTCTTTCTTCCAGTTGATTGCATCAGCTATGGAGGCTTCTGCAATCTTCGTGTAGTTCTCGAACCTTGGCTTTCAGCTCCATCAGCTCCTTTAAGCCCTTCTCTGCATTGGTTATTCTAGTTATCCATTTGCCTAGCTTTTTTTTCAAAGTTTTTGACTTCTTTGCTATTGTTTTGAATTTCCTCCCGTAGCTCGGAGTAGTTTGATTGTCTGAAGCCTTCTTCTCTCAAATCGTCAAAGTCATTCTCCATCCAGCTTTGTTCTGTTGCTGGTGAGGAACTGCATTCCTTTGGAGGAGGAGAGGTACTCTGCTTTTTAGAGTTTCCAGTTTTTCTGCTCTGTTTTTTCTCCATCTTTGTGGTTTTATCTATTTTTGGTCTTTGATGATGGTGATGTACAGATGGATTTTTGGTGTGGTTGTCCTTTCTGTTTGTTAGTTTTCCTTCTACCAGACAGGACCCTCAGCTGCAGGTCTGTTGGAGTTTGCTAGAGGTCCACTCCACACCCTGTTTGGCTGGGTGTCAGCAGCAGTGGCTGCAGAAGAGTGGATTTTCATGAGACCACAAATTCAGCTGTCTGATAGTTCCTCTGGAAGTTTTGTCTCAGAGGAGTACCTGGCCGAGTGAGGTGTCAGTCTGTCCCTACTGGGGGGTGCCTCCCAGTTAGGCTGCTCGGGGGTCAGGGACCCATTTGAGGAGGCAGTCTGTCCGTTCTCAGATCTCCAGCTGCGTGCTGGGAGAACCACTACTCTCTTCAAAGCTGTCAGACAGGGACATTTAAGTCTGCAGAGGTTCCTGCTGACTTTTTGTCTGTGCCCTGCCCCCAGAGGTGGAGCCTACAGAGACAGGCAGGCCTCCTTGAGCTGTGGTGGGCTCCACCCAGTTCGAGCTTCCTGGCTGCTTTGTTTACCTAAGCAAGCCTGGGCAATGGCGGGTGCCCCTCCCTCAGCCTCGCTGCCGCCTTGCAGCTTGATCTCAGACTGCTGTGCTAGCAATCAGCAAGACTCCATGGACATAGGGCCCTCCGAGCCATGTGTGGGACACAATCTCCTGGTGTGCCATTTTCCACGCCCATTGGAAAAGCGCAGTATTAGGGTGGGACTGACCCGATTTTCCAGGTGCCATCTGTTACCCCTTTCTTTGACTAGGAAAGGGAGCTCCCTGACCCCTTGCACTTCCTGAGTGAGGCAATGTCTCGCCCTGCTTCGGCTCATGCACAGTGCGCTGCACAGACTATCCTGCACCCACTGTTTGGCACTCCCTAGTGAGATGAACCCAGTACCTCAAACGGAAATGCAGAAGTCACCCGTCTTCTGTGTCGCTCACACTGGGAGCTGTAGATCGGAGCTGTTCCTATTCGGCCATCTTGGCTCCTAAAATCTTTTTTAAATAAACTAGCCTGAGTTGTTTTCTATAAATTTAAAAGTTATACACAACCGAAATTTATGACTAAGCAAAGCTACAAACTCCATGGTGAAACAGCCCTTAGTGAAAAAGGCAAGGATTCTCAGGTCCTATTATGGTTTCCTTTTTAAGACTCACCCAGAGTGAATTCCACCAAATCTACTTCAGCTTAAAATGAGGAAAGATAATGGAAACTCACTGTGTACCACATGTGCAGTAGTTTTTTGGGGTACCACAGCTGCATGGATCTCTGTCTCTGTGGACATCCTAAGAGATGGACTCAGGAACCCCAATTAAGACAGAGCCTTGAAGGTGGCTATTGTTATTTTCTTGAGTTTTTGAAGTAGAGGCTTTGAGGTTGATGTACTGTCTTCTGTTGTCATCATACATTACAGAAGGAAGGTTTTACTCTTCAATAAAATGGCTTAGGTGTTATACTTAGGACTCTTCTCCCATGTAATAAAGCTACACCCTCCTTAGAAGAAGCTCAATCCAACCATCATAAAGGATGGTCATGCTGAGAACAGAAGAGAAGTTTGATCTCACAAATTCCCTACCTTGAGAGCCAATGGGAAATGAAGAAGATAGAGGTCAACATAGTCCAGTTGAAGTTTTTTCAGTGAGCTTTCCAAGGCTGGTTGGACCATCTGTGGTCGAAAGAAAGTGCACCAAAGCTGCATGGTAAAATAAAGGATTTATGTTGAATAAAAACATGAGCTAGTTTTATTAGTTTGCTTTACCTAATATTTAGACGTTTTTCACCGTTCCAAACAGATGACCTCTGGCAAAAATTCCCTTTGTTTTATTTTGACATTAGCTACCCATATGAAAGCTACTATATATTGCATATGTAGTTAGTACAACTGCTGAACAATGGGATTAAAATTTTCAATAGGTAAAAATTGATATCAAGTAATTCTGATTATCTGAATTGTGTTTGAGAGAAATTATAAGTATTTGAATAGTCTAATTTTCTCATCCGTTGAACCCAATGGGCAAGAATAATCATTCCTGTTTAGAAACTGAAGAGCAAAAGTTTTTACATGCTGACATGTGTTGAGCATCATTCAAGAAACTTTTGTTATCTGTTGTTTCATACTCATAACATCTCTTATATTGCATCTCCCTGCCTTCCACACTCTTCAGTGAAAAGGACAATTGAGATTCAGATTAAGATATTGAAGAAAGTCATCCCAGACATAAGAAAAACTAAAATATGATTATAGGTCTCTATGAATCCATAGTCTATGTTAAACCATCCTGGTCTAAGTTTTTTGTTCCCAAGATTGTGGATTGGAGGCAGTGTTAGCATGCCTCTCTCACTTGGAAAGACAGAATAGTGTATAGAGATTCACACTGCAAACTTTTTTCCAAGAAGCAATGCAGGAACTTAATAGGAAAACTGAAAGAATTCACAGACCCTTTGAAAGAAGTGGCAGGCTACAGCCAACACTGTGAGACAGATGAAAAACTGTAAGTGCCCAGAGTGTGAGAAGGGGAGAAACTGCCTCCAGAATACCCTTCCCCACTAGGGAATCTGAGAATTCAGGCCGTGGATAAGGCCTTAACCCTACCCAGGCCCAAAGCTAATTTAGGGACAGGTGAGAAATAAAGTAGAAGCAGCAGTGACAAGTGCCACAAAGGTATTACCAATCTCCAACATGGACTGAGGGAAGCTATTTCTTATTTTATCTCACAGGGGATATCAGCGAAGTCAGCCAACCTGAACTTGGGGAGTTCAGGCACATGTCCAGATCAAAAGAAGCTCCTAACTGAATTTCATGATATTAATATTATTTCAAGTGGGAATGAGCTCCTTTGGCCAGAATCCCAGGGGAAAGCAGGAAGTGTGCTGCAGACAAATGCAGAAGCCTGGCACCTGGCTTTGCAGGTGGATGGAAAGGGGCATAGCTTGAAAACCAAAGTTGCTATTGCCACAGGAAACGCTTATGGCCCATGGCAAGTCTGAGTTTTGAGCACAGGCTGCTTGGAACTTAGTCCAGTGCTCTTAGCAGAGCACCGTGGGACAGATCTGCCTTGCCAACTGCAGGTGATCTCGGTGAGGCTTACTGCCACTTGCTACTCCCTACTCCCTGTGTGAACACTTTTGTGCAGCAAAGGCAGTTATGATCCCCTTTGGAACATTACCCCAGTGGTCTGAGCACCATCCCCTGACCCTTACAGCAGCTGAAGCTAGTCTCCAGAAAGAGTGCATACCTGCCTAACCCTGACAAACTTGGTTGTGCCCCTTCACCCACCCTGGTAGCTTAACACGCAATAAATTTTTAGGAAATTTATGGCCCTGCCCATCACCTGAGAAACCAGAATACCTCCCCAGGGCAACATAAGCCAAGTTCAAATCTCACTGCTACTACCACAGCTGGTGCTCTTTTGCAAGTGCCATCTCTTGCAACCAACACAGTCCATCACAGAATATTCAGGTAGAGAAACACTGCACCCAGGTAGGAGAAAACTTGTGCATGATCTCAACTATCACTATTGCCTGCAATACCTGGCTAGCCAGAAGTCCTGAGTGTGTCCATGGGACAAGTTTACTACTATTATAACCAACATTTGAGAAGGCCAGCACATCAGGGCTATCTATAATCAAGGCATCTCACAGAATCTATGTCACTTCCCTGCCTCCCCCATGACAGCTGGAGCTGGTACCCACTGCTGGGAGACTTGAAAACAGGTCACATAACTGCATCCCTTGCAGATATTCACCAGCACTAGCCCAGAGTGAGGCAATCCCACCACTGGGTGGCTAGACCCAGAATAGCAATAAAAATCAATCACTGTAGTCTGGCTCTCAGGAACTCCTACTCTCAGGGTAAGGGGGAGAGCATCACATCAAGGGAACATTCCGTGGGACAAAGCAATCCAGAGAGCAGGCCTTGAGTCCCACATCTTTCCATAGGTGGAAAGTTTCTTTCAGCAGAGACACAATTGCCATGCTGGGTTCAGTAGAGAAAGTCTAAACCTCTACCCATAACAGGCAAGCAGCCTTGGTGCTCATGAAAGTTCTTAGAGAAGAGGTCTTCTTTCCCTACTTGTCCATCACTGCAGACATACCTAAGGCTTCTCCCAAAGGAGTTCAGCATTGGTCACCTACAGCCAGCCTTCCTGGAACATCTCAGCATGACTGCATCGCCACAGGAGGAGCACTTCTCAGGTTTGGACTTGCATGAAAGGCAGTCATGATTTCTCCCTACTTGGAACATCAGCATTCCTACAGATGAAAAGTGGTGCCTGTCTGATCTCAATATCCAGAACACTGGGATAAAAGAGAGGCTGGGAGGTGGATAGCTTTCCTGTTAGCCTGGCAGGTGAGCTGAGGTAGTTCCCACCCTTCACCCTGATAAGATACTGAGTCCAATTGTGAGCTCTCTCTACTATCTTCATCAAGGCTGAGACCTCCGCCCACCATTGGGTACTGCATTTAGCAACCTTCTTTGGCTACAAATGTTTCCTATCCAGAGATGGAATCTCTACTGGCCTGGGATGATATCCTTGGTTGGGAATACTCGATAAATAAATTTAATATAAAATACTGGGAAAATGGAATAAATAAAAAATGTACACAACAGGAGAATGAGATGAGCTTTCAAGAGACCACTGCCATTCCAATCCCATAGGAGACAGTGAACCTGCCCACATGCTGAGTATGTAGATACTACACCCAGCATCTGAGGAAGCCATGATACAAAGACTCCATATAACCAAAGAACTCATAATAGTATTCACATCTAATAGCACTAAGGATCAAATTAGGCTATTATAAAGTATAAACATTACAGTCAGATCCTTAAAAGAGGAAAAAATGCAAATAAATTCAAGAACAATTAGAATAAATAGTCTATCAAAATGGTAAGAAACCAGAAAAGTAATCATGGTAATATGACAAAACATTATTTTGTCACCCAAAACCCAGGGGTCACCCAAAATACTCCCAAAACATCACACTGGCTCCCCAGCAATGGATCCAAACCAAGATAAAATCTTTGAAATAACAGTTTATGAATTCAGAAGGTTCATTAGTAAGCTACTCGAGGAGATACCATAGTAAAGTGAAAATCAACCTGAAGAAATTTAAAAATTCAGGATATGAATGAAAAATTTTCCAGGGAGATAGCTATCTCTCTGTCTCACGCACACACACACACACACACAAAACCAATCAGAGTTTCTGGAAATGAAAGGCACATTTAGTGAAATACAAAATGCAGTGGAAGGTTTCAACAATAGAACAAGTAGAGAAAAGAATTTTAGAGCTCAACGAGGCGGCTTCTGAATTAACACAATCAGACAATGATAAAGAATCAAAAGAAGTGAACAAAATCTCCACAAAATAGGGAGTTTTGTAAAATAGCCAAACCTAAGAATAATTAGTTTTCCTGAGGGAGAAGAAAAGTCTAAAAGTTTGGAAAATTTAACTGAGAGAATGATTGAGGAAAACTTTCCTGGCCTGGCTAGAGATTTAGATATCCAAATACAAGAAGCTCAAACAACCCCTGGGAAATTCATTGCAAAAATATCACCACCAAGGCACAAGGTCATGAGGCTATCCAAAGTCAATATGAAGGAAATAATTCTAAAAGCTGTAAGACAGAAGCATCAAGTAACTTATAAAGAAAAATCTATCAGACTAACAGGCTTCTCAGCAGAAACCCTACAAGCTAGAAGGGATTGAGGTCCTATCTTTAGCCCCCTTAAACAAAACAATTATCAGCCAGGAATTTTGTATCCAGCAAAACTACATTTCGTAAATGAAGGAGAAATAAAGGGATTTTCAGACAAATGCTGAAGGAATTTGCCACTATCAAACCAGCACTACAAGAAATTCTATAAGGAGTTATAATCCGGAAACAAAGGCCTCATTATGCACCACAATAGAACCTCCTGAAAGCACAAAACTCACGAAGCCTATTAATAACACAACAACAAAAGACCAAAGTATATAACAACTAAAATGATAAATAGAACATGTCTCATATCTCAATACTAATATTGAACATAAGTGGCCTAAGTGCTCCACTTAGAAGATACAGAATGGCAGAATAGATAATAAACCACAAACCAAATACCTTCTGTCTTCAAGAAACTCAGCTAACACATCAGGATTTGTATAAACTCAAGGTAAAAGGGTGAAAAAAGAGATTCCATGCAAATAGAAACCAAAAGTGGGCATCAGTTGCTATTCTTATATCAGACAAAATAGACTTTAAAGCAAAAATAATTTAAAAAGACAAGGCCATTATATAATGACAAAGGAATCAATCCAACAAGAAGATATTACAATCTTGAATTTATATGCACCTAACACTGGAGTTCCCAGATTTATAAAACTATTACTACCAGACCTAATACATAAGGTAGCAACACGATAATAGTGGGGGACCCAATACTCTACTGTACAGCACTAGTCAAATAATTGAGACAGAAAATCAAGAAACAATGGATTTAATTGTACTCTTAAAAAATGGACTTAACAGATGTTTATGGAACATTCTACCCACCAACTGCAGAATATCCATTCTTCTCATTAGCACATAGAACATTCTCCAAGATAGACCATATGATAGGCCACAAAACAAGTCTCAATAAATTTAAGAAAATCCAAATTATATCAAGTATCTTCTCAGAACTAAGTGGAATAAAACTAGAAATAAACTCTGAAAGGAACCCTCAAAACCACAAAAATACATGGAAATTAAGTAATCTGTTCTTGAATGTTTTTGGGTTAACAATAAAATAAAAATGATAAGTAATTTTTTGAAATAAATGATAATAGTGACACAGTTATCAAAACCTCTGGGATACAGCAAAAGCAGTGCTAAGAGGAAAGTTCATAACATTAAATGCCTACATCAAGAAGTCTGAAATAGCACAAATTGACAATCTAATGTCACACCTCTATAAACTAGAGAAACAGGAAGAAACTAAACCCAAAGCTAGCAGAAGAATAGAAATAATGACTATCAGAGCAGGACTAAATGAATTGAAATTAAAAAATCACAAAAGATCAATGAAACTAAAAGCTGGTTCTTTGAAAAGATGAAAATTGAGACTGTTAGTGAGATTAACCAAGAAAGGAAGAGAGCAGATCAAAATAAGCACTCAATTAGAAATGAAACTGGACACATTATAAATGATAGCACAGAAATACAAAACAATCATTTGAGATAACTAAGGACACCTTTATGTGCACAAACTAGAAAATCTAGAGTAAATGGATAAATTCCTGGAAACATACAACCTTCCTAGATTAAATCAGGGAGAAATAGAAACCCAGAAAAGACCAACAACAAGCAGCAAGATTGAATCAGCAATAAAGAATAGCCAACAAAAAAGTCCAGGTTCAGGTATATTCACAGCTGAATTCTACCAGATGTTCAAAGAATTGGTACCAATCCTACTGAAACTATTCAAAAATACAGAGAAAGAGGGAATCCTGCCTAAATTATTCTATGAAGCCAGTATTACCTAATACCAATACCAGGAAAGGACATAACAAAAAAAAAAAAAAAAAGAAAAAACTATAGACCAATCTCCCTGATGAACACAGATGCAAAAATCCTCAAGAAAATACTAGCTAACCAAATCCATCAGCACATCAAAAATATATCATGATCAAGTGGGTTTCATCCCATAGGTGCAGGGATGTTATAATATCCACAAGCCAATAAATATGATATATCACACAAAGAGAATTAAAAACCAAAACCATATGATCATTTCAATAGATGCAAAAAAGCAATTAATAAAATCCAACATCCATTTATGATAAAAACCCTCAACAAACTAGGCATAAAATGCATATATAACAAATCCATAGCCAACATCATACTGAATGGAGAAAAATTGAAAGCATTCCCCTGAAAACTGGAACAAGACAAGGATGCCCAATTTTTACCACTTCTATTAAACATAGTACTGGAAGTCCTAGCCAGAGTAATCAGGCAAGGTAAAAAAAAAACTAAAGAGCATCCAAACTGGAAAAGAATAAGCCAAAGTATTGCTGTTTGCCAGTAATAAGATCATATACCTACAAAACCCCAAAGCCTCATCCAAAAAGCTCCTCTGACAAACAAATTCAATAAAGTCTCAGGTTACAAAATCAGTTTACAGAAATTAGTAGCAGTGCTATTCACCAACAACAACCATGCTAAGAGTCAAATTAAGAATTCCATTTACAACAGCTGCAAATAAAATGCCTAGGAATATGCTTAACCAAAGAGATGAACGATCTCTACAAAAAAATACAAAACACTACTAAAAAGAAATGATACATAAACAAATGGAAACACAACCCATGCTTATGGATAGAAAGAATCAATAGTATAAAAATGGCCATATTCTAAATTCATATGGAACCACAAAGGGCCTCAATAGCCAAGGCAATACTAAGCAAAAAGAAGAAATCTGGAGGCATTACGTTACCAGACTTCAAATTATACTACATGACTATAGTTATACAAACAGCATGGTACTGGTATAAAAAATAGGCACTTAGATCAATGAAACAGAATAGAGAACCCAGAAATTAGGCCAAATACTAATCTTTGTTCGACAAAGCAAACAATAACATAAATTAGGGAAAATAACCCTATTCAATAAATGGTGCTGGGACAACTGTTAAGCCACATGTATAAGAATAAAACTGGAAGCCATCTCTCACCTTATACAAAAACCAACACAAGATGGATCAAAGACTTAAATCTAAGACCTGAAATCATAAAAATTCTAGAAGACAACATTGGAAAAACTCTTCTTTATATTGGCCTGTACATTGGCCTCAGCAAAGAATTTATCTCTAAGACCCCAAAATGCAAATGCACAAAAAGCAAAAATAAATGGGACCTAATTAAACTAAAAAGATTCTGCACAGCAAAAGAAATAATCATGCGAGTAAACAGACAACCTACAGAATGGAAGAAACTTTTTGCAAACTATGCATCCAGCAAAGGACTGATTATCCAGAATCTACAAGGAACTCAAGTCACCAAGACAAAAACAAATAACCCTGTTGAAAAGTGGGCAAATAACAAGAATAGACATTTCTCAAAAGAACTATACAAACAGCCAATGAACATATGAAAAAATGCTCAACATAACTAATAATCAGGGAAGTACAAATTAAAATCACAATAAGATATCACCTTCTGCAAGAATGGTTATAATTAAAAAGTTGAAAAGACAGTAGAAGTTGGCATGAATGTAGTAAAAAGAGAACACTTTTACACTGCTGGTAGGAATGTAAATGAGTATAATCTTTATGGAAAACAGTATGGAGATTCCTTAAAGAACTTAAAGTAGATCTACCATTTGATTCAGCAATCCCAATACTGGTATCTACCAAAAAGAAAAGAAGTCATTATATAAAAAAAAACATACCCACACATGTTTATAGCAGTACAATTCACAATTGCAGAAATATGAAACCAAGTGCCCATCAACCAATGCATGAATAATGAAAATGTGGTATGTATATATATATACACATACATACATACATCATGGAATAGTGTATATATAAAAAGGAATGAAATAATATATTTTGCAGGAACTTGGAGCTTGAGGCCATTATTCTAAGTAAAGTAATTCAGGAATGGAAAACCAAACACTGTACATTCTCACTTATAAGTGGGAACTAAGCTATGAGGATGGGTAGACATACAGATTATATAATGAACTTTCAAGACTCAGTGTGGGTTAGGTTGGGAGTGAGGTGAGGGATAAAAGCCTACATAGTGAGTACGATGTCCAGTGATCGCCTGACAGCTTCACTTAAATCTCAGAATCACTAATATAGAATTGATTCATGTAACCAAAATCCACCTGTACCCCCAAACCTGTTGAAATTAAAAGATGAATTCATAAAAAAATTATACTGATCTGAGCTGAGGCTCAAAACCTAAAGTAACTTTCAAGTAGTAAATTTGAACACAACAATGATGAGAAAGGCATCATCATTCTCTGCCTTTTATTTTAATTTTAATACATGAATATGTGAATAAATTGGAACTAATAAGCACAATTCACCCACAACTACTGAACCAGTTACAGAATTGTCATCTCCACACAATCCCATTAAATACATGTGCATACATGCCTATCATAGGCACAGTACCTTTGAAGTGTAGAATATGTCTTCTCTCTTCACACTGCCATCTGCAATCTTGCTTCGGATGGCCAGTCCAACTTGCTCCTCATTATCGTATACATAAGCAGAATCAATATGGCGGAAGCCAACTTCTATCGCTAATTTGGTGACCTCCACAGCTCTGTTCCTCGGAACCTGAGGGAGCAACGAAAGGTAGTATTTGGTGATCAATGTGCCTGAGAGGTAGTGAAACAGGAAAAGTTCCCTTGTCCTCACAGGGTGTGCGATGGGGGTGTGGCTCACTTCTTCAGTGCTCTGCTGCTCAGACCTCTGGGGACAGGTTGTGGGGCTCTGACCTCTTGACAGTGTCTAGGTGTGGATGTTTACAGCTCCTGAAGCCCCAGTGGGCGTGTGTTACAGGGTGCTCTTTTAGTTTTGTTCTTTAAGTTTTGCCATCTACAGGCTTGTGTTAACCAGCTCAATTAGACCCTCTACCTTAAAGCAAGGACAGAGGGCTTTCTGTATCCTGAGTTCTTGCTTTGGTGTACTGGAAGTATCGGATCACACCTGGGCTTGCAGAATGAGTGCAGGGTTTCACTGAGTGGAGGTAGCTTGGGGGGAAGTCAGAAGGGGATGGAGTAGGAACGTTTTCCCCTGGAGTTCCTGACTCCCCAGGAAGTCTTCTGACTGCCCCAGCCAAACTCAGCGTCATTCTGCTTCTGCCAGTAGGTGGCCCGCTGGCGTGCTGGTGCCTTTTGGTGCATTTCTCTAGATGTCTAGCCGCCTGTGTGTTCCTCTGCTGATGTGCTCCTCTCGACGTCCAGCTGCCTGTGTGTTCCTCTGCCGATGTGCTCCTCTCAAAGTCCATCCGGTTCTGTCTCTGCCTTGCTACTAGGATTTGGGGTTTTTATAGGAACAGGATGGGGGCATGGCAGGCCAGGGTGGTCTTGGGAAATGCAACATTTGGGCAGGAAAACAAAAATGCCTGTCCTCACCTAGGTCCGTGGAGGTGGAGCCGTAGCCAGGGACCACGTCCTCCTCTCGCCAGCACTTCCCTTCCCGCCTTCTGTATCATATAAAGGGACCACGCTTTTCCCTTCCCAGCACATGCCTATCAGTAGTTCAGGCACCAGCACTGACCTTCAGAAAAATCACATTATCCTCGTGTCTTGGGTTGGTTGTGTATGTGGGGTGATAAACCCATCCCAATTTGCTTAAGTCTTTCCTGGTTAGTAATAAAGATTGGGTATCCCTGGACCTCTTCAGTCCCAGGCAGCTACGGGTTAATCACTAGCATGGAGTTTCCCAACAACAACTTCAGATTCAGTCATTTGTTGGAAAAATTAACAAGACTCAACTTATAAAGAGTTATTATTATTTGAAACAGAGTCTCTGTCACCTAGGCTGGTGTAAAGTGGGACGATCTTGGCTCACTACAAAATCCGGGCCGGGTGCGGTGGCTCACGCCTGTAATCCCAGCACTTTGGGAGGCCGAAGCAGGCGGATCACAAGGTCAGGAGATCGAAACTGTCCTGGCTAACACAGTGAAACCTTGTCTCAACTGAAAATTTAAAAAATTAGCCGGGCGTGGTAGTGGACGCCGGGAGGCGGAGCTTGCAGTGAGCCGAGATCGCGCCACTGCTCTCCAGCCTGGCGGACAGAGCCAGACTGCATCTCAAAAAAAAAAAAAAAAAAAAAAACTGCCCTCACCCCCACCTGCTTTACCTTGGGCTCAAGTGATCCTCCCACCTCAGCCTCCCAAATAGCTAGGACCACAGACAGGCACCATGATGCCTGGTTAAGTTTTTGTATTTTTGGTAGAGACGGGATTTCCTGTGTTACCCAGGCTCAAACTCTCGAGCTCAAGGGATCCACCTGCCTTGGCCTACCAAAGTGCTGGAATTACAGGTATGAGTCACTGAATACACACTCCTAATTATTTTTAATATAGTGAAATTAACACATGGAAAAAGGCACATGGAAGAAATTATGGTAAGAATACTGTGTAAGTTCCTGTGATTCTTCTCTCAGTGATGTTTCAGGAAACACACTGACTTCCTCCAGCATCACATTTTGGCAACATAGGGGAAATGTTGACTACAAGGGATGCTATTGGGAGACTCAATTCCCAAGATTTTAACTGGGTGCTGGTTAAATTGACCCAGTCTGTATAGCACACACCAAACTTCCAGTCTTGTAAAGAAAGCAGGTATACAGAAACCCCACACTTTGTACAACCAGTTAATTATAGCCGCTACCCTTATCAGTTAGGAAGGGGTGAGAAATTCAGCTTCTCAGATACCAGCCAGGCTCCAACTTTGAAAACAGGTGCATCTACAGGTGGCAGTCTATTGTGTTAACTCCTTCCTACACAGCCATTAGCCATTCTGTGTGCATGACAGAACTAAATACTAGGAGTAAAGACATATACTCCAAGTATGTAGATTTATACCTAAGAAATTAACTGCAACCTGTGAGAGATTAGTAAGGTACACTTTATCCCTAAAAAACAAGACCAACTCTTTTAGGAACGATATAATTTCAGTGAAATTTAAAATTATTGACTTATCTACCAAATTTGGATAAAGATTTGAGAGGTATATTTTTTAAATGACAAAACCGTAAATGAAACAATTTTCTATTTTAATATAAGCATTTCGGAAGCTTTCTTTTTCTAGTGAAATTAAAAGGAACTAGATGACAGGTCTCACTGCCTTCCCCTGATACCAACCCTGATCCTCTCTTTGCTGTGGAGGCACTCAAGGTTTATCAAGGCTAGAGCTTCTGTGTTGTGCTTTTCCTCCCCCTTTATGCCAATTTGCATTATAAAGTAAACCGCTCCTGTCGATGGTCTTCAAGTTGTTTCTCTGTAAATTCTTACAACGTATAGTTGATCAAATTTAGACACAAATTTTATGTGACTACTCCTTATTAACACACTTAGTAGTCTTGGAATACAAGTTTTCTTCCAGTGTAGAAATAGCTCAGTCTAGAAAAAAAGTCTCCATTTTGCCCACTTCCGTTTCAGAGGACCACCCCTATCATTTTGATACAAATCTGATGCATATTAACACGGATCAAAAATTTAAAATTTTTCTTGTGAGGTTCTAGGTTTTCCTTAGAATAAAGTTATTTTTCCTTTCAGGCAATTTTCCTAGAGGTGAGAGTTGTACAAGGTATTGTATCAAGTCCAGGACCAGTATTAGTCTGTCATGCTCAAGGCCACACGGCAGCTCAGGAGTACTCTCCCAACCGTTTTCATACACCCCAACTTTAGGTGCTGTTACCACAAATGTTTCTTTTGATCACATCTAGTAGAAGAAGAAAAGATTTCTTCAACCACAGAAATAAATGGAGAAACCATTCTCACAGCAGTCATCTCCTAGAAAGGGAACTGCCAGGCAGTGTTCTTCACTGTTGAGTTTTATATATTCTGCCAAGCTGGGCAATACACAGAAACAGCATATAAAAACAGTGTACAAAATAAAAATAAGCAGTAAATTACCATATGACAGAGCTCGGTGAGAAACAAACATTGACTACCTTTTCTCTTTGAACATAGAATAGCTCTAGCCCAGTAAGACGGACCAGGTGAGTCACTCAGGGTAACAGAAACACAAAGCTGAACAACCCAGGTCATCGTCCACTTATTCTAGCTTTGCTCTTTTAAATGCTCAATGCTGAAAATGTGATTATTACCTCTGGAGGTGCATAGGTGCCAAATCCCAATACGGGCATGAAGTGACCGTCATTTAGCTCCACACGCTGATATTTGGGATCCATTGCATGCCACTTCTTTCACTGAGCAGATCCTGTTTCCTTCAGCAAAATCTGGCATTTATATTCAGGGGTTATGTAAAAAATGGGCAGGCAATGCTGCACTGCTCCCTGGGGCTAATCAATGGCATGTAGGAGGAAGCAAGTGATGGTGTATTACACAGGCTGTGAAGAAAATTGAATCCGGTTCACTTGTTTCTTATCAAAGAGAATTTTTACGTACATTATTATATAGTCAAGATATATTTTTAAAGTGAAATTTTCTATTCAGAATCAATCTCTCTCTCTACTTATCTATCTAATAAACTCATCCAACAGATTTATAGAATGATTGGTGATCATGTTAGACTATAAAATACCTCCAGCTACAAATCTCGTTTTTGTTCATGCCATGATGATATCCCATCTTTATCTTCTGTCATTTGAAATAATCAACCATCTCACATCTTTCTCTCAGACAGTTTTCAAAAGAATGACCAGTGAGCATTTTTTTAAATGGTGACCCTCAATAAAGAAATTGAACAAAACCAAAGAAAATTTCTCTTTTTACATTTTTCACCAGCAAATTAATTTTGTTTCTTCTTTAATTGTAGTAGGAATATTCATTCCTGATGAAGGTGCGGTCCTGATGATGTGGCAATCCTGCAAAGGTTCAAAGGGAAAAGAAAACAGAAATTCTGACATGATGTTTATTGGAGTATTAATTATTAACAATGTTTGGACTTTGGACATCATTTGCAACATGCAAACAGTTCTTTAATAGTGTTTGTATCTTCCATCAGTTTTATAAGAAACCAGCAAAAGTAACTTCCCAAAAAACTGATAACTATTTTATATAATTTGTGATCTTATTAAATGTTATAAAGAAAAAAGTAATTAAAATAAATTGGTGACTAATGCTCACATGGCATAATTTTACTTGTTTCCCCCATTGGAGGGTAGATTAGAACACGATGATTAGGCCGGGAGCAGTGGCTCACGCCTGTAACCTCAGCACTTTGGAAGGCCAAGGCGGTAGGATTACTTGAGGTCAGGAGTTTGAGACCAATCAAGGTCAACATGGTGAAATCTTGTCTCTATGAAAAATACAAAAATTAGTCTGGCGTGGTAGTGGATGCCTGTAATCCCAGTTACTCAGGAGGCTGAGGCAAGAGAATTGCTTAAACTCAGGAGGCAGAGGTTGCAGTGAGCCAAGATTGGGCCACTGTGCTCCAGCCTGGGCGACAGAGCAAGCCTGTCTCAAAAAAAAAAAAAAAAAAAAAAATGGAAAATGATTAACATCTCTGAAGAATCTATACCAATATCTGTTGTTGTCTGACATTTTAAGAATAGCCATTCTGACTGGTGGACTGGTGTAAGATGATATCTCTATGTGCTTTTGATTTGCAACACCCTCTTTTCTTCTATTCACTTCTTCCTAAAAGAAACAATAAAAGAAAATAATTAGGTAAATTACTACACATTAAAGCAATGGAATATAATAGAGTCATTTAAAAATTTTCACACAGCGTGTCATCAGCAGGATGGTAGATTAGAAAGCTCTCAAATCTCCCATGGAATTATCAAGAAACAATCTGAAATGAACTAAAATAAACTCATTTATTTATAGAGTGGCTCAGTAGAGATGCAGGGTGACTATAGAGGCACAGATGCCACTGGCAAGAGATTGGGGGAAGAGACATACAATAGGCCATCTATGGCACTTAGGAGAAGCTGAGCTGTGAATTTTTGACATGATAAGGTATTCAAAAGCCATTGGGTATTTGGAGAAATCAAATAGGGCACATAGAGTCTAGGCAGATGCACGTTCACAAAAGAACTGAGAAGACCTTAAGTTTTCATGTAGAGCTGATGTCGAGACTAATAATATGCCAAGCATATTAGCTGATCATTGTCATGACACAGAATATATATATAGATTATGAAATGTGGCTGTTTTTCAAATGTGCGATAAAAACAATAACAAAGCTACAAAGAAACAGGAAAACAGGGTTCATTATGAGGAAGAGAATAAACTGACAGAAACTGTGAAGAATTATAGGCATTGATATTAGTAAGGAAAGACTTTATATTTTTATTTCTTATTAAAATCTTAAAAATTATTTTAGATTGAATAGGCACATGTATAGGTTTGCTATGTAGACACGTTACATACTGGTGAGGTTTGGGCCTCTAGTGTACACATCACTCAAATAGTGAACATTGTACCCAATAGGAAGTTTTGCAATCTTTGCCCCTGTCTCCACCTTTCTCCCTTTTGAAGTACTTGATGTCTATTATTTCCATGTTTATGTCCATGTGTACCCATCGTTTAGCTTCCCCTTATAAATGAGAATACGTGGTATTTTGTTGTGCTTCTAAGTTAGTTAACTTAGAATAATATCCTCTAGTTCCATCCATGTTGCTGAAAAGGACATAATTTCACTCTTCTTAGTGGATGCTTAGTATTCCGTAAGCATATATGCTTAGTGTATGTATGTACCTTTAGTATATATATATATATATATATATGCCTATTAGTATGTATATGCCCATTTTGCCTTCTTTCCACATCCACACTGATATTTGTTGTTTTTTGACATTTTAATAATAGTCATTCTAATTGGTGCAAGATGATATCTCTTTTTTTTTTTTTTTGAGATGGAGTCTCGCTCTGTCACCCAGGCTGGAGTGCAGTGGCGCGATCTCCGCTCACTGCAAGCTCCGCCTCCCGGGTTCACACCATTCTCCTGCCTCAGCCTCTCCGAGTAGCTGGGACTACAGGCGCCCGCCACCGCACCCAGCTAATTGTTTGTATTTTTAGTAGAGACGGGGTTTCGCCGTGGTCTCGATCTCCTGACCTCGTGATCCATCCGCCTCGGCCTCCCAAAGTGCTGGGATTACAAGCGTGAGCCACCGCGCCCGGCCTGATGATATCTGAATGTGCTTTTAATTTGCATTTTTCTGATGATTATTAAAAACAGTTTCCTGTATATTTGTCAGCTGCTTGTATGTTTTCATTTGATGAATGTCTGTTCATGTCTTTTGCCGAGTTTTTAATGGGATTGTTTGTTTTTTACTTGTTGAGTTGGTTTGAGTTCCTTTTAGAATCTAAATAAAAGTCCTTTGTTGGAGCCTAAATTTGAAAATATTTTTCCCATTCTGTAGATTTTCTGTCGATTATTTCTCTTGCTGCCCATAAGTTTTTTAGTTTAATTCCCATTTATCTGTCTTTGTTACATTTCCTTTTTGGCATCTTCATCGTTATATCTTGGCCTAGCTCAATGTCCAGAAGAGTTTTTCCAAGGTTTTCTCCTAGGACATTCATAGTTTCAGATCTTCCTTGCAGGTCCTTAATCCACGTTGACTTAACTTTGCCAATGGTAAGAGATAGGGGTTTAGTTTCATTATTCTGCTTTGGCTAGCCAATTTTCTCAATACCATTTAATGATTACAGTGTCCTTTTCTCATTGTTTGCTTTTCTTTAACTTTGTCAAAGATCAGTTTGTTGGATGTATGTAGCTTTATTTCTAGGTTCTCTATTCTTATTTATCCACGTGTCTACTGTTGTATCAGTACCATGTTATTTGAGTTACTATAGCCTGTTAGTATAACTTGAAGTCAGGTAGAGTGATACCTGTGACTTTGTTCTTTTGCTTAGGATTGTCTTTTTATGAAATTTAGATTTTTTTGTAATTATATGAAGAATAATGTTGGTACTTTGTTAGGAACTGCATTGAATCAGTAGTTTGCTTTGGGCAGTATGATCATTTTCATGATATTGATTTTCCCAATCCATAAGCATGGTAATCTTTTTATTTGTTTGTTTCATCCATGATTTTTTTCATCAGTATTTTGTATTTCTCCTTGTAGAGATCTTTCACCTGCTTAATTTAATTTATATCTAGACATTTTATTCTGTTTTTGTCTATTGCAAATGGGACTGAATTATTAATTGAGTTTTAGCTTCAACATTATTGGTGTATAGAAATGCTACTGATTTTTCTACATTGATTTTGTATCTGCAAATTTTATTGAAGTTTTTTTTTTTTTCAATCAAGTCTAGCAGTCCTTTGAAGGAGTCATTATAGTTTGATAGGTATAAAACCATGTCATCAGAAAAAAATTGATAATTTGAATTTCTCTTTTCCAACTTGGATGGCTTTTATTTTTTTCTATTGCCTGGGTTTTCTGGTGAGGACTTCCAGTTCTATGTTAAATAAGAGTGGTGACAGTGGACATTCTTGTCTTTTGCCAGTTCATAGGGTGAATGCTTTCAACATTTTCCTATTCAGGAAGACGTTGGCTGCAGGTTTGTTATGTATGACTTATTATTATTTTGAGATACGTCTTCAATACATAGTTTGTTAAGGGTTTTATGAGAAAGAAATGCTGGATTTTATGAAATGCTTTTGTGTCTCTTTTGAGATGATCATATGCTTTTTGTTTTAAATTTTGGTTATATGGTGAATCAAATTTATTTATTTGTGAATGTTGAAACATCCTTTATTCCTGCAACAAAACCCACTTGATCATGATAAATTATCTCTTCGATGTGCTCTTTGTTTCAGTTTGGTAGTATTTTGTTGAGAATTTTTGCGTCCATGTTCATCTGGGATATCGGCCTTTAGATTTCATTTTTAGTCGTGTTGTTGCCTGATTTTGGTATCAAGGTGACACTTGTTTCCTATATTGAGGGATATTATGAAATAGCTTCAGGAAGGTTTGTTTCAGATCTTCTTTGTACATCTCATAAAATTTGGCTGTGAATTCATCTCGTCCTGGGATTTTTTTGTTCTTGCTCTTTTACTGATTAAATGTGCTTGCTTATTATTGGTGTGTTTAGAATTTCTATTTATTTCTGGTTCAATTTTGAGAACTTGTGTATTTCCAAAAATTCAATCATTTTCTTTAGGTTTTCTGTTTTGTGTGCACGGAGATGTTCATAGTAATATTTGTTAGTTTTTGTGTTCTGTTCTAACAGTTGCAATGTTGCCTTTGTCATTTCTGATTTTGCTCATTTGAATTTTCTCTTTCTTGGTTAATATAACTAGCAGTCTATAATTTTGTTTAACCTTTCAAAGAACAAATTTTTAATATCTTTGATCCTGGCATCATTGTTTTAGTCTCAATCTCATTTGGTTCTCCTCTAATGTTTCTTATTTTTTTCTTCTGCTAGCTTTGGGTTTGATTTGTTCTTGTTTTTCTAGTTCTTAGAGGTGTGACATTAGGTGGTTAATTTGAGATGTTTCTATTTTTTTTTTTTTTGAAATGGAGTCTTGCTCTATTGCCCAGGCTACAGTGCAGTGGCACGATCTCGGCTCACTGCACACTCTGCCTCCTGGGTTCAAGTGATTCTCATTTCTCAGCCTCCCGAGTAGCTGGGATTACAGGCACCCACCACCATGCCCGGCTAATTTTTGTATTTTTAGTAGAGATGGGGTTTCACCCATCTTGGCCAGGCTGGTCTCGAACTCCTGACCTTGTGATCCACCCACCCTGGCATCCCAAAGTGCTGGGATTACAGGCATGAGCCACCGTGCCTGGCCTGTTTCTGTCTTTTTGATGTAGACACTTAACACTATAAACTTACCTCTCAGCACTGCTTTTGCTGTATGTTAGAAGTTTTGGTAAGTTGTGTCTCTATTTTCATTGTTTTCAAAAATATATTTTTGACTTATGCCTTTGTTTAATGTTTACCCAAAAGTCATTGAAGACAAGTTTTTAGCCTCCATGTAGTTGTATAATTTTGACAATTCGTCTTGGTATTGATTTCTAAATTTATTCTCTTGTAGACTGAGAAGATACTTGATATAACATCAATTTTTTGAATTTATTGAGACTTGCTTTGTGGTCAGGCATATGTTTGATTTTGCAGAATGTTCCACGCAGAGATAAGAAAAATATGTACTCTGTGGTTGTTGTGTATAATGTACTGTAAATACTCATTAGATCCATTTAGTCTAGAGGCTAGTTTATATCTGAAGTTTCTTTTTAACTTTCTGCCTTGATGACCTGTCAGGTGTTATCTATGTGTGTGGAAGTATAGCAGCAAATGTTTTCTCATATGTCTAGTGGTATTTGTTTCATGAATCTGGATGCTTCAGAGTTGAATGCATATATATTTAGGACAGATTTTGTTTTTCTACTGTTTTCAGTTCAAAGTCACTTTCAACTTATATAAGAATGGCTACTCCTGTTCACTTTTGTTTTCCATTATTATATATTAAAAAAATATATACTATAAAAATTGATTTTGGTGTGTTTGTAATGAAATCTTTGCTCATTCCTGTGTCCAGAATGGTATTGCCTAGCTTGTCTTATAGAGTTTTTATAATTTGGGGCTTTACATTTAAGTCTTTAATCCACCTTCAGTTCATTTTTGAATATGGTGTAAGGAAGGGGTCTGATTTAAATCATATGAATATGGCTAGCCAGTTATCACAGCACCACTTGTGAAATAGGAAGTCTTTTTCCAATTGCTTGTTTTTCTTAGCTTCATTGAAGATCAGATTGTTGTAGGTGTGTGGCCTTACCTCTGGGCTCTTTATTCTGTTCTATTGGTCTATACGTCTGTTTTTGTACCAGTACCATGCTGTTTTGGTTACTGTAGCCCTGTAGTATAGTTTGAAGTCTGATGCCTCCTGCTTTGTTCTTTTTCCTTTGATTACCTTGGCTATTTGGGCTCTTTTTTGGTACCATATGAATTTTAAAATAGTTCTTTTCTAGTTCTGTGAAGAATGCCATTGGTAGTTTAATAGGAACAGCATTGACTCTATTAATTGCTTTGGGAAGTACGGCCATTTTAATGACATTAATTTTTTCTCTTCATGAGCATAGAATGTTTTTTGCATTTGTTTGTTTTATCTCTGATTTCTTTGAGCTATGTTTTGTAGTTCTCATTGTAGAGATCTTTCCCCTTCCTGATTAGATGTATTCATAGGCATTTTATTCTTTTTATGGCAGTTGTGAATGGGATTGTGTTTCTGACTTGGCTGTTGGCTTGACAGTTGTTGGTGTATAGAAATGCTAGTGATTTTTGTACATTGATTTTGTATCCTGAGACTTCACTGAAGTTGTTTATCAGTTTGTTAAAGAGATTTTGGAATGAGACTAGGGGGTTTTCTAGATATGGAATCATGTCATCTGCAAACAGGGGTAGTTTTACTTTCTCTCTTCTTATTCGGATGCCCTTTATTTCTTTGTCTTGCCTGATTTCTTAACCACGATTTCCAATACTACGTTGAATAGGCATGGTGACGGAGGGCATCCTTGTCTTGTGCCACTTTTCAAAGGGCATGCTTTTATATTTTGCCCATTCAGTATGATATTGACTGTGGGTTTGTCATATATGGGTCTTATTATTTTGAGGCATGTTCCTTCAATATCTGGTTTATTGAGTTTTTAACATGAAGTAGCGTTGAATTTTATCAAAAGCCTTTTCTGCATCTATGAAGATGATTATGTGGTTTCTGTCTTTAGTTATGTTAATGTGATGAATCACATTTTTAATCTGTGTATGTTGAGTCAACCTTGAATCCCAGGGATAACACCTACTTAATTGGGGGAAGCCACCATTGTTTCTGTGTTTCATCCTTTATCAGAATGTTGTTGTGTGTCTCATAACTGTACATTAAATGAAATTGGCTTAAATTTTCACATTAAAAGGAAGATTTGCAGAATGGATTTTAAAAAATCTAGGACCCAACTATATGTTCTGAACTAGAAACTCACTTTAGGTGAGGACATAAATAATGTGAACATGAAAGACAGACATACGTTATAGATATTAAATGTTGGGTTCCAGACCACCAACATAAAAAAAGCACAAAAATGAATTACATAATTTTTTAATTTCAACTGCATATAAAAATTATGTTTACACTATTCTGTAATACGTTAGGTGAGCAATAGTATCTAAGGAAACAATGTACATACCTTAATTTAAAAAAAATTTTGTTACAAAATGCTAACAATCATCTGAACCTTCAGCAGGCTGTAATCTGAACTCCAGTTCAGACCTTTTCCCAATAATTCAGACTGGAATGACAAATTGTCTGTTCAGCACCTCCTCCTGAGGGTCTAATGGGCATTTCAAGCTCAGGATGCCCCAGAAAAAAATTTCTTTAATCTCCATGCAATTCAGCTCCACCTTAAATTTTCACAGTCTCAATGATTCCTTTCTTTCCATCATAAAGAACCAAATTTGGGGAGTGATTCTTGCCTTCTAAAATTCTCTCATAACCAATATAAAATCTGTGAAGAAGGCCTCCGATGTTCACCTTAAAAATTACCCAGAATCTGATCACCTCTCCTCACCTGCTTTACAACCATCCTGTTCCAAATTACTCAATTTCTTACATTGGTTATTAAATAGCCTCCTAACTAGTTTTCCACTTTTATCCCTTACCAACCTGCATTCTACTCTCTACTCAGCAGCTCAGTTTCATCCAGTGTCTCCTGATCTGTCCTAGAGTGAAAGCCAAATGCTTGCAGTGGCCTACATGGCTCTGCCTAAACATGGCCTTCCCTTCCTTTCTGACCTCTTTCCTAATCCTGCTGTTCCCAGATCACATGTGGCCTTCCCTGGCTGCAGGGACTGTGCCCTTCAGGATCCCTCTGCCTGAAGCCCTCTTCCCTCAGCTGTCAGCAAGGCTGGCTTCCTTTCCTCCTTCAGGTCTTTTCTCAAATGTCTCTGTCTCAGTGAGGATTCCCTGCTTAAGCTATTAAGCTATTTGTAATTTCAATTGTCCCTGCATTTTTTCCGTACTCTACCCCTTTCACTGCTTTTTTCCCTTCACAGTGCTTCCTATCATACAACATGGTTTTCATTCTATGTAATTATTAGTTTTTTGTCCATTTCTGTCTCCTGGAAAGTGAGTTCAATGCAGGCTTAGATTTTTGTCTGTTTTTAATGCCTACAGCAGTATCTTGCACATTATAGCTACTCACTATTTACTTTTGAATGAAATACACTTTCATATAATTCTTGAATGTGTTCCATGGAGGCCATTGCAACATATTTTCTGGCACTCCTTCCACCCCCTTTTCCAGAATTGCACGTGTCCTTCTATTTCCTTGGGTGCCGTGCTGTATTATAATTGCCATTTGCATTCTGTCACCTTGTGTAGGTTTTAAGCTGCTAAGGTTGTAGTGACTTGTGTGCAGCCACACAGAGTTGATCTAGTTCCTCTGCTCAGATCCTCAATGGGCTGCAGTAAAGGCATAAGTCTAAAGCAGGGTCTCCTGAAGGCTTAGAGGGGAATAACCTGCTTCCAAGGTCGGGGGGAACTGGCAGGGTTTGGTTTCTTCTGGACTGTCTGAATGAAAGCCTCAGTTTTGAGCTGGCTGGTGACCAGAGGCCCTACTCAGCTCCTCTCCATGTGAGCCTCTCCTATGTTGCCACCAATTTTATGAAAGTTTGAAAACTGAGAAAACAGTAGAGTTTCCTAGCACAATGGAAATTACAATTTTGTATTTCCTAATGATGGAAATAATATCACTCTTCTTTACAATAGCCAATTGTTTAGAATAAAGACACGAGTACTAGTCACAGTTGATGAGAGGGCATTACCCACATTATACAGCGTCATAAATACCAGGAGGCAGGGATCACAGGGGAACAATTTGCCATCTGCCCACCTCTTATCCAATAAACCATGAGCTCCCTGAGAGCATCTTATATCCTTGGTAGCTTTTGAAAACCTGAGGAAGTAAAAATAGTGCCAGGAAGCCACGGACGAACACCTTTCCAGTTAGGGAAGATGGATTCTGAAAAGTGCTTGCTACAAAGCATGACGTCAAATCTATAAATGTTTTAGGATAATGCTTAAGGCAAGTTTAAGGGAGCATGAAGCCCTGCTTTGGATTTACTAAGAATAAAATTGGCCCACTCTCTTTCACTAACAAATTTCCTAGACTGCTAAATTAGGGAAGTGAGAGAGAAATGTCTCTTACTTGGGTAAACCATTTAGTGCAAAATACAGGTTAATATTGCAAACATGTTAGACAAATTTTTAATCCAGTGAATGATGAGCTTCAGGCTATTACCATTAATAGACATGCTTTTCTTGTGACTTGACACAGAACTTAGCCCCATCTCTGTAGGGTTCTACAGTTTTACCAGTGTAATATAAATAGTATACTTACCAGATTTATAGCTGATACAATGTTGTGATAATTATAAACTACAGGGAATCAGAATCAGGCCGAATTCGGACCTTGCCTAGCCAGAGCTATGGGTTCAAAATAAGATAAATGACAATGTCATGTTTCAGGATTGCCTCTAAAATACCAGTGGCACAAATACATGTTGGAGAAAGCACCACATAATAAAAACACCAAAGAAAATACCACTTAGGCATCTTATCTAGCCGAAGCTCCTTATTAGTGGAGAGTGTGATTTCAATGATGTGATTTTTTTGACCTGCTTCATAGAAGCTAAGAGAATAAAGGGCACACAGAGAAGGTTGGTCAACCTCACCCAGGGAGGTTATAGAAGAAGTCATCTTCTCTTTTTATGATATTTCATAATGTGGTAATTAAATCTATTACTTAAAATTTGAAAAAAATAAAAAAAACGATGAAGAGGTGTTTTTAGCAATAACTGGTGACCCTGCTGATTATTTCAAAGTCTGTTATTTTATTTTATTTTATTTTTTTGAGAAGGTGTCTTGCTCTGTCGCCCAGGCTGGAGTGCAGTGGTGCAATCTTGGCTCACTGCAAGCTCCGCCTCCTGGGTTCACGTGATTCTCCTGCCACAGCCTCCCGAGTAGCTGTGATTACAGGCGCCTGCCACCATGCCCGGCTAATTTTTTGTATTTTTAGTGGAGACAGGCTTTCACCGTGTTAGCCTGGATGGTTTCGATCTCCTGACCTCATGATCCACCCACCTCGGCCTCCCAAAGTGCTGAGATTACAGCCATGAGCCACTGCACCCGGCCCAAAGTCAGTTATTTTGAACCATTTAAGGTATTAACCTTGGTCCAGACCTGTTGCCCTCACCTACAGAGGATGAAAGTGTCCGAAGTGAATTATGCAGAAGGCCATTTAGGCTGAGCCTCTTGGCATCTGAATTGGATGCCATTTTTAATTTTCATTTTTCTCATGGTTGCTGTGTGTGTGTTTATGTTTGCAAAAGCAATTTAGGCCCTGGAATTCCAAGCTGTTCTGTTAAGACCCAGGCTGCTTTGCTGTCTCCTATCTTTGTTCAAAACAAACAAACAAAAAACAACAAAAAGAAGGAGTCGTAAAGGATGTTAGACTGTAGGAGGTGCTTTTAGGATAAGTAAAAGATCAGAAACCCGCTGGAGACCAGGAGGGAGTTGAGCAGGCTGTTCTAGAAAGAGGCAATGGCTGGAACAAAGGCAAGAGCATAGAAATTTATCCACGATCTCAGACAAGCTTTTTCTGCAAAACGTTCAAGGAAACAAGTCGGAGAAAATGGAGTGGGGCTTGACACAGAAGGGAAATACACTGGGAGTAGGGGTGGATGTTCCTAAGGAATTTCATTACATGCGTGGCTGGCACCAGGCCTCAACTTTTATTCAAAGAATTCTAATAAGCTGTTTTTAAAGGGATTAACAATCAAATATAAGTGAGAAAGTTAACTTCAGTTCTATAGTAGAATTAGTGTTTTGAAGTGAGCACCCTAATGATAACTTTGCATCTTGTAAAGGAAGTCTAGTGTACTTATCAAGGACAAATTGGCATGGTTCATCTTTCAACTAAGGAATCAAGTGTGAACAACATGGAGGAGAAAATCAAAGTCCTCTGGCATTCACAGCCCTTCTGAATGAGTTTTCTGTAAAATACTCCCACAGAGACACAAGAATCAGAGAAAAGGCACTGGACTGATTCCAGCTTCATTTTGAAATCATTGGCAGCTGTCATCTCCAACCCGCCCATCCTGTATTTGGTGCAAATAAAGAACGCAGGAGCCTTGTCTCCTACTGGGCTGTCAGTGAGGAAAAGGAGGAAAGACAGATTAGCTGCGGATGATGTCGGATCTGAAGCAAAGTCATTCAGTGAGGCTGAATGATGGACACTTCATGCCAGTGCTGGGATTTGGCACTTATGCTCCTGATCACGTAAGTGGACCCCAGGAGGCTGAAGTTTCTTTTTTTTTTTTTTTTGAGATGGAGTCTCGCTCTTTCGCCCAGGCTGGAGTACAGTGGCGTGATCTCAGCTCACTGCAAACTCCGCCTCCTGGGTTCACGCTATTCTCCTGCCTCAGCCTCCCGAGTAGCTGGGACTACAGGCACCTGCCACCACGCCCGGCTAATTTTTTGTATTTTTAGTAGAGATGGGGTTTCACTGTGTTAGCCAGGATGGTCTCGATCTCCTGACCTCATGATCCGCCCACCTTGGCCTCCCAGAGTGCTGGGATTACAGGCGTGAGCCACCGTGCCCGGCCTAGAGGCTGAAGTTTCTTAGGTTAGCTGTACTTGCAGGGCAGTCATCAGGCAAGAGCCCTGCACTTGGTAGACAGTGGATGCTTGGAAGCACTCATCTGGGATTCCATTTAACTGTCTCTAACTTGCCCCTCTCAAGGTCACAGAGATCTTTTTTGCATTAAGTGGCATGGCAAGTTATTGATTGTGGGGATTCTAAGATTGATAATTTTGTGGGCATATTATCTTTATTAAAAGTATCAATGTTACCTAATATCTCAAATGCTTTCCATGTATTTTAGGTGTTTTACATGCATTATCTTATTTAATTCCTTAACAACTGGCCTAGGTAAGTACTCATTAAAATTTGTTACATTTTAAAAATGCAAGCTCAGGCTGTTCTCATCTTTTGCTCTGGTCAGAGCCACTCTACTCTTGGTTAGACACGTGAAGGGCCAAGGGCCCAGGAGGAATCAAAATCCAAAATGAATACTTAGTGGCAGCTTTGCTGTGAGGTTATTGGGGCTGGAAGTATTTGCCAGAGAGTTTCAACCATCCAAACTTTTTGCCATATAAGAAGCCACTGTGATTCTGTTACAGTCTCATCAATGTATTAAAAATATAGTAGTCTTTCATTTAGAGGGATTATCTGAAGTTTTTTGTCTTATGACTGAGAAAATTAAGGATTGTGTAAGGAAAGTGTAACTCAGCTTGTCCTGGGACCTTGGTCTGGGACCAATCAGAGACTAAAGTGAGTTTGGTCCAGGACCTTGGTCCAGGACTAATCAGGAGTTGAAGTGATAGCTTGGCCCGGGACCTTGGCCCAGGAGCAGTCAGATGCTGAATGATAATTCACAAAGGCTCATCTCACAGTCCACATGTCCACAAAAGGAAAGGAAAGTGCCCACCAGAACCCACTGGAGCCCACCATATACGTGCCCACAAAAGAAAAAGAGACTTGCCTAGAAGTCTGTTGGTTATACAAAAGACAAATGTGTTTCTCTGTTGGTTCTTGTTCTCATATTAGTGCAGTTGTTGCCGTGTCTTAGGCCTAAAGGACAAAGGCATTTTTACGTTGGGCCTTGTTTTTTTATCTGAGTGAGCTGGAGGTTTGTGTAAGTTTCCTTATCTGTGTGTGTAGTGTGATTTTTTTTTACACTGTTTCTCTGTTTAAAGGAGTTTTACCAAGAACTCTCTCTAACTATTTAAGTTTTTTCTCTCATTTTTACCCTCAGGAGTGAAGTCCCTAATTGTTGTTAGGGAGATTGGGTGTTGACTTTTCTGGCTATTTTTTTGTCGGATGATGGTGTCATGTGGGGAACAGTAGAGAGTTCTTCCTGGGGTTGGTTTATGATCTTTGGAAGAAAGATATGTTTATGTGTGGTGTTATTAGTATTATCATTTAGAGTTTGATAGTTTTTAGGTGAGAAGAAATAATTTGGGCTATTAGAGTACATGTATTAAAATGAAACAAAGGGGGATAAGGACAGTTTAAAAGTTCTGAGGTTGTTGATATGTGCTGATAATTGGTAGTTATAAATATGTCTGTTAAGATTTCGGTGAATGGAGCTTGGTTTTGGTTAGTTTTTTTGGTCTTCTTTTCTCAAATAAAGCAATCTCTGGATTATGGGTATTCTATATATTCTTATGCCCTGGTAGGATTTGTGGGATAATTGTTCAGAACTAGAATATTGTTCTAAATTTTATATTATTTATTTATCTTTTACTGTTTATATTTTTTGTTGTCATCAGAGATTGTTGGTTAGTTCATAAGAATAAGTAGGGTTAGTCTAAAATGTAGGTAAACATTTAAAAGTAATTAGTGAGACTAGAATTTAATGACAAATATATGGCAAGTTTGACACACCATTTTTCTCTCTAGTTCTTATTTTTGTCAAAAACAAATCATGATAGTATAGGACTGAGTTGTTTGTAAAATACATTTTAGTTTCATATTTGGTCTGATTATTTGTATAAAGAGTAGTAAGAATAATTTTTTTTTTTTTTTTTGAGACAGAGTCTCACTCTGTTGCCCAGGCTGGAGTGCAATGGCATGATCTCGGCTCACTACAACCTCTGCCTCCCGGGTTCCAGCAATTCTCCTACTTCAGCCTCTTGAGTAGCTGGGACTACAGGTGCATGCTGCCACACCCGGCTAGTTTTTTGTATTTTTAGTAGAGACAGGGTTTCATTATGTTGCCCAGGCTGGTCTCGAACTCCTGAGCTCAGGCAATCTGCCGGTCTTGGCCTCCCAAAGTGCTAGGATTACAGGCATAAGCCACCACACCTGGCCTTACAATAATTATTTTATATAGGGTTTTTAAATTGGTTTTGATGGAATTCTATTCCATAAGTAACCTCAGATAATACCTCAGTTTAAAGTTGAGTCTAGTCATGGGTTTGTACTCTCAAATATTTATGAGTTGGGTCAATTTTTCTCTTTTTGAGGTCCCAAGAATATGGGGTTCTTGGGCCTGTTAGAAAGTGACATTCTTTATTTACTATAGGTTAGGAACTCTGTTTGGGAACTGCATAGACAAGGTATGAGGCCAGTTTTTCTAAGAGGATTTTATTGGTTTTGGAAGTTAAGTTTTATTATTTAAAGGGAAATATATCCTTCCAGTCAAAGTCTTGGTAAAATAATCATTTTTAAAAATTGTGTCTTGTAAAAGAAAATGGATTTTTATTGTACTGATGTAAGCAATTATATTGTTATAAGTCTTGGATGTTTATAATTTCTGAATTTCAGAGGAACCAGGTAGAGATAAATAAATATGTTTTAAATTTTGTTCACTTAAGTGTATGTTATTCAATCATTAAAAGTTGTAGTTCTTTCAAAAGTTTTTTTGACTCTGAAAAAAACAAAATGATGATCAGTAATTTTTTAGTAAAAAGTTAAAAAGGATTACTTCGGTTTTCTATTAGTTTATTTTGCTAACTCTTGTTCTGTTTGATATTTATAAACATTTTAGTTTTTTGTGAGTCTTCCATTTTTTTGTTATTAGAAACTTGTATTTGAGAGTATTTGTTAAAGTCTTATAGTTGATTATAAATCATCTTTTGAAGTGGATTAAAACAAGATAACAATTGCCTGTGAATGACAAAATGTCCAGGGTAGTTGTAGTTAAGAATATGATTGACAAAGTAATTTGGTTATTTCTGTGGTTTACAATAGTTTAACACAATAACCTTAATTATGATTGACAGTATATATTTAGACATTAGAATCTTAGACATCTTATATGATTTTGGAACAGATATTATTATTGACTGAAATATAACTTGAGGAAGATTAAATATCATTTTGGCAGTCTCACATATTTAAATATGTCTAGTGATCCTGTTTACTTTTTTGGGGTTGTTTTAGGGGCCTTCTGTAGTATTTAAACATTAGGGGTCAGGGAAGACAATCTTGAAACTCAAGTTTGATTTTGGGAAGCCTGTCGAATATGTTAGAAGTTTAAAGCCACTTGATATTATGAAACAGAATTTCAGATTACCATAAGTCATTTGTTTTGTTAAAATGATTCAAAAATTTGAGAAAGTAAAAACTTTTTATTAGTCTTTATTATGACATGAAAATCTTGTTCAAAAGAAAGTTGAATTTCACCCTTTTATTAGTTTTTTATTAATGTCAATCTCAATTTTTAATGAAACTTTATAGATAATTCTATTTAATCTCAACCAATTTGACCAGGAGATGAGATTTTTATAAACCTTTAATAATTCTTTATACATTTTGTTAGAGTAGATTAGCTTCTTAAGAAAACCTTGTTGTGTTTTTATTTCAATGTTCAATTTATGAAAAAACTGATTTTTTTGTCAGTCTTTTAATATGTACATCAGAAAGTGCTTTCCTTTTCACATCTCTGTGGGATCACAAGAACTCTCATTAGGGTTTTCAAGGGATATTGTCTCTCCTGTTACTGGGAATGGAGATCTTGTCTCTTTTTCATTCTCTTTCCCCTTTTTACTGGTTTTCTTTTTCAGCTGTTTACAGGAAACATGTTTTCATCTCTGAATTTCTTTGTTGTCTGCAGAGCTCTCTGTTTCTCAGTAGTAGTTAGGGTTTTGTTTAAGAGTAACATAATATCTCTCTATGTCCTGAATGGTATTGCCTGGGTTTTCTTCTACGGTATTTATGGTTTTAGGTTTAACATTTAAGTCTTTAATCCATCTTAAATTAATTTTTGTATAAGGTATAAGGAATGGATCCAGTTTCAGCTTTCTACATATGGCTAGTTGGTTTTCCCAGCACCATTTATTGAATAGGGAATCGTTTCCCCATTTCTTGTTTTTGTCAGGTTTGTCAAAGATCAGATGGTGGCAGATATGCGGCATTATTTCTGAGGGCTCTGTTCTGTTCCATTGGTCTGTATCTCTGTTTTGGTACCAGTACCATGCTGTTTCGGTTACTGTACCCTTGTAGTATAGTTTGAAGTCAGGTAGCGTGATGCCTCCAGCTTTGTTCTTTTGGCTTAGCATTGGCTTGGCAATGCGGGCTCTTTTTTGGTTCCATATGAACTTTAAAGTAGTTTTTTCCAATTCTGTGAAGAAAGTCATTGGTAGCTTGATGGGGATGGCGTTGAATCTATAAATTACCTTGGGCACTATGGCCATTATTTTGTTCAGAGTCTTGGGGTCAAAGGAATCTCAGTGCTTCAGAATGCACTTGAGAAGAGTGCATGCTGAAGATGGTTTGTTACTCATCTAGAAAAGGGAGGAGAAAATATGTCCCTTAGTCTCTTTCTTCCTTTTAGAGTGACCCAGGATGGAGAGAAAGATAGAAAGGGTGTCCCCCTTTTCCTCTTTTCTCTCATCCTCCTGGTCCCAGTGACTGTTAGAGGAGTCACCCATGGATGCAAGTGTCACCTTCACCCATAGATCTGAACAAGTTAGTCGTTAGTAGTAGTCATGTTCACCTGTGTAAGGTACTAGTTCTGTGTTTTTCTAGGTTTCTTAGATCATAAGCCTCCCTGGAAGTACCCTAGGTGTCTGGGAGACATTGTACAGTAGTCAGATTTGGGTAAGAACCTTTAATGAAGGGACTGTTTTAACCTCATCTCTGTCTTTTCTAGCTATGGCCCTGGTAAAGCATTGCATTTCTAGAGAATGAGACTGATTGACTATTAAACATAAAATACTCTTTTTTGTTTAAATGTCAGTGTAACTGGATGTAGAACAGGTATCTCAAAAGAACCTGAGGATTGAATGGCTGTCCTCCCTCTGATGGGGACAGCACTGAGGCTAGAATTTGTTTCTCAAGAGAAGTTTCTTTCTGATTGTTGAAAGTGGCGTTTTTCTGTTCACAGATGGGGAATGAAGTTTGATCACTGTTAGAGGGACATAGGAGGGAGAGGAATTGGGAAACCAGAGGTTTTGAGCCAAGGGCTGACAAGGCTCCCCATGGAGAAAAAATCCTATCCCTCTAGGTGGTGTTGTAGGGTCTGAAATGTTAGGTAAAAACTCTGACTCCAGATTTTTTCTAGGCAGAAGTTAGAGGTTTGAGGCTTAATAGGCTGCTCCTATAATATGCCCCACAGTGGAAAAAAAAACTAATTTGTTTCATAAAGCAACTGTTAAAATTCACTGGGCAGTGGTGAATTTTTAGATGGAGGAAAGACAACCCAAATGGAGAGGGAGGAGGGTATTCACTTGTGGTGAAATAACCCCCTATAGAGTGTCATGAATGTCTATCAGTAGGGACAAAAAGGTCCTTATTAGGTGAAAATTTAGACAGAAATGTTGAATTCCCCTTGTTTCTAGGGAATCAGTACCTATTTGAATTACATTCCTGATTACTACAACACTGGCTGAGTTTACCCAATAAGAATATATCCACAGCTTGTAAAAATGCTATAACATTGTATACAAAGAAGGAACAGAAGACATGATAGCCATGAAAAGAGAGAAAGAAAATGCAGTAGGAAAGGCTAGAAGTTCTGGTGCCAAAGCCCTGACAGGCTGCTGGGAACTGGAGTTAGTGCAGGAGCCTTCAGATATACTGAGGTGTAGTCTTGGCCAGAAACTTTCAGTTGTCTTAGGACCTCTTTTCAGCTGCATGCAACAGCTAGGTCCTCCATGAAAGAAAACTGGAGTGGAACAGAATCAACATTCCCAACACCTGAGGATGATGGGGATTGACAAAGTCCTCTCCAGGAAGCCTATCCCCTGAGTCTTGTAAGGCGGGCAGCTGCCCTATTCACTGACAGGGGCCCAGTGTTTTGTTTGCCCTTGAGAGAAAAAAAAAATCTAAAATGAAAGTAAAGAGTTTGGAGGTTGGCTCCTGCTCACCCTTCCCATGAATCCCATTCCCAACCCATGTACCAAAAATATGTTACAGTCTCATCAATGTATCAAAAATGTAGTAGTCTCTCATGAGGTATCACCCAAAGTTTTTTGACTTACCACCAAGAAAATTGTGGACA
This sequence comes from Hylobates moloch, assembly GCF_009828535.3. NCBI lineage: Eukaryota > Metazoa > Chordata > Mammalia > Primates > Hylobatidae > Hylobates > Hylobates moloch. Next base: position 4,951,142 of record NW_026652277.1, on the reverse strand, counting down.
CAAAGGGTGAGGTTAGAAGGAAAGTTTAATAAATGAAAGAAGAAATCTCTCTGTAGTAGAGAGGGGGCCTGAATGGGTTGTCACCTGTGAGGTTGGGTCTAGGGTGTTCTGAACTGGGAAGGAAGGAATATGTTGAGTGGACTTGGAGAAAGTGTTACTCAGCTTTGCCTTGGACCTAGGCCCAGGACCAATCAGAGACCAAAGTGAAAGTTTTGTCCAGGACCTTGGTCCAAGACTAATAGAGAGTTGAAGTAAAAGCTTGACCAAGGACCTTGGCCCAGGAGCAATCGAGGCTGTAGTGATGATTCTTAGAGGCTCGGCTCACAGTCAAAAGTATGTCCAAAAAAGAAAAGTGTCCACTGGAAGCCACTGTAGCCCACAGTGTACATGTCCACGAAAGGAGAAGAGACTACTTTCTAGAAGTCTGTTGGTTATGCAAAGGACAGAGGCATTTCTATGTTGGGTCTTGTTCTCTTATTAGTGTAGTCGTGAGCATGTCTTAGGCTTAAAGGACAAAGGCGTTTTTATGTTGGGACAAAGGCATATCTACGTTGAGTCTTGTTCTCTTATTAGTGTGGTTGTTGGTATGTCTTAGGCACAAAGGACAAATGTGTTTTTATGTTGGGCCTTTGTCTTTTATCCGAATGGGCCAGAGATTTGTGTAAGTTTCCTTATCTGTGTCTGCCTGATTTTTCAGGCCATTTCTCTGTTTAAAGAAGTTTTACCAAGAACCCACCCTAACTGACTTTTTTATCTCAATTCCACACATTAGGAAATGAGAAGGGAAGACTTAGGAGGCATAATGTCATAATGGGGACTAGATTGTGCTTCTCATGAAATACACTATTCAGCCATCCACTCAGTTTACTGAAGGGAATTTAAAGTGTCACATTGGTCACAGTGAGGTAGGGGCAGCTTTAGGGTTGCTTTGCAAGAATTGCTCTAAAAATGACAGAACAATGTGCTTAGTCTTGGTAGAACTATAACATGAGAAGTCAATTTACAACAGCTGTCAGACAGGGCCAGTTGCTTTCAATGGCATAATTATCCATCTTATCCAGTAAGTATAAGGCGTGTCTAACATATGTTATATTCAATTTCTACAGTTGATTGATATGGAATGAGAAATGATTTTTCCATGCTCCAGGGTGAAGCCGATTTCTCTAATTTATTTGGGAATAGAAGTTATACTGGAGTTTAATCAATGTCCTCAGAGTACAGGTCTATCACTGAAACCTGTGTCATCAAAATTGGAGGAGGCGGCCAGCAGAAACCACCAGTGAAAATGCTATTGGGGGAAATGCATTGATTTTCTCTGAGTTGGGCAGATCAACAACTCTTTACTCCTGTCTTATAGACTCCCAAAAGCCAGGCTGCCAAGGCCACCAAAGTGGCTATTGACGTAGGCTTCCGCCATATTGATTCAGCATACTTATACCAAAATGAGGAGGAGGTTGGACAGGCCATTTGGGAGAAGATTGCTGATGGTACCGTCAAGAGAGAGGAAATATTCTACACCACCAAGGTGAAAAGTTCTGTGTGTACAGTGGCCAGAGGCCACTATAAGTTCAGATATATTATTTTGAAATGAAAATATGGTCTAAGTTGAATTCTTTATTTACCTCCTAATATTATGAAGGCATATTATAGAAACAGAAATGACTTGCTTACTCTGAAATATTTTACTGGTAGAACACAATTCTTCAGTGTCTCTGAGCATCAGACAGTATTCATATATAAAATGGAAATAATAATACTTATCTCCTTTAACTGTTGTACAGATTAACCAAGCCACTATGGGTCCACTCCTTCAGTTCTTCAATAGGAGCTCTTAGGATGTAGTAAGTAAGGTCAGATATTAATCAGAAAAGCGATCCAGACAAGAAAACACTTTTTCTCAAATCAGCATTGAGTTTTCTGAACTCTTTAAAATTATCCTAGATGGAAATCCAGGCTTCATATGTAAACAGAGCTGAGGTCTCCAGGGATGCACCCTGTGTGTGTTTACATCGATAACAACTTATTTTTAGAATGTAGGTCTCTCAGAATAATTATTTCTAGGAATTTATTATACAGGACAAGAGATTCTGTTCTCCCTGTCCTGCCATTTCTTGACTCATTTCAGTGGATGAATTCTCTAATCCTTGATACATTGAAGTTGATTTTCCTGCCCCTTATTAGTTTTACTCACAGTTTTCTTACATTGCAGTCATTCAAGGAAATCTCAGTACCCCATCAAGGACCTGATTTATACTGAGTAGCATATATTTAGTCCCAGCTCTTTTAGCTTTGGACCACAGTGTTTTAAGATGCACATCTCAATGTCTGACCATAAAGTTTAATTTTGGTCCTCAAATGTGTGAAATTATAATCCATTTTTGTTTCTTTTGGTCACTGCAGCTTTGGGCTACTTTCTTTCGGCCAGAATTGGTTCGACCGGCCCTAGAAAGGTCACTGAAGAAACTTGGACTGGACTATGTAGATCTCTTCATTATTCATGTACCATTTGCTATGAAGGTCAGCTTTTGTTTTTCCTTGTTATGCCCAATACTGTTTCATCATGGTTATAAGCACCTGAATTATCTCATTCTAGCTTCGTTTCCTGGGTTCTTCTTGAGAGAGGCAGATTTGAGTGAGGTGCATAGGATTGCCAAAACTTTCATGAGTATCTTGCACAATTGAGTGACTCTACCTTCAAGATTTTCTGTCTATCCTTGTCCCCCAGCCTTAAGGGGGATTCAGATTCAATGATCTCACCTCCTCTACCCTAGACAGTTGAGGGCATTGCCCTGTATTTCTCAGTGCTTGTGTTCCTGAATGGAGGCCCTGAGCCATTAGGATCCTCAAGAATGTTGAGTTACCACAGACTGCAGAGATAGAATGAGAACCCCCACCTCTTTAGTGGGAGGGTCTCCCGTACGTACCCTTCAGCCCAACAAAAGACAGATACCTGGGATGGTGCATGTGGCACAACTGGGCTCCTTTGGGCTTCGCTGATCCAACCTCTCATCACAGTGGACATTGGCTGAGCACATCTGACGTCCTCACTGTCTGAGTCGGGTGAGCCTAAACTGGGGCTAAACACACTGATGAATAGCTATATTAAGTGCTGTCCTCCACATTAGCTTGTCCTTGGGAAACAAAATGAATTCCAACAGTAGGGACCTCATTCTTAGTGACGAGTAGGGATGTGTGGAGGATGGAGCCTGGAGGTTATCTTTCTTTCCACTCATGTCTTTGTTTGCACACACATACACATATGTACACATAATCCACACATGCATGCAAACACACACATGCAAACACATTTACACACATACTCACACACACACACACACATATATATATATATATATATATACACATACACATGCACACATGCATGCACATGCAGGCACAAATATGCACACTCAGATTAATAATCACAGCCTCCTGAAACTCTTGAAGGTTGTTTGGCTGAGCGCCTTAGGCACCAGAAAGGAGAATTCCATAGAAAACGTCCTTCTTTATCTTCTTTTCTATTTTCCAGCCTGGGGAAGAATTACTGCCAAAGGATGCCAGTGGGGAGATTATTTTAGAAACTGTGGACCTTTGTGACACTTGGGAGGTATGTTCTGCTGCAGACACCAGGCAGCACTGTGTAGTGAGGTTGAAATCGCAGGAGGGAGGGGTCAGAAGAGATGGGATTTTGCTCCAGCAGTTGTCTGACCTCGTATGTGGAAATTCTCTGTGCCTCTGTGTTCTCTTCTGTGAAGTGAGAGAGTGGAATGAGATAGCCTCTACAGTTCATTTTAATTGTAACTTCTAAGGTTCTAAGTAGACATAGAAGCACCTTTGACCTTGCGATTAGGTTGAGGATGTGAGCCCTATAAGAGGGGTCAGGATAGAGAAGCACAAAAGGAGTCAGCATGTTTTCCTCAGATAGAAACACATCATGGAGGAGGGACAGCTGTGGACTGACTCAGCAGGAGGGTGGAAGGTGCAGAACAGTGAACTTGCCTTTGAAAAACCCATTTGATTGATTTTTTTTCATTTTTTTTTTTCCATTCTAGAATAGAGGTAGCAAAAAACCCTCTACTAACAGAAAACCCAAGAGTCTCGTTTGCTTATGACTCTGGTATAATTTGTTAAGGAACTACTGCATGTCTCAAGCCAGATAGGTACCATTGAAATAAGTGGGAGACAACAAATATGTCTGCTTGCTGTTCTAAGTATGCATGTAATAGAATCAAGGAGACAAACATATATGCATAGCAAGGTAATGCATTAGGAAATTGTATATTCAAGTGATAAAACTGTTTAATTCAGTCTAATATTTATATATGTTAAAACAGATTTCCAGCATTTACAAAGTCAAACGCCAATTGAAAAGAAAAATTTACACTGAAGGTCTACCACCCATATCCTTCCTCCCCAGGCCCTGGAGAAGTGCAAAGATGCAGGTTTAACCAAGTCCATCGGGGTGTCCAACTTCAGTCACAAGCTGCTGGAACTCATCCTCAACAAGCCAGGGCTCAAGTACAAACCCACCTGCAACCAGGTGAGCCCTTTGCCCACTGGGGCCTTCTCTGACTTTGTGCTCTTCACACACTTCGTGCTTAATCATGTCTCCAAGTTTCTGCTTTGATGTCATCTGTGTAGATGAGAGTTCTTTTCTCTCAGAAAAAGGAGATACCAGAGAAAGAGCAATTTGAGTGGGGTGGAAGAGCACAATTCTTCAGAGCGGGTGAAAGTTTCTATGAGACAGCCATGTGGAGGTGCTGAGTTGGGAAGTGGCAGCTTTGGTCTGGAGCTTGGGGTGGTCCAGGTAGAGATACAGATGTTTGGAGTCATTGCTTTATGGATGATAACTAAACTCACAGACATGGATTTGTTCTCCTAGGGAAAGTTCATGGATGAAAAGGAACAGGCAGGAAAATCCACAGGAGAGGGTAAGGCAGAGAGGCACTGGCAAGGAGACTGAACAGAAGCTGCCAGACAGGTGGAGACAACCAGGAGAGGGTGGTGTCAGGAATCCAGTGAAAGTTTCAGTTTTATGAAAGAAATCAAGTCATTTGTCCTATAAGGATTTCCACATCACTTACTAATGGCTTACTCATTGATCCACGTGACACACTTTGACATGTTTCTTTTGTGCTCCCTGTAAATTGAAGCTTAGTGCTACAGATCTGATCTTATTTGATTAATGCCATGCGAATTTATGAATTTTAGCCAATACGTCATTTTCCATTCATCATAATTACTATTTTTTTGATACTCAAATTTCCATATTTTGACCAGCAGGAGCCTCTTCAAGTGAGATCCTGTGTCCTTTGGCAGCATATGTCATTGTCATTCTTATCTTCTCTCCTTTCTAGAGTGCGAGCTTTTCTAGGCTCAAATGGAAACTTTCACACTCAGAACTGGAATATGCCCTTCCTCTAAGGAATCTTGGTTTCTTTCAGTAAAAATGGCTTTTAGAGGCTATAATTGGGGCACAAGGTATTTTAATAATCTTCAAACATGAATAGAAAAGGGACAAGAAAATTACTGTATCAGTATGGCGAATGATGGGATTTGAAGATGCTTCAGAAGGTGCATGGGGAAAAGGGCCAACATGAAAAGTAGAGTACATCTATTAATGTAGTATTACACATTCCTTCAGACCAGTTTTAAATTTGCATGTGGTTATCGGCTCATATATTGTGACACCTTTTGGTCTTGAAAAATTACAGGTGGAATGTCACCCTTACCTCAACCAGAGCAAACTCCTGGAGTTCTGCAAGTCCAAGGACATTGTTCTAGTTGCCTACAGTGCCCTGGGATCCCAAAGAGACCCACAGTGGTAATGAGAATATCAAAGAGTTAACCTATGGTGGGAATTCTGCTGATGCTGAAAAACCCCTATTAACGCTAAGTTTTAAAATTGTATTATAAAAAAGCTCAAAGATTAAAAACGAAAAGCAACGGTGTAGTTGTTCCCATGTATCACCACTGAGCTTTAATGTCACCAACATTCTTTCCTTCCTGTTTCATCTATGTGACTACTTACTCCCAACCCCACTCCTAAAATAAATTTTAAAGTGATTTTTCGGTAAAATTTGCATAGGCTGTAATGCTGTACAATTTTGGCAAATGGACATACTCTGTAACCCACATCCCTAATGTGGTACACAAACTTGTTATTTCCCAAAAAAGTTATTTTTTGCTCCTTCTGAGACAATAACTTCTCATTGCTAGGAAACTATTTTCTGATTTTTTCACCTTAGATTAGTTTTGTGTGCTCTAAAATTTCCTATGAAAGGGATCATGCATGTTAGTTTGCACCTGGCTTCTTTCACCGTATCTGTGAGCTGCATTCATGTAGCTGTGAGTATCTGTAGTTCTTTCCACTTTATTGCTGGGTATTATTCCAGGGTATGGATAACTTGTTTGTCCATTCACCTGTTAATGGACAGCCTTACTGTTTCCAGTTCACTGCATTTATGAATGAATCCATATGAATAGTTATGAGACTGTTTTAAATCAAATTGTATTGTGCCCACTCCTCTCAACTCTCTGGAGAATCTGGGGAAAAGGAGCAGCACACTCTAGATTTTCCATCCTGCATCCTTCACATCTGTGTCTGTTCCGTCCCCAACAGGGTGGATCCCGACTGCCCACATCTCTTGGAGGAGCCAATCTTAAAATCCATTGCCAAGAAACACGGTCGAAGCCCAGGCCAGGTCGCCCTGCGCTACCAGCTGCAGCGGGAAGTGGTGGTGCTGGCCAAGAGCTTCTCTCAGGAGAGAATCAAAGAGAACTTCCAGGTACAGATTGAGCAGTGGCTCCAGAGTGAGCCATGGGCGCTGATCTGGGCGATCTCCCTTACATGGGAGAATGCAACACGTGTCATTCATTCCTGTGCTCTCCACTGTGTGCTAAGGGAGGAGGGCAATGTGGAAGGATTGACGAGAGAGCACTGAACTCAGAGTCCTCAGGTTTATCATCTCTAGGCTTGGCTTTGCCACTTACTAGTTGGGTGACACTAAGCAAATTTCAACTCACTTATTTTCATCCGTTTCAGGAGTTCTTCTACATGGTAATGAACTTTAAGGACCCTGATTCTTCTCCTTCACCTTCTCTACCTACAAATGTCTATTTGTATTTTAAAATCAAACCCAAATAAAATTAGCTGCTCTGTTAAACTACTGGGACACCCCAGCCCAGTTTTCACCACAAAAGCCCCTGGCATGACTCTGTTAGTGAGTTTTTTGTGTATTAATTTTACATCATTTGCTAATACTTCAGTGTGCTCTCTGGACTGTTAGAACCTAAATACAGTGGCTCCTTCTGGATTATCTTTTATTACCTTTTCCCTGGCAGTGACTCTAGCAGGTATGAAACTAGGTATAAGTTTACAGACTAACCAAACTAAGAAATTGACGAGTGAAGTTATTTTGTAAACCCTTCTCCACATCCACTCTGGACCTTATATTAATCACAGGTCTCCAACTTATTTTGTTTTGAATCCCACAAGAATTTTGAAAAAGTATGTAAGCTGTTTCTCATTTTAAAATGACAGCTACAAGTTTTATTATGAGTTTAATATTCATAAGAGATGACATTTGAGTCATATATAATGTATTTATTTCAAAATATTGTAGTTATAGGTTAAGTATATTAACTTGTAGAAAAATTAAATAGGTAAATCTAAATCTCATTGTGACAACTTAAAGAAAAAATGCCCATTTTATTTTTTGATCCAAATCAAAATGTTAATACCTGCTCTCATGACAATCATATAACTTCTGAAGTACATTTTTAAAAAGAGTGGTGGATAAATGTGTTGGTAGATAGAAAGAAGATGGACAGATATATATAAAGAGATAAATACATTAGATAGATAGATAGATAGATAGATAGATAGATAGATAGATAGAGATATCTGAGTCTCTCATGAAATTGTCTCCTGAATCACATAATGAAAGTAGTATTTTGTTTGTTTGTTTTACGAAAAATATCTGTTTTACTATTAATGGACTCCTCATCAGGGACTATGTGTTGACAAATGAAAACTACTCTGGACTTCAGTAAGAGAGATTTATTAAAAATGCAGAACTCTTTGAAAATAAGATCTAAGTGTCTCAAAGATCAATTAGTAAGCATTTTTTATAAGGAAGAGCAAACACAGCTAGTAAGCATTTTTTATAAGGAAGAGTAAATACATTTTTTATAAGGAAGAGCAAACACAGCAATTAGTAAGCATTTTATATAAGGAAGAGCAAACACAGTATTTAGGGGTCCTGAGGTGAGCAAGTAGAACAGCTGTCCAGAAAATGCTTTTTCTGAGGCAAACAGATTCTTGAGTGGGAATTTCCTGTGTTCTAAGGCTCTCTCATTCCAAGGCAGGATCAAGTTCCAGGGGAAGTGAGGAAACAAAAGCCTGACCAAGTGTGGACATGTCCAGGTGGCAGTTATTTTGCACACTTTATTTTCTATTTTAAAATAAAGGATTTCCTTTTTCTGCCTCAAGCAATTCTCAATAAATATTTTAGATTGATGAGTGCACACCTTTCTTTTGAGAAGCGGAGCCCAGTAGGAGAGGGATGGGATGGAGAAGAGGCAGAATGAAGGTGGAAGAGGTCTCAGGTGGAAGAGGTCTCAGGCCAGGTGCACCTGGAAGCCGATGAGGATGAAAATGCTTCCCCCAATGCCATCCTTGCCTCTGCCTCCTGGAAAGTCCTTGTATTCCCATGTAGAAGCTGCTGCCCTGGGGAGGGGTTAATGTGAGTGTTTTCTTCCTTTCAGATTTTTGACTTTCAGTTGACTCCAGAGGACATGAAAGCCATTGATGGCCTCAACAGAAATCTCCGATATGATAAGTTACAATTGTAAGTGATGCTTGTAGATTCTTTCACAGGCTGTTTTCTGTAGTATGCAGGGAAATGGGGGAACACATCTTCCCTATATCAGGAAGACAGGCCCAAATTCAGGCATGGGGTGAAATAGGAGATGCCCTGTAGCCTTCAGACCAGAGGTTTCCTCCAGGACTCAATCTCTGACCCAGCAGAAATGTGTCTGTAAGTGAAACTGCCAATGTCTGCACCATTGTGAATCCAATTCTTTAATGCCCTTACTATCTGTGCCTGGGTCTAGCACTCAGGGCCCACTGCCTATGAGTCTAGAAGGCTCAGTGTGTAGGACCTACAAACCTATAGGGGCCCATCATAACGTTCTCTTTAATTTATATTAAAATCAGAAGAAAAATGAATACAATAATAATGCATATGTAATAATGACTCCATCCTGCTCTATCTTTGTGTTTCCATCATGGCAATGGAAACATAATTTAAGTATTAATACAAGATGGGCTCATGAAGACAAAGGTGCCTATGTCCTAGGGAAGCCTTTATGTGGTATTCCCTCTTCAGGATACCAACTATTCCTGCAAAAATTTATGTTTTTCTTGGCCCTCTTTACCTACCACAACTTCCATTTCCTCAGCTATATAATCTCACCATGCTGAACTGTGAATGAACTACGAGATTAATAGAGCCTCAAATGCTAGTGACTGAGGTGTCAATGGCCTTCACCAAGATAAGATCCGTTGGAGTTTCTCTGGATCCTCAAGGCATGACTCTTACTCAAGTGTCATCTTTGTCCACCGGAAGTCCACCTCTGGGGAACCCAACATCCCTTGACTTTGGTTTATTTATAAACGTGACGTTCCAGTTGCTCAACTACTGCAGGATCTCAGGACTAAGGAGAGAGAAGGCTAAATAGAGAGGAGTTTAGAGGAGAGTTTAGAAACGGGAAATACAATTTTGGTTGCCAGAGTAAAGACTCAGCCTCCAAAAAAGATCTGAAGAATCCTCCTTTATGTAAAACCACACCAAGATTCTGAGAGGAAACAGTTTCAATGAGAAAAATGTGGGAAGTAACTTTTCTATACCCAGAGGCTAAGTATAAGTCTGTGATCTGCCTTATGAGACTGTGAATGCGTTGTCTTACTCATGTCTGTGGCCCTATGTCGGTATGACTCCTGGCACATTTAACTGCTTAGAAGGTACTCTTTAATGTCACTCAATTTAAAAGAACAAATTATAAAAAAGAAAAATGAACAGAAAAAGGAAAATAAACAGTAATTTTAATTACTAACAAGTATCTTTATAATTACATTTAAGTAAGTCATAATTGTGTTTTTTAGGTGTGGGTATTAGAAATGCATCTCATCTCCTCCATAGATTAAACCATGTGTGCTGAGGTACAAGTAGGGATGTAGTGGTAAATTCCGGAATTTTAGCCCATCCCAAGTGCATCTTCAGAAAAACTCTTTGACAGAATGGAAAAAAGTTACTAAATTAATATCATTTTTTCTCTTTCAGTGCGGCTAATCACCCTTATTTTCCATTTTCTGAAGAATATTGACCATGAGCTACTGAACATTAGTACCACAATTTCCTCCTTTTAGGTGACATAGAGAGGATTTCTGTATTTGATAGAGGAGTAGGAAGTAGGATCTGTAGTTGCAGATTGCTTGCCTTTCCTTTCTTTATTTTATGAAATGAAGACTTTAACAAGAAATTTGTTTTTCCTGATTATTAAAGTGATACCTATAAATTTTAAAAAATGAAAAATAAAAAAGAATACAAAACAAAAATGACCTGTAATTCTTTCCTTACAGAATACTTATCATTTGGTGCATTTTCCTTCATGATTTTTCTGAACAAAATGTCTGATATGGTTTGGATCTGTGTCCCCATCCAAATATCATGTCAATGATAATCCCCAGTATTGGAGGAGGGATCTGGTGGGAGGTTATTGGATCATAGGGGCAGTCTTTACCCTTGCTGTTCTGGTGATAGTGAGTTCTTATGAAATCTGGTTTAAAAATGTGTAGCATCTCCCTTTCACCTTCTTGCTCCTGCTCTGGCCACATGAAGACGTGTCTCCTCCCCTTTGCCTTCCACCATGACCGTAAGTTTCCTGATGCTTACCCAGCCATGCATCCTACACAGCCTGCAGAACTGTGAGCCAATTAAACTTTTATAAAAGTTACCCAGTCTTAGGTATTCCTTTATAGCAGTGTGACAACGGACTAACACAATGTTCACTTGTTTACATATGTGTTTTTATAAACTTGAAATAATCAATGTGCAGCTTGTATTCTTTTTAAATAACTACCATATTTTTCCAAGCTAGCAACTATTATTCAAATTACAGAATTATATTTTACTTGTTGTAAAGCAGTATATCTTTCAATGCATTTTGTTTCTTAATTGTCTACCCACATTTTGGCATTTTTATTATTTTTGTTATATTGTCCCATTTATTCATTTATTAATCAAGCAAAACTTTATTGAGTATCCATTTTATGCCAGACATTGTTTTAGCAGTAAATTAAATAGGCAAAAATTAAATGAAATAAAAATTTTAAATTCCCTGAGTTTGTAGTCTAGTGGAGAATGTCAACTATGAATGCAAGAAACATAAGTATGTAGTTGTTAGAAATTGCTAAGTGCTTGTAGGGAGATCCTTCTGCAAGATCTCTAACATTGCTGCACATTTGATAAGGCCACTGACTGCCCTCCATTCCACACTTTTTTTCAAGAAATTTGTACATTGAACAGCTTTGCCATATAAAGGTGGTAGCTCCCTCCGAGAAAATGAAAGACATGTTTACTGTCCAGTAATAAAAAGAAAAGAAAATATCTCCCCACATTAAAATCACAGCTTTAGGGGCTAAGAGAAAATTTTCCCTTTGAGCTCTGAAGAGTTAATGAAAATCACCTGATGAAAGGCAGACTCATTATGAAAAGGCATACAATTTAATTAATGTTGGGACTCATAAAACAATACCCTCAAATGAAGGCCCCAGAAGCAAAAGGTTTTCTCTGACCTTCTCCTAACCTGCTGTCTCTCAGTCCCATTCTTCTCCAAGGCTAGCCACAGAAACTAGAATCCCTCTTCCCCACAGCATTTCCATGAAGAAAAATGTTAATGTCTGAAATAGTCCACAGATGAGGTTTTCTAGAGTCCTTGAAGTATTTTTGAATTGCAATGGCCATCTGACAATTTTTCTGAGTTGTAGTTTGATCCTGGTGTTCCAGTAAATTTTCTGAGAGTTTATACATCAACAATCACAAAGCCACTTATACAAGTTGCTGTGATGATTTATTCTGAGCCACATAGATCAGTTTGCTTAAAAAATTTTGTCCATTTTTGGCAGTAACAGCAAAAATGGGCTAGACCTCTATGTATGATTCAAGCAAACAGTGGCATTCCCATATGGGGACTGGAAAGACAAAAATTATGTTTCAAAAAACTATAGCACACCTGCTGTTAGTTGTTCTTGAGTTTTTATTATTTTCTGTAATTTGCACTAAATCCCAAATTCTTTGTGGGCTACAAGTCCCCAAACTAGTGCTTTCAAATTTTTACTTTTAAAACTGGAAATTGCACTCTTTATCCTAGAACTCATTATTTACCTGATAGTATGCTGTTTGCTTAAATGCTATACTAAAATTATAGATGACAATAATAATGCCTTTGTTGTGCAAACCTTAGAATCCCAGCCCAGCCTGCATAAGTACAGACCTCACCTTGAGGTCAACTCTATTCCTACTATGACCCCTGTCAGCAGGAAGAAGCCAGAGTGGTCATCGGCCTTTTCCCATCTTTATAGCCCACACCTTAAGAATAAGGTGTTATAAAACTCAAAGGGGTTGGGTTCAGTGGCTCATGCCTTTAATCCCAGCACTTTGGGAGGCCGAGGTGGGCGGATCACCTGAGGTCAGGAATTTAAGACCAGCCTGGCCAACATGGTGAAACCCCATCTCTACTAAAAATACAAAAATTAGCCGGGCATGGTGGTGTGTGCCTGTAATCCCAGCTACTCAGGAGGCTGAGGCAGGAGAATCACTTGAACCCAGGAGGCAGAGGTTGCAGTGAGCTGAGTTGTGCCACTGTATGCCAGCCTGGGTGACAGAACAAGACTCTGTCTTAAAAAAAAAAAAAAAAACCCAAAGGGAAGAATTGAAACCACTGGTACAAAATTATAAATTAGAAAATTATTGCAGTGAAAGAGAAGGAAACAAACTGACTCCATCCTGATTGTAACCTCCAAGCTCTTCTTGTTCACTCATGGGCATAGGCTGAACTAACTTTTGGGGGAACTTAGTTTGTAGTTTGAAACAAAGATGACAACAGCCCTTTCCCAAAACAAACCCTTTCCTGCCTGGGGACTAAACTGCTTTTGTAGGACTAATATGTTAGCCACAAGATTAGAAATTATGGTTTATGAGCCATGCAGCTGGAGGCTATAAGATTCTGAACTTCCATAAATTGCTCCTGGAGATAACATCACTATTGTAAAGCCTAAGATCAGTGCTTGAGATATTTTGCAGACCCTGCACTTGATAGATCAGCTGGTGCCATCCAGATTAATAAACTGGCTCATTTGGTCTTGTGGCCCCTACTCATGAACTGACTCAGTGCAAGAGGACAGCTTCAACTCCCTATGATTTAATCTCCAACCCAACCAATCAACACTCCTGACTCACTGGTCCCCTACCCACCAAGTTATTCTTAAAAATTCCAATACCTGAGTCTTCAGGGAGACTGATTTGAGTAGTGATAAAACTCTGTTCTTCTATATAGCTGGAACAGTGTGAATTAATCTCTTTCTCTATTGCAATTCCCCTGTCTTGATAGATCAGCTCATTCTAGGCAGTGGCAAGGAGAACCCACTGGGCGGTTGCAATGTTGTCTTGATTAAGTCTTATTTCTTGGGAAACTGAGTCTCCTTTCTATCAAAAGTAGAGGTTTTTTTTTTAAATCTTTGCATTATTATGTGGCTAAATGAATGACTTATTTTACAGTGACCTTTGATTTTATTTTGTGGTATAAAATGTCTTAAGGCTTTGATATTTGACAAACTTTCCAAAAATCAAAAGTTCAAGTTACACATTTAGTCTTTTTTACCTCATTAACTTTTATAAATATTAGGGCTCCTAAAGTCCAAAACTTACATATTTGAGATGTTAAAATTATACAGGAAGCATTGTCAAATATGAAATAGTGTTTAACTTTCTTCGAGTGTGACTTATATAAGGGTGTTATTAATATGTGTTCTTCAATTATATGAGATTTCTATAATTCTGATATATCTTAGTATATATTCTTAATAATTATTATAATTTTTATGTTAAATTGGTGTATGGCATAAAATATTCCTTTGTCAATTGTGTCTTTGATCATGGCTATCCTAAGATTTTTGTCATCCAAAGACAATTGTTGTCTTAATTTGATCCTTCTCAAAAAGCAATTTATAATCACCTGTTGTCCAAGACTTGCTTCTTTAAATACATTCGCAGAAAGGAGTCCAATGGGTACATTTAAATGCATTTTTGTAGTAACCATGGAAATTGTGCCATTGGACTAAAGAAAATATCCTGGAATCCCCTCAGTGAAGAGCTAATATGTTCATAAAATTATTAGCTCCAATATCAAACAACATGAGTTTATCGCATGGGACCAAACTAATAGAAGACTAAAACAATTTTATGACATTTTGTTTAAATTATTGCTGATTCTTTTTGTTTTGTTTTTCGAAGTCCAGAAAACTTTATTCTTTTAAGTTATTGATAGCTTTCAGTGACTGAGTAAAATATTCTATTTTGAGCAAAATTTGAAACAAAATTTGAAAAATATATTTTCTCTTCGCCTAATTCTTCCAGAATTTGAAACGTATTTGTGAGTATTCTTAATTTATGGCAACATAGTTTATTCACATAAGTTTAATAAGAATGTGTTTGTTTTTGGAATAAGACACTAGTAATTTATCAAAGCTTTAACTGGAATGACATATTTGCGGAAATGAACAGATTACTTTGAGAAATGGAGGTTAACTTTATAAAGCCAATGAAAGTCCCTTGGAAAGACTGTCCTTTACCTTGCTTATGCCATCTACAGGGTTTCTTACCTGTGAAAAATAAAGAATGCCACTTTATGACAGGCCTGGGAACTTCAAGTTATTTTGAAACCACAAAAAAGAGAAAATAAACCAATTTATGCAATTTATCTGAAGGCACAGATACATTTATGGCTGAGATAGAAAGGTCTTTAAAAGTCTAATCTGAGATTCTTTTAAATAGCTTCAGCAAAGCCAATTTATAAAGAGCCTATTGAACAATAATTATTCTGGTTGCAATGTATGCAAATAATCAGGCCAAAAACAATAAGACTATGACATATTTTGCAAATAAATTGTTTCTATCATTATTTGTCTTTGACAAAATCTAGGGACTGGAGAGAAAAAATATTTTTCAAAAGAAACTATAGTACACCTGTTATTAGAGTCTACACTTGTCCATTGCTTCTCAGTTTTTATTAGTTACTACAATTTATATGGTCTGAATCCTAAATTATTTTCTGGCTACAAGTCAACAAAATTATGTTTTCATTTTTTTCTACTACTTTCCCTACTTGGAATCACGAAACATTTAAATATGTATAACAGCTATATATATATTTGTGCTTACTGACTGTAGAGTTTTTAGTAGTAAAGACAGAATCTGTCTTCCAGGATTCCTTTCCTTTTCTTGTTATAATCTGACCTTGGTATCTTTTTTTCTATTTTTTTCCTTCTTTCTGTCCCTGCTTTCTTCCATAGGACACAAGACTTCACAACCTCCTAGGAATTAGACTTCCTGGCATGACATAGGAATGAGCCTTACTAAGAAAGGAAAGAAAGAAAAATATATTCTTTGGACCCCAAACTCACTATGCCAGAAGGAAAGTTCAGCTTGGTAATGGAGTCATCAAAAAGCTGCCTTCCTTTTATTTCCAAACAGATAGCTGTAATTTTGCATGCTTACTATATCCTATGTAAAATGTAGATTTACTGAGTGCAAGACAAATGCACAATTGAATTTTTTCCCTACTGCTTTCTTTTCACATGTAAGATGTAGATTCAGTGAGCACTAATAAGAGGCTCACAAGAATGTAATCACTTGCCTCATTGTGTACCTGCCCTGCTTTTTTTATCCTCAAATATTTGTTCTTTATCCTTTAGATATTGCAGTTCCCAAAATCCTCTTTGAAAAAAGTTCAGGTCAAAGATCTTACTGTGACTTGCATTTTTCTTTCTGGGGTGTGTCCTCAACCTTGCCAAAATAAACCTCTAATAGATTGATATCTGCCTCAGTTACTTTTTGGTTTACAATAAGATCAATTATTTATTTGAGGCAAATGAGTGTTATTGCTGACTCAAGGACACCCTGCATCTCTCCTCCCCACTTCTTATTCTTACTTTCCTCCTTCCCTGCTTCTCCTCTTCTCTATGTTCCTCCTCCTTTCTATCTCCTATACTACTGAACATTCTCCTGGCCTCCTGAGGTCAGTTTCTCATTCAGCCAGATTGTATACAATCTTCAGGCAGAAGCCCCCACATAGCAGCCACCTAGTCCCTTGAGCCTTGTGAAGCCAGAGGCCTCACACCTGGTCACTGGAGGAAATGCTGAGTAGAAAAATACAAAAAAAGGAGGAGAGTTTCAAACCTGATATCGCTGTAGCACAAGAGTAGTTGAGATTTGGCAGCTTCTCTGAGCCAGGCAGAAGCCTAATGCAGGGGTGGAGACCCCACCCAGAGTCTCTACTTGGGCAATGCTAAGCAGAAATGTGGGATCAGAAGTCACCATGCTGTTTCTGCCTAGTGGAGATGTGGGAGCAGAACCACAGCCCTCCAGACCCCAGAATCACAGACCCTTTGGCAGCTTGAAACTTCTGCCTGGAAAAGTCTCACAGGCATAGAACTCCAACCTGTAAGAGTAGCCATGTGGGCTGTGCCCAGCAAAGCCATGGAGACAGGGCTGCCCAAATGCTTGAGAGCTGGCCCCTTGCACCAATGTGTCCTGGATGCAGGACACAAAGTCACCGGAAATTATCTTGGAGCTATAAGGTTTAACGTCTGCCTTGCTGGGATTCTGGCTTCCACTGGTCCTGTTTCTCCTGACATTACCCACACCATTTTTTTTTTTTGGTTAATTTTTTACCTTCTGGAAAAGGAATGTTTACTCACAACTGATAACAATGTTGTACTTCAAAAGTAAATAACTTGTTTTTGACCTCACAAGCTCATAACTGGCAGGAACTTTCCTTGAGTCTGAGATGAACTTTTGTACTTTGGAATTTTAAGTTGGTGCTGGACCAGGTTAAAACTTTTGGGGACTATTTGGATGAAATGATTACATTTTGCATGTAAGAAGGGTGTGAGGTTCATGGGCCAGGGGAAGAATGCTGTAATTGCGATATTTGACCCTCTAAACCATATGCTGAGTTCTCAATGTAGGAAGTGGGGTTTAGTGGAGTTGTTATGGTCATTGGGACAGAACCATCATGAGTGGCTTGGTGCTCTGCCTGCAGTAGTAAGTGAATTCTTGCATTATTTCTTTTCTTGATGGCTGCTTGTTAAAAAGAGCCTGGCACCTTTCTCCCCTTCTATTGCTTTCCTCTCTCACCATCTGACCTCAGCACATGCTAACTCCACGTCTCCTTTTGCCATGAGTGGAAGCAGCCTGGGGCCCTCACCAGAGGCCTACCAGATACCAGTGCCATGCTTCTTGTACGGTATGCAGAACCATGAGCCAAATAGACTTCTTTATAAATTACTCAGCTTCAGATATGCCTTTATAGCAACACAAATGTACTAAGACAGTCTCTAATTTCTCTACACACCTAGAATCAGTACATCCTAAGTGGGTGATCTTAATACCTGATAATCACAGACATACCATTGGTGACAAAGCTTTCCATTCGAGAAGATAACCCTTCTAGACATTGGCTTAGGCAATGATTTCATGACCAAGAACCCAAAAGCAAATGCAATAAGAGCAAAGATAAGTAGCTGGGACCTAATTAAACTAAAGAGCTTTTGCACGGCAAAAGGAACAGTCAGCAGAGTAAACAGACAACCCACAGAGTGGGTTATTATTTTGAATAGTTTTCCATAACTATTCAAAAGTATCATATATAGAGTCACTAATTTCCTGGCCTTTCACAAATTGTGGAGTATGGTAATGTGGATAGTTTATGCATCTACAAAAACAGTTCATATTGTAAACTATTAGCACTTTCTGTATTACAACATATAAGCTTCTCCCTCAGGGGACATCTAGAAGCTCTTAGGTCATGGATACATTGCTTAATCTGTTATTTCAAATACCTGAGCTAATCAATTTTTTTTGACTTTACCAATCAACATTAGTTACAACCAAGCAACATTATTATATTGAATAGTTTTCCATAACTATTCAAAAGTATCATATATAAAGTTACTAATTTCCTGGCCTTTTGCAAATTGTGGAATATGGTAATGTGGATAGTTTATGCATCTCTAAGAACAGTTCATATTGTAAACTATTAGCACTTTCTGTATTATTGGAAATAGAGTCTTTAGTATTCTCAAGTTTGGTTAGATTAGAGTGGTCATTCCATAAACTCCAAAATGAATTCAGAAAACTCAGTATAAATTCTGTTCCTCTAGAACCACTTCCACTGCCAAAATCAATATGGTTAAAATTCTCCAAAGAAACAGAAATCTAAAATATATATATAGATATAAATATATAGATATTGTATATAATATATGTCTAAATATATTTAATAATATATCTAGTATATGTTAGATCCATATGTTTATACATGTATTATATATACATGTGTATGTGTGTCATCTCATATATAAATGTATAAAATCATTTTTATGATTTTATGTATGAACAGGAATACATTTGAGTGATTGCCTCATTTCAATTATGTTTTCTGTAAAGCGCTACCAAGCACCTTTCAAAAGCTGTAGAACCATGAAAGCCAGTGCCATGGCCAAATCCAACTGCGAAGGCCTGAAATCAGGGGAGTCATCAAAGTATCCTCCAGTCTAAGGCTGAAAGCCTGAGAAGCTGAGGTTCACTGGTGAAAGTCCTAGAGTGCAAAGATCAGAAGGCCTGGAGTTCTGATGTTTCTTACATCCAGGGGTAGAAAGCACTGGTGAACGTCCTAGAGTTCAAAGATCAGAAGGCTTGCAGTTCTGATGTCCACGGGTAAAAGATGGGTGACCCAGCTTCAGAAGAGAGAGAGCAAGCTGACTTTTCCTCTGCTTGCTTGTTTATCAGAAATGTCAGCTAATAGAAGGGCTGTTTCCCACATTGAATGAGGGCAATTTTTTTCAGTTGGTCCCTTGATTCTAATGTCAATATCATCCAGAGTCATCCTCACAGGTACACCCAGAAATGATGCCCTACCGTGTATTGGCATACTGCTTAATCCAATCCAGTTGGCACCTAAAATTAACGGTTAAACTTGATATATTCCTTATAAATTAACCCATTTATGAACACAGTACACCTCATTTTGTTATTCACTTTTTTGTCCTTCAAAGATACTGTATTTTTTAAAAAAAGGAATTGAACATTTATAGCAATCCTGCATTGAACAAGCCTGTTAGTACCATTTTTCCAATAGCACATGTTCACTCTGTGTTTTTTCCCACATTTCAGTAATTTTTGCAATATTTCAAACTTGCACTGTATTATTATATCTGTTACGGTAATCCCTGATCTGTAATCTTGATGTTACTGTTATACTTGTTTTGGAATACCCTAAACTGTGCCCATATAAGACAGTGAATGCAATAGATAATTGTGTGTCTTCTGACTGCTTCAGTGACAGGTGGTTCCCCTATCTCTTTCCCTCTGTTCAGGCCTTCCTATACCCTAAGACATAACAATGTTAAAACTAGGTCATATTGTAATCCTACAGTGGCCTCTAAATGTTCACATGAAAGAAAGAATAATGTATTTTTCATTTAAGCACAAAAGCTACACATGATTAAGCTTATTGAGGAACGCATGTTGAAGGCTGAGGTAGGTTGAAAGCTGGGTCTATTGTGTTAATTATTAGCCAAGTTGTGAATACAAAGGAAAAGTTCTTTGAGGAAACTGCAATGCTACTCCAGTGAATACGAAATGGTTAGAATGCAAAACAAGCTTTACTGCTGATAAGAAGAAAGTTTTAATGATGTGGACAAGCCACAACATTCCCTTAGGCCAAAGCCTAATCCAGAAGAAGACCTTAACTCTTTTCAAGTGTATGAAGGCTCATAGAGGTGAGGACGCTGCAGAGAAAATGTTGGAATCTAGTAGAGGTTGGTTCATGAGGTTGAATAAAATAAGCCATTTCCATGACAAAAAAGTGCAAAATAAAGCAGCAAGTACTGATGGAGAATCTGCAGCAGGTCAACCAGAAGATTTAGGGAAGATCATTAATGAAAGTGACTACAATAAGCAATCGATTTTGAATGTAGACGAAAGGGCCTTGTATCAAAAAAGGTGCCATCCAGGACTTTCATATTTAGAAGGAAGTCAATGCCTGGATTCAAAAGACAGGTTGACTCTTGTGTTAGTAACTCCCATGCCTGGTGATTTCAGGATAAAACCAATGCTTTATTATAATTTCAAAACCATGCTCTATAAATAGAAAAAGCTGTCTTACAGCATAGCTCTTTATAGCATGGTTACTGAATATTTCAAGTCTACTGTTTAAAATAAAAAGCGGAAGTTGAAAACTGCTCAAAAAATAAAAAGAGATTCCTTTCAAAATATTACTGTTCAAAGGCAATGCACCTGGTTAACAAAGAGTTCTAATGCAGAGGTACCAAAAGATTACTTTTGTTTTTATGACTGCTTTCACAACATTTATTCTTCAGTACATGGATAAAGGAGTAATTTTAACTTTCAAGTCTTATTGTTCATAAAATACATTTCAATCAGTTATAGCTGCTATAGATAATGATTCTTCTGATGAATCTAGGAAAAGTAAATAGAAAGCCCTCTGGAAGAATTCAGCATTCTGAATGCCATCATGAAAATTTGTAATTCATAAGAAAATGTCAAAATATCCACATGAACAGAAGTTTGGAAAAAGTTAATTACAACTCTCATGGATGATTTTAAGGGTAAGGTTAAGGCTTTGGTAACTGCAGATGTAATGGAAACAGCAAGAAAGGTAGAATGAGAAGTAGAGCCTTAATATGTGACTGAATTGCTGTAATCTCATGATAAAACTTTGAGATTAAGAGTTCCTTCATATGAATGCACAAAAAGTTGTTCTTGGGTTGAAATCTACTCTTTTCTTAACCATTGTGAGATGGTGAAGATGCTGTAAATATTGCTCCAATGACAACAAAGGATTTAAAATATTATGAAAAGATAGTTGATAAAGCAGTGGCTGGATTACAGAGAACTGACTTCAACTTTCCAAGAAGTTCTACATTGTGTAAGCTGTCAAACAGCAAAGAAATCTCTCTACAGAGAAATCTTTCATGAAAGAAGTCTATCAATGAGGCAGATTTCATTATTGTATTTTATTTAAGAAATTGCCACAGTCATTTCAGAACTCAGCAACCATGACCCTGATCAGTCAGCAGCAATCGACAGTGAAGGAATAATTTCTTTCTTTCTTTCTTTTTTTTTAAATTATACTTTAAGTTCTAGGGTACATGTGTATAATGTGCAGGTATGTTGCATATGTGTAGATGTGCCATGTTGGTTTGCAGCACCCATTAACTCCTCATTTACATTAGGTATTTCTCCTAATGCTATCCCTCCCCCAACACCCCCACCCCACAACAGGTCCTTGTGTGTGATGTTCCCCGCCCTGTGTCCAAGTGTTCTCATTGTTCAGTTCCCATGTATGAGTGAGAACACGTGGTGTTTGGTTTTCTGTCCTTGAGATTGTTTGCTCGGAATGATGGTTTCCAGCTTCATTCATGTCCCTACAAAGGACATGAACTCATCCTTTTTATGGCTGCATAGTATTCCATGGTGTATATGTGCCATATTTTCTTAATCCAGTCTATCATTGATGGACATTTGGGTTGGTTCCAAGTCTTTGCTATTGTGAATAGTGCCGCAGTAAACATATGTGTGCATGTGTCTTTATAGTAGCATGATTTATAATCCTTTGGGTATATACCCAGTAATGGGATCACTGGGTCAAATGGTATTTCTAGTTCTAGATCCTTGAGAAATCACCACACTGTCTTCAACAGTGGTTGAACTAGTTTACACTTCCACCAACAGTGTAGAAACATTCCTATTTCTCCACATCCTCTCCAGCATCTGTTGTTTCCTGACTTTTTAATGATCGTCATTCTAACTGGTGTGAGATGGTACCTCATTTTGGTTTTGATTTGCATTTCTCTGATGACCAATGATGATGAGCATTTTTTCATGTGTCTGTTGGCTGTATAGATGTCTTCTTTTGAGAAGTGTCTGTTCATATCCTTTGCCCACTTCTTGATGAGGTTGTTTGATTTTTTCTTGTGAATTT
This sequence comes from Hylobates moloch, assembly GCF_009828535.3. Classification (NCBI taxonomy): domain Eukaryota; kingdom Metazoa; phylum Chordata; class Mammalia; order Primates; family Hylobatidae; genus Hylobates; species Hylobates moloch. Next base: position 4,928,792 of record NW_026652277.1, on the reverse strand, counting down.
GTTTAAGTTCTTTGTAGATTCTGGATATTAGCCCTTTGTTAGATGGGTAGATTGCAAAAATTTTCTCCCATTCAGTAGGTCACCTGTTCACTCTGATGGTAGTTTCTTTTGATGTGCAGAAGCTCTTTAGTTTAATTAGATCCTATTTGTCTATTTTGGCTTTTGTTGCCGTTGCTTTTGGTGTTTTAGTCATGAGGTCCTTGCCCATGCCTATGTCCTGAATGGTATTGCCTGAGTTTTCTTCTATGGTATTTATGGTTTTAGGTCTAACATTTAAGTCTTTAATCCATCTTGAATTAATTTTTGTATAAGGTATAAGGAATGGATCCAGTTTTAGCTTTCTACATTTGGCTAGCCAGTTTTCCCAGCACCATTTATTAAATAGGGAATCCTTTCCCCATTTCTTGTTTTTGTCAAGTTTATCAAAAATCAGATGGTTGTAGAGGTGTGGTGATATTTCTGAGGGCTCTGTTCTGTTCCATTGGTCTATATCTCTGTTTTGGTACCAGTACCATGCTGTTTTGGTTACTGTAGCCTTGTAGTATAGTTTGAAGTCAGGTAGCGTGATGCCTCCAGCTTTGTTCTTTTGGCTTAGGATTGTCTTGGCAATGGGGGCTCTTTTTTGGTTCCATATGAACTTTAAAGTAGTTTTTTCCAATTCTGTGAAGAAAGTCATTGGTAGTTTGATGGGGATGGCATCGAATCTATAAATTACCTTGGTCAGTATGGCCATTTTCATGCTATTGATTCTTCCTATCCATGAGCATGGAATGTCCTTCCATTGTGTCCTCTTTTATATCATTCAGCAGTGGTTTGTAGTTCTCCTTGAAGAGGTCCTTCACATCGCTTGTAAGTTGGATTCCTAGGTATTTTATTCTCTTTGTAGCAATTGTGAATGGGAGTTCACTCATGATTTGGCTCTCTGTCTGTTATTGGTGTATAGGAATGCTTGTTATTTTTGCACATTGATTTTGTATCCTGAGACTTTGCTGAAGTTTCTTATCAGCTGAAGGAGATTTTGGGCTGAGACGTTGGGGTTTTCTAGATATACAATCATGTCATCTGCAAACAGGGACAATTTGACTTCCTCTTTTCCTAATTGAATACCCTTTATTTCTTTCTCTTGCCTGATTTCTCTTGCTCCTATGTTGAATAGGAGTAGTGAGAGAGGGCATCCCTGTCTTGTGCTGTTGTGGGAAGTCAGGGACACTGAATGGAGGGACTGGCTGGAGCTGTGGCAGAGGAACATAAATTATGAAGATTTAATGGACATTTATCAGTTCCCAAATAATACTTTTATAATTTCTTATGCCTGTCTTTACTTTAATCTCTTAATCCTGTTGTCTTCATAAACTGAGGATATATATCACCTCAAGACCACTGTGATAATTCTGTTAAGTGTCCACGTTGATTGTAAAACTTGTGTGTTTGAACAATATGAAATCAGTGCACCTTGAAAAAGAACAGAATAACAGTGATTTTTAGGGAACAAGGGAAGACAACCATAAGGTCTGACTGCCTGCAGGGTCAGGTAAAACGAGCCATATTTTTCTTCTTGCAGAGAGCCTATAAATGGACATGCAAGTAGGGAAGATATCACTAAATTCTTTTCCTAGCAAGGAATATTAATATTAATACCCTGAGAAAGGAATGCATTCCTGGGGTGAGGTCTATAAACGGCCACTCTGGGAATGTTTTTCTTATGTGGTTGAGATAAGGACTGAGATACACCCTGGTTTCCTGCAGTACCCTCAGGCTTACTAGGGTGTGGAAAAACTCTACTCTGGTAAATTTGTGGTCAGACCAGTTCTCTGCTTTCGATCCCTGTTTTCTGTTGTGTGAGATGTTTATCAAGACAATACGTGCATCGCTGAACATAGATCCTTATCAGTAGTTCTGCTTTTGCCCTTTGCCTTGTGATCTTTGTTGGACACTTATCAGTAGTTCTGCTTTTGCCCTTTGTCCTGTTGCCTCAGAAGCACGTGATCTTTGTTGGACCCTCATCAGTAGTTCTGCTTTTGCCCTTTGTCCTGTTGCCTCAGAAGCACGTGATCTTTGTTGGACCCTTATCAGTAGTTCTGCTTTTGGCTTTTGCCTTGTGATCTTTGTTGAACCCTTATCAGTAGTTCTGCTTTTTGCCCTTTGAAGCATGTGATCTTTGTACTTATTCCCTGTTCTTACACCCCCTCCCCTTTTGAAACCCTTAATAAAAATTTGCTGGTTTTGAGGCTCAGGCGGGCATCATGGTCCTACTGATATGTGATGTCACCCCTGGCAGCCCAGTTGTAAAATTCCTCTCTTTATACTGTCTCTCTTTATTTCTCAGCTGGCTGACACTTATGGAAAATAGAAAGAACCTACATTGAAATACTGGGGGCAAGTTCCCCCAATATTGTGCCAGTTTTCAAAGGGAATGCTTCCAGTTTTTGCCCATTCAGTATGATATTGGCTGTGGGTTTCTCAAAAATAGCTCTTATTACCTAGTTTATTGAGAGTTTTTAGCATGAAGGGGTGTTGAATTTTGTTGAAGGCCTTTTCTCCATCTATTGAGATAATCATGTGGTTTTTGTTGTTGGTTCTGTTTATGTGATAGATTACATTTATTGATTTGTGTATGTTGAACCAGTCTTGCATCCCAGGGATGAAGCTAACTTCATCTTGGTGGATAAGCTTTTTGATGTGCTGCTGGATTCAGTTTGCCAGTATTTTATTGAGGATTTTTGCCTTGATGCTCATCAGGGATATTGGTCTAAAATTCTCTTTTTTTGTTGTGTCTCTGCCAGGCTTTGGTATCAGGATGATGCTGGCCTCTGTCTTCTGCGTCAATCACACTGGGAGCTGCAGACGGGAGCTGTTCCTATTTGGCTATCTTGGAATGGAATCCCAGTGAGGGAATAATTTCTAGCAGCCAAAAGATTACATCCTGCTGAAGGTTCAGATAATTGTTAGCAGTTTGTAACAAAAAATGTTTAAATTAAGATATGTATATTGTTTCCTTAGACTGATACTATTGCTTACCTGATATAGAATAGTGTAAACATAATTTTTACATACAGTTGAAATTTAAAAATTTATGTGATTCATTTTATTGTGGTATTTGCTTTATGTTGGTAGTCTGGAATCTGACTTTTAATAGCTATAAAATATGCCTGTGTTTTATATCTTGTTTATCTCTTGTCAGAGTTTTTGACTAAATTTTATTTTGTCTGATCCTAGTATAGCTATCACACCTTTTCTTTGGTTACTATTTTCTTAAAATACTTATTTTTGTCCTTCATGTTCACACTATTTATGTCCTCATCTAAAGAGAGTTTCTGGTTCAGAACATATAGTTGCATCCTGGATTTTTTAAAACCCATTCTGCAAGTCGTCCCTTTGATGTGGAAATTTAAGCCATTTACATTTAATGTACACTTATGAAACACATAGAGAAGCACATTAAGATATCATTTTACACAAGTGAGAATGACTATTCTTAAAATGTCAAAAAACAACAGATATTGGTGTGGATTCATCAGGGATGTTAATCATGGATCATGCAAACTGGAATACAGTGGCACGACCTTGGCTCACTGTAGCCTCTGCCTCCTGGGTTCAACTTATTCTCCTGCCTCAGCCTCTTGAGTAGCTGGAATTATAGGCATTTGCCACCACACGTGGCTAGTTTTTGTATTTTTGGTAGAGACGAGGTTTCGTCATATTCGCCAGGCTGGTCTTGAACACTGGATCTCAAGTGATCCACCCACCTCAGCCTCCCAAAGTGCTGGGATTACGGGTGTGAGCCAACGTGTCTGGTCCAATCATTACGTTTAAATTTGCCCTCCAAAGAGAGACACAAGTAAAAATTAAGGCATGTGAGGATTATTCACCAATTTATTGTAATTAGATTCCAGTTTTATGAATAACATTTAACAGGATCACAAATTATGTAAAATAGTTACCAGTTTTTTGGAAAGTTACCTTTGATAGTTTCTTATAAAACTATATGAAAGATGCAAATACTATAAGGCACTGTTTGCATATTGCAAATGATGTCCAAAGACCAAACATTGTTAATAATTAATACTCCAATAAACATCATGTCATAATTTCTGCATTTTCTTTTTCCTTTGAACCCTTGTTAGGATTACAACATCATCAGGACTGCATTTTCATCAGGAATGAATATTCCTTCTACAATGCAAAGAAAAAAAACCCAAAATATTTGCTGATGGAAAGGTAAAAGGAGAAATTTTCTTTTGGTTTTAATGTTTAACCTTTTTATTGTCACTTGTTAAAAAAATGCTTACTAGTCATTCCTTTAAATAGCGTCATGTGAGAGAAAGATGTAAAATGATTGATCATTTATATGACATAAAGATGAAACATCATCACGGCATGAACAAAAATGAGACTTGTTGCTGGAGGTGTTTTATAGTCTAACATATGATAATTAATCATTCTATAAATCTATTGAAGGAATTTATGAGATAGATAGACAGATGATAGATGATAGATAGATAGATAATAGATAGATAGATAGATAGATTCCAGATGGAAAATTTTACTTTAGCAAGAAAATAATAATTTTATTCTAACTATATTAAAATGTACTTAAGAATTCTCTTTGATAAAAAACAAGTGCACTGGATTCAATTTTCTTCATAGCCTGTGTAATATACCATCACTTGCTTCTTCCTACATGCCATTGGTCAGCCCCAGACAGTGGGCAGTGTAGCATTGCCTGCCCATTGTTTATACAACCTGTGAATATAAATGCTGGATGTTGAAGAAGGAAACTGTGTCTGCTTAGCGAAAGGAATGACATTCAATGGATCCCAAATATCAGTGTGTGGAGCTAAATGATGGTCATTTCATGCCTGTATTAGGATTTGGCACCTATGCACCTCCAGAGGTAACATAATAATATTTTCAGTGTTGAACATTTAAAAGAGCATATAAAATTTGTCTCACTTTTCTCAACTGTACATTGTAAGAATTTACAGAGAGACATCTTGAAGACCGTCAACACTAGCGGTTTACTTTGTAATGAAAATCGGCATGAAGGGGAAGTAAGGAAAAGCACAACACGGAAGCTTTAGCCTTGGTAAATCTTGAGTGCCTCCACAGCAAAGAGAAGATCAGGGCTGGTATCAGGGGAAGGCAGTGAGACCTGGCATCTAGTTCCTTTTAATATCATTGGAAATAGAAAGCTTCTGAAATACTCATATTAAAATAGAAAATTGTTCTATTCATGGCTTTGTTGTTTAAAAAATGTACCTTTCAAATCTTTATCCAAATTTGGCAGATAAGTCAATGATTTTAAATTTTACTGAAATTATATCTTTCCTAAAAAAGTTGTCCTTATTTTTTAAGACTAAATCATACTTTACTAATCTTTTACAGGTTGTAGTTAATTTCTTATGTATAAATCTATATCCTAGGAGTGTATGTCTTTACTCCTCATATTTAGTTCTGTCATGCACACAGAATGACTAATGGCTGTGTAGAAAGGAGTGAACATGATAGACTGCCACCCGTAGATGTACCTGTTTTCAAAGTTGGAGGCCAGAATTTCTCACCATTTCCTAACTAATAAGGGTGCTGTCTATAATTAACTGCTTGTACCAAGTGTGGGGTTTCTACATATCTGCTTTGTTTACAAGAGTGGGAGTTGTGTGTGTGGTACACAGACTGGGTCAATGTAATCAGTACCCAGTTAAAATCTTGGGAATGAAGTGTCCAAATAGCATCCCTTGTAGACAACATTTCCCCTATATTCTCAAAATGTGATGCTGGAGGAAGTCAGTGTGTTTTGTGCAACATCACTGAGAGAGGAATCATAGGAATGTGCACTGTATTCTTCCTGTAGTTCCTTCCATGTGCCTTCTTCCATGTGTTAATTTCACTATATTAAAAATAATTAGGAGGCTTCCTGCAGTGGCTCACGCCTGTAATCCCAGCACTTTGGGCGGCAGAGGCAGGTGGATCCCTTGAGTTTGGGAGCTTGAGCCTGGGAAACATAGGTAAACCCCATACCTACCAAAAATACAAAAATTTAACCGGCATAATGGCACCCATCAGTGGTCCTAGCTATTTGGGGAGACGGAGATGAGAGGATTGTTTCAGCCTGAGATGAAGTGGGGGAGGAGCAGAGTTTTCAGTGAGCTGAGATTGTGCCACTGTACTCCAGCCTGGGTGACAGAGTGAGACTCTGTCTCAAACAATAATAGTAATAATAAAGACTATATTTATAACTGTAATTTGAGTCTTGTTAATTTGTCCAACAAATGTCTGAATCTGAGATTGTTCTTGGGAAACTCCGTGCTAGTGATCAACCAGGAATTACCTGGGATTGAAGAGGTCCAGGGATACCCAACATTTATTACTAAGCAGGAAAGACTAAAGCAAATTGGGATGGATTTATCTATCACCCCATATATAGAACTAACCCAAGATGCAAGAATAATGTGATTTTTGTGAAGGTCATTGTTTGTGTCTGAATTACCTATTGAGCACATTGATCACCAAATACTACTTTTCATTGCTCCTCCGGTTTCCTAGGAATAGAGTTGTGGAGGTTACAAAATTAGCAATAGAAGCTGGTTTCTGCCATATTGATTCTGCTCATTTGTACAATAATGAGGAGAAAGTTGGACTGGCCACCCCAAGCAAGACTGCAGATGGCAGTGTGAAGAGAGAAGACATATTCTACACTTCAAAGGTACTGTGCCTATGATAAGCATGCATACACATGTATTTAATGTGATAGTGTGGAGATGACAATTCTGTAACTGGATCTGTAGGTGGGTAAATTGTGCTTATTGGTTCCAATTTACTGACACATATTCATGTATTAAAACTAAAAGAAAAGGCGGCAAATGATGATGTCTTTCTCATTATTGTTGTTGTTCAAATTTGTTACTTGAAAATCACTTTACTTTTTTGAGCTGCAGCTCAGATCGGTAAAATATTTTTATGCACTCATTTTTTAATTTCAATGGCTTTTGTGGTACAAGTGGATTTTAGTTACATGAATGAATTCTATAGTGATGATTCTGAGATTTAAGCGAGCCCATCAGGCGATCAGTGGACACTGTACTCAATATATAGGCTTTTATCCCTCACCTTACTCCCAACCTCCCCCAACACTGAGTCCTGAAAGTTCATTATATCATCTGTATGTCTTCACATCCTCATAGCTTAGTTCCCACTTATAAGTGAGAAGGTACAGTGTTTGGTTTTCCATTCCTGAATTACTTAGAATAATGGCCTTAATCTCCATCCAAGTTGCTACAAAAGACATTATTTCAATCCTTTTTACATATACACCATTCTATGATGTATATATAACACGTTTTCATTATTCATGCATTGGTCAATGGACACTTAGGTTGGTTTTATATTTTTGAAATTGTGAATTGCACTGCTATACACGTGTGTGCATGTGTCTTTTTCATGCAAGCTTATTTTCTTTTTGATAGATGCCAGTAGCGGGATTGATGGATCAAATGGCAGATCTACTTTTGAGTTCTTTGAGGAATCTCCATACTGTTTTCCACAGGAGTTTTACTCATTTACATTCCCACCAGCAATGTAAAAGTGTTCTCTTTTCACTACATTCATGCCAACTTTTACTGTTGTTGTTGTTGTTTTTTTTTTTTTTTACTTTTAAATTATAACCATTCTTGCGGGAGTAAGGTGGTATCTCACGGTGGTTTTAATTTGCGCTTCCCTGATTATTAGTAATGTTGAACCTTTTTTCATATGTTTGTTGGCTGTTTGTGTATCTACTTTTGAGAAATGTCTGCTCATGTCATTAGCCCACTTTTGCATGGGATTATTTGTTTTTATCTTGCTGACTTGTTTGAGTTCCTTGTAGATTCTGGACAATAGTCCTTTGCTGGAAGCGTAGTTTGCAAAAATTTTCTCTCATTCTGTAGGTTGTCTCTTTACTCTCATGATTATTTCTTTTGCTGTGCAGAATTATTTCAGTTTAATTAGGTCTCATTTACTTATTTTTGTTTTTTGTGCATTTGCTTTTGGGGGTCTTAGAGATAAATTCTTTGTCGAGGACAATGTAAGGAAGAGTTTTTCCAATGTTATCTTCTAGAATTTTTATGGTTTCAGGTCTTAGACTTAAGTTTTTATCCATCTTGAGGTGATTTGTGTACAAGGAGAGATGTTATCCAGTTTCATTCTTCTACATGTGGCTTACCAGTTATCCCAGCACCATTTATTGAATAGAGTCTTTTCCCCAATTTATATTTTTGTTTGCTTTATTAAAGATCAGTATTTGACTTCATTTCTGGGTTCTTTATTTTGTTTCATTTATCGAAATGCCTATTTTTATATTAATATTATGCTTCTTTCCTAACTACAGCCTTGTAGTATAATTCAAAGTCTGGTAATGTACTGCCTCCAGATTTCTTCTTTTTGCTTAGTATTGCTTTGGTTATTGTGGCTCTTTTGTGGTTCCATATGAGTTTAGAATATGGCCATTTTCAGAGTATTGATTCTTTCTATCCATAAGCATAAGATGTTTTTCCATTTGTTTGTTTTATGTATCATTTCTTTTAGCAGTGTTTTATAGTTTTTCTTATAGAGATGTTTCATCTCTTTGATTAAGTATATTCCTAGGGATTTTATTTTATTTTATTTACAGCTGTTGTAAAGGGCTTGATTTTTTAATTTGACTCTCAGCATGGTTGTTGTTGGTTTATGGCAGAAATCAATTTCTGTACATTGATTTTGTAACCTGATACTTTACTGAATTTGTTTATCAAATCTAGGAGACTTTTGGATGAGTCTTTAGGGTTTTGTAGGTATATGATTATATTATTGGCAAACAGCAATACTTTAACTTCCTCTATTCAAATTTCAATGCCCTTTCTTACTTTTTCTTTCCTGATTTCTCTGGCTAGGACCTCCAGGATTAAGTTCAATATTAATAGAAGTGGTAAAATTGGGCATCCTTGTCTTGATCCAGTTCTCAGGGGAATGTTTTAAACTTTTCTCCATTCAGTATGATATTGGCTGTGGGTTTGTCATATATGGCTTTTATTATTTTCAGGCAAGTCCCTTTTATGTCTAGTTTGTTGAGGGTTTTAATCATAAAGCGATGGCAGATTTTATCAATCGCTTTTATTGCATCTATTGAGATGACCATATGGTTTTTCTTTTTTAATTCTCTTTGTGTTATATATCATATTTATTGACTTGCCTATGTTATACCATCCCTGCACTCTTGGGATGGAACCCACTTGATCATGATGTATTATCTTTTTGATACGCTGATGCATTTGGTTAGCTAATATTTTCTTGAGGATTTTTTAAAATCTATGTTCACCAGGGATATTGGTCTATAGTTTTCTATTTTTGTTATGTCCTTTCCTGCTTTTGATATTAGGGTGATAGTGGCTTCATAGAATAATTTAGGCAGAGTTCCCACTCTATCTTTTTGAATATTTTCAGTAGGATTTGTACCAATTTCTTTTTGAATGTCAAGTAGAATTCTGCTGTGAATCCTTCTGATCTTTGGCTTTTTTTGTTGGCAATTTTTTATTACTGATTCATTCTCGGTGCTTGTTATTGGTCTGTTCTGGGTTTCTATTTCTTCCTCATCTAATCTAAGAAGGTTGTATGTTTCCAGGAATTTATCCATTTACTCTAGATTTTATAGTTTGTGCACATAAAGGTGTTCTTAGTTGTCTTGAATGATTTTTGGAATTTCTGTGATATAATTTGTAATGTGTCCAGTTTCGTTTCTAATTGAGCTTATTTGGATCTTCTCTCTTCTTTTCTTGGTTAATCTCATTAATGGTCTATCAAGTTTGTTCATCTTTTCAAAGAACCAGCTTTATCTTTCATTGATCTTTTGTGGGGGTGTTTTATTTCAATTTCATTTAGTTCTGCTCTGATATTTCTTTTCTTCTGATATCTTTGGGTTTAGTTAGTTCCTGTTTCTCTAGTACATTGAGGTGTGATGTTAGGTTGTCAATTTGTGCTATTTCAGACTTTTTGATGTAGGCATTTAATGATATGAACTTGCCTCTTAGCACTGCTTTTCCTGTATTCCAGAAGTTTTCATAATTTGTGTCACTATTATTTATTTCAAAAATTACTTAATTGCCATTTTGATTTTATTGTTAATCCAAAATCATTCAAGAGCAGACTATTTAATTTCCATGTATTTTGTATAGTTTTGAAGGTCCCTTTCAGAGTCAATTTCTAGTTTTATTCCACTGTGTTCTGAGAAGATACTTGATATAATTTGGATTTTCTCAAGTTTATTGAGACTTGTGGCCTATCATATGGTCTATCTTGGAGAATGTTCCATGTGCTGATGAGAAGAATGTATATTCCACAGTTAGTGGGTAGAATGTTCTGTAAACATCTGTTTAGTAAATTCTTTTCTATAGTATGTTAAATCCATTGTTTCCTATTTACTTTCTGCCTTGATTATCTGACTAGCGCTGTACAGTGGAGTATTGAGTCCCTCACTATTATTGTGTTGCTATCTCATTTATTAAGTCTGCTAGTAGTAGTTTTATAAATCTGGGAGCTCCAGTATTAGGTGCATATAAATTTAAGATTGTAATATGTTCTTGCTGGATTGATTCTTTTATCATTATATAATGATTTTCTTTGTCTTTTTTTTAACTGCTGTTGCTTTAAAGTCTGTTTTGTCTGATATAAGAGTAGCAACTCCTGCATACTTTTGGTTTCCATTTGCATGGAATCTCTTTTCCCACCTTTTTAACTTGAGCTTATCCAAATCTTTATGTGTTAGGTGAGTCTCTTGAAGATAGTAGGTATTTAGGTTTTGATTTATTATCCATTCTGCCATTCTGTATCTTCTAAGTGGAGCATTTAGGCCATTTATGTTCAATGTTAATATTGAGATGTGAGGTACTGTTCTTTTCATCATTTCAGTTGTTACTTAAATACTTTCGGTTGCTGTTGTTGTGTTATCATTTTATAGGATTTGTGAGTTTTATGCTTTCAGGAGGTTCCATTGTGGTGTATAACAATCTTTTGTTTGAAGATTTAGAACTCCTTATATCATGCCTTGTAGAACTGGTTTGATAATGTCAAATTCCTTCATCATTTGTTTTTCTAAAAATGATTGTATTTCTCCTTCATTTGTGAAATGTAGTTTTGCTGGATACAAAATTTCTGGCTGACAGTTATTTTGTTTAAGAAGGCTAAAGATAGGACCTCAATCCCTTCTAGTTTGTGAGGTTTCTGCTGAGAAGTCTCCTGTTAGTCTGATAGATTTTTCTTTATGTTACCTGATGCTTTCTTCTCACCTCTCTTAGAATTATTTCCTTCATGTTAACTTTAGATAGACTCATGACTATGTGACTTGGTGGTAATATTTTTGCAATGAATTTCCAAGGAGTTCTTTGAGCTTCTTCTATTTGGATATCTAAATCTCTAGCCGGCCAGGGAAGTTTTTCTCAATTATTCTCTCAGGTGAGTTTTCCAAACTTTCAGACTTCTCTTCTCCCTCAGGAACACCAGTTATTCTTAGGTTTGGCTGTTTTACATAATCTCATATTTCTTGGACAATTTGTTCATTTCTTTTTTTTTTTTTTTTGACAGAGTCTTGCTTTGTTGCCCAGGTTGCTGGAGTACAGGTGCGTGATCTTGGCTCACTGCTGCAACCTCCACCTCCCAGGTTAAAGCGATTCTCCTGCCTCAGGCTCCTGAGTAGCTGGGATTACAGGCACATGCCACCATACCAGGCTAATTTTTGTATTTTTAGTAGAGACTGGGTTTCACCATGTTGGCCAGGCTGATCTTGAACTCCTGACCTCAAGTGATTCACCCAGCTTGGCCTCCCAAAGTGCTGGGATTACAGGTGTGAGCCACCCATCCAGCCTGATCCTTTTTTCTTTATCATTGTCTGATTAGGTTAATTCAAAAGCCTTGTCTTTGAGCTCTGAAATTCTTTCCTTTACTTGTTTTAGTCTATTGTTGAAACTTTCCACTGCATTTTGTATTTCCCTAAATGTGCCTTTCATTTCCAGAAGTTCTGATTGGTTTTTCTTTGTGATATCTATCTCTCTGGAAAATTTTTCATTTATATCCTGAATTTTTTTTTTTAATTTTTTAGGTTGTTTTGCACCTTTCTGTGATATCTTGTTGAGTAGCTTAATAATGAACCTTCTGAATTCATTATCTGGTATTTTAAATATTTTATCTTTGTTTGGATTTATTGCCGGGGAGCTAGTGTGATCTTTTTGAGGTGATTTGTGTGACCCCAGGGTTTTGGGGTGACAAAATCTTGTTTTGTCATATTACCATAATTACTTTTCTGATGTCTTCTCATTTTGATAGACTATTTCTTCTAATTGTTCTTGAATTTATTTTTGATTTCCTTGTTTTTCTTTAATTTCTTTTTTCCCTTTTAAGGATCTGACTTTAATGTTTATAGTTTATAATAGCCTAATTGGGTTCTTAGTGCTATTAGGTGTGAAGACTTACATGAATTCCTTGGTTATAGAGAGTCTTTGTATCACGGCTTCCTCAGATGCTGGTTGTAGTAGCTATATACTCAGTGTGTGGGCAAGTTCACTGTCTCCTATAGGATTGGAATGGCAGCAGTGTCTTGAAGCTTATCTTATTCTCCTGTTGTGTGCACTTTTTTATTTATTCAATTTTTTCCCAGTATTTTATTTATCAAGTTTATTTTATTTATTGAGTATCCCCTACCCAGGGATACCACCCCAGACCAGTAGAGGTTGTATCTCTGGATGGGAACCATTTGTAGTTAAAGCAGGTGGATAAATGAAGTACCCAATGTGGTTGGGAGAGCTCTCAATTGGATTCACTCTCTTATCAACGTAAAGGGTGGAAGCTACTTCAGCTCCCATACCAGGTTGACAGGAAAGCTATGCACTTCCCAGCCTCACTCTTGTCCCAGTGTTCAGAATCTTGAGATCAGACAGGTACCTCTTTTCATCTATAGAAATGTTGATGTTCCAAGTTGGGAGAAAGTGTGACTGCCTCTCATGCAAGCCTGAACCTGAGGAGTGCTCCTCCTGTGGAGATGCAGTCATTCTGAAGTGGTCCAGGAAAGCTGTGTATAGGTGTACCCATGCAGAGCTTCTTTAGGAGAAGCCCTAGCTATGTCTGCATTGATGGACAAGGAGGGAAAGAAGACCCCTTCTCCAAGACCCTTCATGAGCACCAAGGCCACTTGACTGTTGGTGGTAGAGGTTTAGACTTTCCCTACTAAATCTAGCACTGAAATTGTGTCTCTGCTGAAAGAAACTTCCCACCAGTGTAAAGATCTGGAACTCAAGTCCTGCTATCTGGATATTTTTGTCCTACAGGATATTGTCTTGATGTGATGCTCTTTCCATTACACTAGGAGTAGAAGATCCTGAGAGCCACACTACAGTGATAGATTGCTATTGCTCTTCTGGGTCTAGCCACCCAGTGGGGTTGCTCAACTCTGGGCTAGTGCTGGGGAATATTGGCAAGGGATCCTGTGATGTGACCTGTCTTCATATCTCCCAGCAGTGGATACCAGCACCAGCTCTCATGATGGTGTCAGGGAAGGGACATAGACTCTGTGAGATTCCTTGGTTACAGATAGCCATTTTGTGTTGGCTTTCTCAAATGCTGGATATAATAATAGTGAACATGTCTCAGGGCCAGACTCAAGACTTCTTGTTAGTCAAGTAGTTGCAGGCAACGGGGACAGTTGAGATTACAAACAAGTTTTCTTCTTCCTGTGTGCAATGTTATTCTACCTAGGGATGCTGTAATGAACTGTGTTTGTTGGCCTCCAGCTCTTGCAGAAGAGCACCAGTTGTGAGATTTGGGCTTGCCTTATGTTGCCCCAGGGAGGTATTCTGGTTTCTCAGGTGATGGGCAGGGTCACAGAGTTCCCAAAAGTTTATGTCCTTTGTGTTAAGCTACCAGGGTAGGTGGAGGGGCATAACCAGGTTGGGTCAGTGTTAGGCAGGTCTGCACTCTGACTCTCCTGGAGTGGGGCTAGCTGCAGCTGCTCTGAGGGCAAGGAGATGGTTCTTAGGCCAATAGGGTAATGTTGCAGAGGGGAGTATAACTCTGCTGCATAGAAGCATTCACGCAGGGAGTGGGGAGTAGCAGGTGGCAGTAAGCCTCACTGAGATCCCATACAGTTGGCAAGGCAGATCTCAGTTCCACAGCGCTCTGTTGCCCAGGCTGCTGAGTGAAGGTGCGAAGAGCACTGGACTAAGTTCCAAGTAGCCTGTGCTCAGAACTCAGAACTGCCCTGGGCCAAAAGTTTTCCTGTAGAGATAGCAACTGTGGCTTTCAAGCTATGCCCCTCTTCATCCAACTGCAAGGCCGGGCACAAGTCTTTGGCATATGTGTCTGCAGCACACTTCTTTCTTGCCCCCCGGTTTTTAGCCAGTTGGGAGCTTCTTTCAATCTGCGACCCCTGCCTGAACTAGTTGGCTGACTTCACCGAGGTCCCCTGTGAGATAAAATAAGAAATGGCCTCCTTCAGTCCATGCTGGAGAGTGGGAACGCCTTTGTGGCATTTGTCACTGCAGCTTCTACTTTATTTCTCACCTCTCCCTACATCAGTTCCAGGTCTCGGTAGGATAAGGCTTTCCCCATGGTCTAAATTTTCAGATTCCTTGGTGGGAAAGGGTATTCTGGAGGCAGTTTCTCCTCTTCTCACACTCTGGGCACTTACAGTTTTTCATCTGTCTTACAGTGTAGGCTGCAGCCTGCCACTTCTTTCAAAGGGTCTGTGAATTCTTTCAGTTTTTCTATTAAGTTCCTGCATTGCTTCTTGGAAAAAAGTTCACAGTGTGAATATCTACACATTATTCTGTCCTTCCAAGTGGGAGGGACATGATAACACTGCCTCTGATCCACAATCTTGGGGAAAAAAGTCTGATCAGGATGATTTTACATAGGCTATAAAATCATAGAGAACTATAATCATATTAGTTTTTGTTATGTCCTGGATGACTTTCCTTAATATCTTATTATTCTGAATCTCAATTGTCCCTTTCACCAGAGTGTGAGGGGGTAAAGTACAAAATAATGGAGCCCTATGAGTATTAAACAACGTATAACTAAAGTATCTTGAATGGAGTTTCATAAATGTCATCATGTTAAAAATGTTATTCTCTTTAATTTCTAAACAACAGGAATAATTATTATTGTCCATTGGGTTCAGTGGATGAGAAAATTAGACAATTCAAGTGTTTTATAAATTCTATCAAACACAATTCAGATAATGAGCATAACTATTGATATCAATTTTCACTTATTGAAAATTTTAATTCCATTGTTCAGCAATTTTACTATTTATGCAATAGATAGTAGTATTTACAAGGATAGGTCATATCAAAATAAAATACAACAAGAAAGCGAATATTTTTTGATAGCAGTCATCAGTTTTGAAGCAGTGGAAAAATGTCTAAATATTAGGTGGGGCAAACTAATAAAACTGGGTCATATTTTTATTCAACACAATTCTTTACTTTTACCCTGCAGCTTTGGTGGACTTTCCATTGACCAGAGTTGGTCCAACCAGCCTTGGAAAGCTCACTGAAAAAACTTCAACTGGACTCTGTTGACCTTTATCTTATTCATTTCCTAATGGCTCTCAAGATTGGCAGTTTGTGAGATCAAACTTCTTTCTCTTCTGTTGTCAGCATGACCATCCTTTACATTAATGGTTCAATTAAGCTTCTTCTTAAGAGGATGTAGGTATTATTACATGAGAGAAGAGTCCTAAGTATAATGCTTAACCCCTGTTTTATTGAATAAATAGTGAAACCTTCCTTCTCTAATATATGATGACAATAGAAGACAATGCATCAACCTCAAAGCCTCTGCCTCAAAAACTCGAGAAAGTAACAGTAGCCACCTTCAAGGCTCTGTCTTAATTGGGGTTCCTGAGTCCATCTCATAGGATGTTCACAGATACAGAGATCCACGCAGCTGTGGTACTCCAAAAAAACTGCTGCACATGTGGTGCACAGTGAGTTTCCATCATCTCTCCTCATTTTAAGCTGAAGTAGATTTGGTGGAATTCACTCTGGGTGAGTCTTAAAAAGGAAACCATAATAGGACCTGAGAATCCTTGCCTTTTTCACTAAGGCCTGTTTCACCATGGAGTTTGTAGCTTTGCTTAGTCATGAATTTCGGTTGTGTATAACTTTTAAATTTATAGAAAAAAACCCAGTCTAGTTTATTATGAATACATTTAAAGATTTGACATAGACTCTAAAAATGTGACCTTTTCTCCATAATTATCTGTGAACTCCAAGAGGTTTTCTGGATTTTTATTCCAGCCTTTTTCATTGTTGGCAATGATAGTTCAGAGGCAGCTCAAGGCTTGTGGTGATTAACATAAGAAAGCCTCTTTCAGTCTTACAACTTTCAAATTAATATTGAAAAGAACTTCCATTTGACCATGTTTAGTTTATGATCCTGCCCATGGACTATCAAGTCTTCAGGGGGATAAGGAGCTCTTATTGTATTTCCAGGGTCTAGAGTACAATTCTATGTTGCTGGATATCAAGGCTTTTCCAGTCAATGAGAGACGTTACCCCAGAGAAAATGATGGGAGCAGACAAAAGTCACCTGTGAAACCCCATTAGACCTGTAAAATGGTTATTTATTAATACATATAATAGAAGTAGGAGATTAAGGGAAGCCTGTCTCCTAAAGACATTCCTTAAAACTCCGTATGTGAAACACTTTGCTCACATCACTTTCCAGAACATTGGGCCACCTTCTTCATGGAGGACTAGTATCCTAAATTATACCTGGGAGCATGGCTATGGGTGGAGAAGTTAAATTGTGACATAATTAAAATGACTGCTTCTACTTCAGCCAGGTGAGAAGCTAATGCCAAAAGATTAAAATGCAAAAATAATATTAGGCAGAGTGGATCTCTGTGCCACATGGGAGGTGAGTGCTTGGAGGACAGAGTACGGAAAAGGTAGACAAGAGGGGGAAACCTGTTTCCCAGCTTCCATGTCCGAGAATGGAATATGCACTACTGGATCTAGAAATTAAGGAGCTTAACAAAGAAGTTTTGCTGAATGGTAAGAAAGAACACATGACTGAAATAGAATAGAGAGAAATGAAGGAGATAAACTGGGGACAAGGAGGACAGGTATTCCTCGCCCTCCATGTGCATTTATCTCTCCAGCTTCCTAAAGAGGATACAGAAATTCTTCCTCCTGTGGTCACTATCCTCTTCTGTTATCCATTTTAATTTTTGTCTTCTTGAGAATCACTGCTATTTTCATTGTCATCTCTTAAAAGTTGTTGCTTTAACAGTTCTGTCTTGCATTTATCATAATCTGCAGCCAACTGCACAAATAATTCCTCACAACCCCTTTCTCCCCAGGTCATGGAGAAGGGTAAGGATGCAGGAATGGCCAAGTCCATCGGGGTGTCCAACTTCAACCGCAGGCAGCTGGAGATGATCCTCAACAAGCCAGGACTCAAGTACAAGCTTGTCTGCAACCAGGTGAGGGGCCTCAGCCTCCTCTCCTTTCTCTTCTCAATGCCCATCTTCCTGTCCTACTGCCTGGTTTCCATTTGTTTTGTTTTACTTACTTTTGTGAAACAAAAGATTCTAGAAAGCAAAGCTTCTGTCTGGAAGAACATGGAGTACCCTCAATTGTACCTCTCCTTGGAGAAGTCTTAGTGAAAAAGGTGCAGAGACCTTCATGCTGAATTGTGTGTAATATTTTGGGACATAAATTTTTATCAAGGAGGACTGAAATGGTTAATCAGAACTCAGGGAGAAGGTGGACTTATCTCAAAGCTATGAAACACCACCAGAGAGTGGATAGGTCAAGACGGAGAAAAATGTGTATAATGATAGAAGGCATGAAAAAAATGGCATGAGCAGTAAATAAGGAGAGTGAGAATGAGAGAAGTTAGGACTATGGGTTTAAATGGGGTTTAGATATTTGAATACTTTTTCTTCGTATCTTTGCTTTCACAGTTCTTGAGCAGGTACTAAAAATTAACTGGAAACAATTAAAGTCATTCAGGTTAGGGAGAGGAAGTTACCCATTTATGAGAGCTGCTTTGAGAGATAAATTGAAAGGAAGTGGGGTTCTACCCCCACCTCTGCCTTGTGTAGAAAAGCCTGCCAATGTTGCCTCATTTAGACCCAGACTCCAAAACAGGAGACTTACAGCTGGATCACTAAGGAAGAGAGGTTCTAAAGCACAAAAAAAGAAAGCATTTCAATTTGGGACACTTACTTGCAGCTGAAAATGGGGAATGGACTATCAGCCTAAACTACTGTCCTGTCCAGCCTGCATTGATTTTAGTCCTCATGAGGTGGGAAATTAAAGAAATAAAGAAAATAAAATTTAAAAAATAGAAATAACCTTTCCTGTATTAGGCTGATTTGTCCCAGAGGCAGCAACAGGCACAGCCCAGACCCAGGAATAGTCTTGATAATACTATCTAAGAAGCTGGAACACAAAGTAATGTGCTCTGGAGACTCTCTCAGCATTCTCTCAACATAGGCAGAAGAAAAACAAACTTTCCTTTGTCTTATGGTATGAGTTTATAGATTGTTGTTCCCCATAACTAGTAACTTCAAGTATTCTGTTTTATCTAAGAAGTACAGCAAAGGTCATGAGAAGCCTGAGCAGGCCTGAACTACAGCTGTCTGGGCACCATAGTGAAGGTTATGAGATAAACCAGTGCAAGGCTCTTTTGAGCAAAACCTAGATAACTGATATCTAGTTTGCATAGCAACGGTCATGTGTAATCCTAAGTTATAACCTGTTACAATTTGATTAACTGCCTTTTTCCTGCCTTTGTATTCCTGCTTTCATGGCAGTGTAAGCCTGCTTCAAGCTAGTGCACCCCCTTTTTGAAGTGGTGTCTTTGTTCTGGGCCCAGTTTTTCTGATGTTAAATCCACTGGGTCTGGAAGTGCACTCAATCAAGATCCTCCTGCTTTACCCTGAGGTCTCTCTTGTCCTCCTGATTCCTGCAGTGTTTCTGGAGGGCCAGCCAGGAGGCGGAGATGACAGGTTGGCTGTCTCCTTTGCCTGTGGGTGGTCTGGGGTCCCCGACCATGGGACACCCATAACTTCAGGTGCCGCTGGGAGAACTTAAGCCCAGAGAAAGGAGCGGCTCTCCCGTGCCCCATTGCTCCACCCCTCACAGGGCAAGCGAACACAGAGGAGTTGCAGGATGATTCCAGGAATGGCATGCTTCCTTCAAAACAGCAGTAAGGTTTTGGGGCCCAAGGCAAGACCTGTCCCATAAGGATGGAAGGGGAGCCTGATCACCTCCTGGGGAGTGACTACTAATCTGACTCAGAGAGGCTGGGGCTGGCAAGAGTGGCTCACCAATTTGGGTGAAACTCACACCCCCAACCAACACAGGATGTGAGAGTGGCTTGCTAAGTCAGTTCAGGAGGAAACTGGAGGCAGTGAGAGTAGCTCACCGCCCCAGCCAGGAAGGGAACTGGGAGTGGGGAAGTGTGTGAGTACCCGTGAAAGAGATGGTTCCAGGAGGAACCGATGTGAGGATTGACGTGTGGGGGACACAGGTCTCTCAGTAGAGATCGTATGCTTTGTGCAAAGTGTAAGACTAACGAGGTGCAATCGGTCTGAAGTGAAAAGAAGAGTGAATGTGTTGCATCATTACTGGGGGGAAGTGAGAGGAAAATCGTCGAAACCCACCCCTTAGGATGTATGTTAAAGAACGTTAGGAAAGGTTTTGCAGGGG
The DNA here is from genome assembly GCF_009828535.3 of Hylobates moloch. Lineage (NCBI taxonomy): Eukaryota > Metazoa > Chordata > Mammalia > Primates > Hylobatidae > Hylobates > Hylobates moloch. The sequence continues at coordinate 4,909,071 of NW_026652277.1, read as the reverse complement.
ATTATGGAATTAAACTGACCCCCCAAAGGTTGAAAACTCTGTGAATTAGAATGGCCCTCTTTTGGTGTCAGCTGGCCGGCCAAAGGTACTATAGATAGGAAAACAACACGCTGTGTGTTTAAGGTGGTGACCGGGGTTGGAGGACAGTCAGGGCATTCAGAGACTCATGGCTGGATGCAGGATTCCCTAGCAGCTCGCTAGGGAATGCAGAATGCTCACAGCTCGAGCCAAGAGAAATCAGCTGTGCTGGCAGGTCTAAAGACTAGGTGAAAAGACACCTTTTCTACAAGACACTTGTCTAAAAGACAAGGTGAAAGCTTCACTGGTAAACACAGAGTTAAAAGGAAAGTCACAGGAGCTTGTAGTGTGAGCCCAGCCAAAAGTGAAAGCTTCACTGGCAAACACAGAGACAAAAGGAAAGCCACAGGAAAAACCAGTTTTGCAAGAACCACTGGAGGGAAGAGAGACCCCATCCTCCCTACATTCCAATCTACCTCCTTTACCAAGGCTAACTGCCGCTGAGGAGTCAAGTCCAAACGGGTACATGCCCCCAGTCTCACCCAAGAGAGAGGAATCAAAACTCCAGGAAATTAAAGTAAAAAGCTCAGAAAGTCAACCAGGCCATCTCAGCTCTTGCCACACCTTAGTTATGGAAATGCCTCTCAGGGAAAGAAGAGGACCCTCACTGGGACCCAAATGAGGCAGCCCAACTACAGCAGCTGCAGAGATACCAGGAGGCACTCCTGCAAGGTTTAAAGGAAGGCAGGAGAAAGGCAATCAATATAAGAAAAACCTCAGTTAGAATGGCCATCATTTAAAAAGTCAGGAAACAACAGGTGCTGGAGAGGATGTGGAGAAATAGGAACACTTTTACACTGTTGGTGGGACTGTAAACTAGTTCAACCATTGTGGACGTCAGTGTGGTGATTCCTCAGGGATCTAGAACTAGAAATACTATTTGACCCAGCCATCCCATTACTGGGTATATACCCAAAGGAGTATAAATCCTGCTGCTATAAAGGCATATGCACACGTATGTTTATTGTGGCACTATTCACAATAGCAAAGAGTTGGAACCAACCCAAATGTCCAACAATGGTAGACTGGATTAAGAAAATGTGGCACATATACACCATGGAATGCTACGCAGCCATAAAAAATGATAAGTTCATGTCCTTTGTAGGGACATGGATGAAACTGGAAAACATCATTCTCAGTAAACTATCGCAAGGACAAAAAACCAAACACTGCATGTTCTCACTCATAGGTGGGAATTGATCAATGAGAACTCATGGACACAGGAAGGGGAACATCACACTCTGGGGACTGTTGTGGGGTGGGGGGAGGGGGGAGGGACAGCATTAGGAGATATACCTAATGCTAAATGACAAGTTAATGGGTGCAGCAAAACAACATGGCACATGGATACATATGTAACCAAAAAAAGCTTTAAAAATGTTTCTATTAAAAATTATATATAATAATAAATAAAAATCTCAGAGATGCTCCAGGGTGCAGATGAGAGTCCCAGCCAGTTTTATGAAAGAATTTGTAAAGCATTTCAGTTGTACACTCTGTTTAACCCTGAGGCTGCTGAAAATCAGTGCACGGACATTTCTAGGGCAGGCTTAGGGAGATATCAGGCAAAAAATTTCAGAAGTGAGAAGCTCCGTAGGCATGAATGATACTCAACTTATTAAAGTGGCTACCGAGGTGTATGTTAACTGAGATGAGGAGGCAAAGAAGGAGGCTGAACAGAGGCTAAGGAAAAGGCTGATTTGCTAGCAGCAGCCCTCATGGGAAGGGAAGCTGGCTTTGCAAGGGGATGCAGATGTGGGTGTGAATGTGGTCATGGAGGTAGCCAGTCTGGACAGGGATTTGAGAGCTGGCCAAGGCTAGAAAAAGATCAATGTGCATGGTGCAAAGGAGAGGACACTGAAAGGATGAATGTCCAGAGAATTATAATAAAAAGAATGGTCAGGGCTAGCCATGATATGAGAAAGCCGCTGGCTGAGGGCTACTGCACCCGAGAGGAACCCAAGACCTTCTGCATGTGCTGTGAAAGGCAGGATATAAAGTGTCAAGGAGAAAGGCTCAAATTTGCTTGAAAGTGTCCAGTATTTGGGCTTCTATATGATCCAAGGGGAAAGATGGCTCAGTAGTGAATGAAAGCAGGCTGTTTGTGTACTTCCTACTCTAACCACCTGGCATCAGATAAGAGAGTTCCTAGGAGCAGCAAGGTTCTGCTGCATCTGGATCCCAAATTTCTCTCTCATGGCTAAGCCATTATATGAAGACACAAAGGGGGGATAGAAGGACCCCTCTCCTCTGGGAGGCTGACCAGGTGAAGGCCTTTAAAGAAATCAAAGGAGCCTTGACTCAGGCTCCAGCTTTAGGGCTGCCAGATCTAACTAAGCCTTTCTTTTTGTATGTCCATGAGCAAAATGGAATGGCCATAAGAGTTCTAACTGAAGCCATTGGATCATGGCATCACCTGGTGGCATACTCATCCAGGCAATTGGATTCTGTGGCACTTGGATGGCCTCCTTGTTTTAAGGCACTAGTTGCCCCTACTTTCCTGGCACAAGAAGTTAATGAACTGACTTTGGGACAGCAACTGACAATCCGGGTACCACACTCCATTTTAACTTTGATGGACAAAAAGGCGCACCATTGGTTATCAAATCCAAGGATGACTCAATACCAAGCACTCTTATGTGAAAATCCCTGCGTAACTTTAGAGACGGTGAGTACCCTAAACCCGGCTACCTTGCTCCCCATTGAGTCAGTGCCAGGAAGCCCCCTTCATTGCTGTGTGGATGTGATAGATGAAGTGTTCTCAAGCCAGAGAGATTTGACAGATTGGCCCCTGGGGGACCTGGACATTGAGTATTTTACTAATGAAGCAGTTTCATACTAGAGGGAGTCCACTAAGCTGGGTATGCAGTGGTGACTTTGGACTCAGTAGTAGAGGTGCAGTCTTTGCCTACAGGAACTTCTGCTCAGAAAGCAGAGCTAATAGCTCTGATAAGGGCTCTCTGGCTAGCAAAAGACCAAAAGGCAAATATTTACACAGACTCTAAATATGCTTTTGCCACTTTGCATGTTCATGGGTCTATTTACAGAGAAAGAGGATTTTTGACTGCAGGAGGGAAAGAAATAAAATACAAGGAAGAAATTCTACAGCTCTTAGATGCTGTGTGGGCCCTGAAGCAGGTGGCTTTAATGCACCGTATGGGGCACCAGAGGGCAGGAACATCAGAGGCAAGAAGAAACAGGCAGACAAAGAGGCAAAGTGGGCTGCAATGGTGACTCCACCTTCTAAAGAGGAAGACTTAGCTATGCCTCTCCTCCAGGAGATTCTCCTCCTGGAGACCCCAAGCTACACTCCAAATGAAAAGGCTGGGTTTGCCCAAGAAAATAGGAGCTACATTGAAAGAGGATGGTAGAACTTCTCTGATGGGAGGCTAGCCATACCTGAAATGGTGGCCCCCAGATTTGTAAAACGGTTCCACCAGGGAACTCACGTGGGAAAAATGGCACTAAAGATATTATTAGGGGGTCATTTCACTGCTATTACACAAGCTGTTTATGAACAGTGTTTAAGTTGTGCTCAGAGCAATCCTTGACAAGGGCCTACCTGGCCCCCGGGAATTCAGGAAACAGGAGCCATGCCCTATGAAAATCTGCCTATGGACTTCAATGAATTCCCCCGAGCAGGGGGCTATCGGTACATATTTGTGCTTGTCTGCACCTTTTCAGGGTGGGTCAAGACCTCCCGCACCTGGATAGAGAAGGCACGGGAGATAACAAAGGTGTTGTTAAGAGACATTATTCTCAGATTTGGACTACCCCTGACTCTAGAATCAGACGATGGACCAGCATTTGTGGCTGAAATAGTTCAGGACTTAAGTTGGCTATTAAAAATAAAATGCAAGTTACACACAGCCTACTGGACGCAGAGCTCAGGAAAATGGAGCACATGAACTGGATGCTCAAGCAGCTGTTGAAGAAATTTTGTCAGGAAACTCACCTGAGGTAGCATCAGGTCTTGCCCATGGTCCTCCTCCGAGTCAGGCGCACCCCCACAAAACAAACTGAGTATTCACCCTATGAGATCTTGTTTGGCTGGCCACCCCCAATCATAAGTCAGTTTAAAAGTGATGTCTGTGAGCTAGGAGAACTAACTTTAAGGAGGCAAATGTAGGCTTCAGGGATGGCCATGCAGAAAGTGCATGGCTGGGTGCAAGAACGAATGCCTGTAAGTCTAACTGACCCAGTACATCCTTTCAAACCTGAGGACTTTGTTTAGGTTAAGAAATGGAATCCAACTACTCTGGGACCCATATGTAATCTTGTCCACTCCCACTGCTATTAAAGTTGTAGGTATCATGCCTTGGATCCACCACAGTCAGCTGAAACTGGCAGCCCAGGACCAGTGGACCAGGCCAGCAGGACCCAGACCATCCAATCAGGCTGATCCTGCGACGAGACCACATTGCCAGTAGAGACAACAACAGCCCTGCTCTGGTCACTCCAGAGGCTGACCAGTCTATGCATGGTGGAAGCTTGAGGAAACAGCAAGCCGTGCTCTAGTCACCCCGGAAGATGACTAGTCTATGCAGGGCCGAATCTTGAAGAGTCAGTCATCTTCAGATGAGTAAATGTGGCCAGAAATCTTAGGCCCAATAATCTTTCTTATATTATTAATTTTACTTTTGTTGTTCTGTCACTTTGGTTAACTCCCTCCTCTGGGAAAACATCTCTTCTGCCCATGCTGGGTATAAGAATGCTACACTTTGCTTTACTTTTGATGATCCCCATATCTATGCTAGAAGAAGAAGGGCCCATAGAATGGCCCTCACTGCATGCACACTACATGGATAAGAAACACAGTAGTTAAGACTTGATCGTACCACACATACTATGGGTACCTGGGCACAAGATATGTTATGGGGGTACCATACCCCTATTTCCATGCTTAATTGCATCATAAGGTTGCAGGCGGTACTTGAAATCATCACTAATGAGACAACAAATGTAATAAACTTGCTGGCACAGCAAGCCACAAAAATGAGAACTGCCATTTACCAAAACAGGTTAGCCTTGGACTACCTCCTAGCCCAGGAAAGAGTATGTGAAAAGTTCAATCTAACTAATTGCTGCCTAGAAATTAATAATAACAAGAAAGCCATCATGGAAATAAGTGCAAGGATGTGAAAGTTAGCTCATGTCCCAGTTCAGACCTGGAAACCCAAATGGTCTCCAGATTCCCTCTTCAGAGATTGGTTTTCATCCTTTGGTGGTTTTAAAACATTAGGGGTAGTGTTGGCTACATTAAGAGGTTGCTTAATACTCCCTTGCCTCTTACCCCTACTCATCAGAAGCATCCAATCAACCATAAAAGCCATAGTTAACATAACCATCTCCACTCAACTAATGACCCTAACCAAGTATCAACCCATACCAAACATAGAATAGCTAACTTGTCATGAAGAACTAAGTAATAGTGATGCCTTCTATTAAATTTCATTTATAGGAGGCATCAAAGAGGGGAATGAGGTGGAAAATTAAAGACATAAAAAATTAAGTTAAAAAAAGAGAAATAAGATTTCCTGTGTTAGGCTGACTTGTCCCAGTGGTAGCAACAGGCACAGCCCAGACCCAGGAATAATCTTGATAATACTATCTAAGAAGCTAGGACACAAAGCAATGTTCTCTGGAGACTCTCCCAGCGCTCCCTCCACAAAGGGAGAGGGAAAACAAATTTTCCTTTGTCTTATGGTATGAGTTTATAGATTCTTGTTCTCCATAACTGGTAACTTCAAGTATTCTGTTTTATCTAAGAAGTACAGCAAAGGTCATGAGAAGCCTGAGCAGGCCTGAACTACAGCTGTCTGGGCACCATAGTGAAGGTTATGAGATAAACCAGTGCAAGGCTCTTTTGAGCAAAACCTAGATAACAGACACCTTGTTTGCATAGCAACGGTCATGTGTAATCCTGAGTTATGAACCTGTTACAATTTGATTAACTGTCTTTGTCCTGCCTTTGTATCCCTGCTTTCATGGCAGTGTAAGCCTGCTTCAAGCTAGCACACCCTCTTTTTGAAGTGTGTATAAAAGTCAAGTGGTGTCTTTGTTCTGGGCCCAGTTTTTCAGATGTTAATTCTGCTGGGTTTGAGTGCACTCAGTAAGGATCCTCCTGCTTTACTCCGACACTTCCACATTGTTATTTGGCATTTGAACTGTTCTGGAAAAACAACTGTCTTATTCAGACTGCTATCCAATAAATTTGTAAATATCATACCTACGAAAGGCGTTGACACTAAGATAATTACAATAACCTTGGAAAATCCTAAAACAGTCACTTTTTACTTCTGGGATGTAGGTGGCCAGGAGAAATTAGGGACACTGTAGAAGTCATATACCAGATGCACAGATGGCATTATGTTTCTTGTGGACTCTGTTGATGTTGAAAGAAGGGAAGAATCCAAAGCTGAACTTTGTAAAATAACTGGGATATAAGAAAATCAAGATGTCCCTGTACTTACAGGTGCTAAGAAACAAGACTTGAAGAACCTGTCTCTCTCAGAAATTGAGAGATTGTTAGCAATGGCTGAACTGAGCTCATCAACTGCTTGGCATTTGCAGCCTACCTGTGCAATCATAGGACATGAAATGAAGGAGTTGAGAAACTCCATGATGTGATGCTTAAAAGAAGAAAAATGTTGCAGTAATAGAAAAAGAGAAGATGAATATGATACTTTTTCTATATATATGTGGAATAGATTTTTTTCTGGTCTGATTTTGACAAAAGGAAGAGTGTCTACTGCCTAGTTTTCCTGTGTGCCCTCCTGGGTGCTACTAACACTTCGTCTTGTTGAAGAATCAGATGCCCAGCTCTGTGGGTTTGTGGAAGATGTGTAAATGCAGTGATGCTTGAAGTCATCTCTTCTCCCTAGCCCACAAATATTTTGTACAATCATTTTGGGAAGTCAAGAAAGTATAGTAAATTGACCAGAACACAACTGTGGAAATTTGACGTTAAGTTTGTGAAATAAAACTTTAAACAGTGACAAAAAGGAAGTTACCTGTTTATGGAGATAACTGGTTTTGGTGGATGAAACCAACACTGAGGAAAACTTAACAGAACATTGAGCTCACGTTGTGACTGCCCACGTCTTATTCAAATGCTCCTCTTTGCTTTCTGTCATCAAATCAACTGCTTAGACATATCTCTTCTGTGTATGGTTCTGTTTTCTTTTTTATTTTATTATTTTTTTCTTTTTTATTATTATTATACATTAAGTTTTAGGGTACATGTGAACAATGTGCAGGTTTGTTACATATGTATCCATGTGCCATGTTGGTGTGCTGCACCCATTAACTCGTCATTTAGCATTAGGTATATCTCCTAATGCTATCCCTCCCCCCACGCCCCACCCCACAACAGTCCCTGGAGTGTGATGTTCCCCTTCCTGTGTCCATGTGTTCTCATTGTTCAATTCCCACCTATGAGTAAGAACATGAGGTGGTTGGTTTTTTGTCCTTGCGATAGTTTACTGAGAATGATGATTTCCAGTTTCATCCATGTCCCTACAAAGGTCATGAACTCATCATTTTTTATGGCTGCATAGTATTCCATGGTGTATATGTGCCACATTTTCTTAATCCATTCTACCATTGTTGGACATTTGGGTTGATTCCAAGTCTTTGCTGTTGTGAATAGTGCCACAATAAACATACATGTGCATGTGTCTTTATAGCAGCATGATTTATTGTCCCCTGGGTATATACCCAGTAATGGGATGGCTGGGTCAAATAGTATTTCTAGTTCTAGATCCCTGAAGAATCGCCACACTGACGTCCACAATGGTTGAACTAGTTTACAGTCCCACCAACAGTGTAAAGGTGTTGCTATTTCTCCACGTCCTCTCTAGCACCTGTTGTTTCCTGACTTTTTAATGATGGCCATTCTAACTGGTGTGAGATGGTATCTCATTGTGATTTTGATATGCATTTCTCTGATGGCCAGTGATGATGAGCATTTTTTCATATGTTTTTTGGCTGCATAAATGTCTTCTTTTGAGAAGTGTCTGGTCATGTCCTTCGCCCACTTTTTGATGAGGTTGTTTGTTTTTTTCTTGTAAATTTGTTTGAGTTCATTGTAGATTCTGGATATTAGCCCTTTGTCAGATGAGTAGGTTGTGAAAATTTTCTCCCATTTGTAGGTTGCCTGTTCAATCTGATGGTGGTTTCTTTTGCTGTGCAGAAGCTCTTTGTTTAATTAGATCCCATTTGTCAATTTTGGCTTTTGTTGCCATTGCTTTTGGTGTTTTAGACATGAAGTACTTGCCCATGCCTATGCCCTGAATGGTATTGCCTAGGTTTCCTTCTAGAGTTTTTATGGTTTTAGGTCTAACATGTAGGTCTTTAATCCATCTTGAATTAATTTTTGTATAAGGTGTAAGGAAGGGATCCAGTTTCAGCTTTCTACATATGGCTAGCCAATTTTCCCAGCACCATTTATTAAATAGGGAATCCTTTCCCCATTTCTTGTTTTTGTCAGGTTTGTCAAAGATCAGATAGTTGTAGATATGTGGCGTTATTTCTGAGGGCTCTGTTCTGTTCCATTGATCTATATCTCTGTTTTGGTACCAGTACCATGCTGTTTTGCTTACTGTAGCCTTGTAGTATAGTTGGAAGTCATGTAGCATGATGCCTCCAGCTTTGTTCTTTTGGCTTAGGATTGACTTGGCAATGGGGGCTCTTTTTTGGTTCCATGTGAACTTTAAAGTAGTTTTTTCCAATTCTGTGAAGAAAGTCATTGGTAGCTTGATGGGGATGGCACTGAATCTGTAAATTACCTTGGGCTGTATGGCCATTTTCACGATATTGATTCTTCCAACCCATGAGCAGGGAATGTTCTTCCATTTGTTTGTATCCTCTTTTATTTTATTGAGCAGTGGTTTGTAGTTCTCCTTGAAGAGGTCCTTCATGTCCCTCGTAAGCTGGATTCCTAGGTATTTTATTCTCTTTGAAGCAATTGTGAATGGGAGTGCACTCATGATTTGGCTCTCTGTTTGTCTGTTATTGGTGTATAAGAATGCTTGTGATTTTTGTACATTGATTTTGTATCCTGAGACTTTGCTGAAGTTGCTAATCAGCTTAAGGAGATTTTGGGCTGAGATGATGGGGTTTTCTAGATATACAATCATGTCATCTGCAAACAGGGACAATTTGATTTCCTCTTTTCCTAATTGAATACCCTTTATTTCCTTCTCCTGCCTGATTGCCCTGGCCAGAACTTCCAGCACTATGTTGAATAGGAGTGGTGAGAGAGGGCATCCCTGTCTTGTGCCAGTTTTCAAAGGGAATGCTTTCAGTTTTTGCCCATTCAGTATGATATTGGATGTGGGTTTGTCATAGATAGCTCTTATTATTTTGAGATACGTCCCATCAATGCCTAATTTATTGAGGGTTTTTAGCATGAAGCTTTGTTGAATTTTGTCAAAGGCCTTTTCTGCATCTATTGAGATAATCATGTGGTTTTCGTCTTTGATTCTGTTTATATGCTGGATTACATTTATTGATTTGCATATGTTGAACCAGCCTTGCATCCCAGGGATGAAGCCCACTTGATCATGGTGGATAAGCCTTTTGATGTGCTGCCAGATTCGGTTTGCCAGTATTTTATTGAGGATTTTTGCATCAATGTTCATCAAGGATATTGGTCTGAAATTCTCTTTTTTGGTTGTGTCTCTGCCGGGCTTTGGTATCAGGATGATGCTGGCCTCATAAAATGAGTTAGGGAGGATTCCCTCTTTTTCTATTGATGGAAATAGTTTCAGAAGGAATGGTACCAGTTCTTCCTTGTACCTCTGTTAGAGTTCGGCTGTGAATCCATCTGGTCCTGGACTCTTTTTGGTTGGTAAGCTATTGATTATTGCCACAATTTCAGAACCTGTTATTGGTCTATTCAGAGATTCGACTTCTTCCTGATTTAGTCTTGGGAGGGTGTATTTGTCGAGGAATTTATCCATTTCTTCTAGATTTTCTAGTTTATTTGCATAAGGTGTCTGTAGTATTCTCTGATGGTAGTTTGTATTTCTGTGGGATCGGTGGTGATATCCCCTTTATCAATTTTTATTGCACCTATTTGATTCTTCTCTCTTTTCTTCTTTATTAGTCTTGCTAGTGGTCTATCAATTTTGTTGATCTTTTCAGAAAACCAGCTCCTGGATTCATTAATTTTTTGAAGGGTTTTTTGTGTCTCTATTTCCTTCAGTTCTGCTCTGATTTTAGTTATTTCTTGCTGTCTGCTAGCTTTTGAATGTGTTTGCTCTTGCTTTTCTAGTTCTTTTAATTGTGATGTTAGGGTGTCAATTTTGGATCTTTCCTGCTTTCTCTTGTGGGCATTTAGTGCTATAAATTTCCCTTGACACACTGCTTTGAATGTGTCCCAGAGATTCTGGTATGTTGTGTCTTTGTTCTCATTGGTTTCAAAGAACATCTTTATTTCTGCCTTCATTTCGTTATGTACCCAGTAGTCATTCAGGAGGAGCTTGTTCAGTTTCCATGTAGTTGAGCAGTTTTGAGTGAGTTTCTTAATCCTGAGGTCTAGTTTGATTGCACTGTGGTCTGAGAGACAGTTTGTTATAATTTCTGTTCTTTTACATTTGCTGAGGAGTGCTTTACTTCCAACTATGTGGTCAGTTTTGGAATAGGTGTGGTGTGGTGCTGAAAAAAATGTATATTCTGTTGATTTGGGGTGGAGAGTTCTGTAGATATCTATTCGGTCTGCTTGGTGCAGAGCTGAGTTCAATTCCTGGGTATCCTTGTTAACTTTCTGTGTCGTTGATCTGTCTAATGACAGTGGGGTGTTAAAGTCTCCCATTATTATTGTGTGGGAGTCTAAGTCTCTTTGTAGGTCACTCATGACTTGCTTTATGAATCTGGCTGCCCCTGTATTGGGTGCATATGTATTTAGGATAGTTAGCTCTTCTTGTTGAATTGATCCCTTTACCATTATGTAATGGCCTTCTTTGTCTCTTTTGATCTTTGTTGGTTTAAAGTCTGTTTTATCAGAGACTAAGATTGCAACCCCTGCCTTTTTTTGTTTTCCATTTGCTTGGTAGGTCTTCCTCCATCCTTTTATTTTGAGCCTATGTGTGTCTCTGCACGTGGGATGGGTTTCCTGAGTACAGCACACCGATGGGTCTTGACTCCTTATCCAATTTGCCAGTCTGTGTCTTTTAATTGGAGCATTTAGTCCATTTACATTTAAAGTTAATATTGTTATGTGTGAATTTGATCCTGTCATTATGATGTTAGCTGGTTATTTTGCTCGTTAGTTGATGCAGTTTCTTCCTAGCCTTGATGGTCTTTACAATTTGCCCTGATTTTGCAGTGGCTGGTACCGGTTGTTCTTTTCCATGTTTAGTGCCTCCTTTGGGACCTCTTTTAGGGCAGGCCTGGTGGTGACAAAATCTCTCAGCATTTGCTTGTCTGTAAAGTATTTTATTTCTCCTTCACTTATGAAGCTTAGTTTGGCTGGATATGAAATTCTGGGTTGAAAATTCTTTTCTTTAAGAATGTTGAATATTGACCCCCACTCTCTTCTGGCTTGTAGAGTTTCTGCAGAGAGATCAGCTGTTAGTCTGATGGGCTTCCTTTTGTGGGTAACCCGACCTTTCTCTCTGGCTGCTCATAACATTTTTTCCTTCATTTCAACTTTGGTGAATCTGAGAATTATGTGTCTTGGAGTTGCTCTTCTCGAGGAGTATCTTTGTGGCATTCTCTGTATTTCCTGAATCTGAATGTCAGCCTGCCTTCCTAGATTGGGGAAGTTCTCCTGGGTAGTATCCTGCAGAGTGTTTTCCAACTTGATTCCATTCTCCCCGTCACTTTCAGGTACACCAATCAGACGTAGATTTGGTCTTTTCACATAGTCCCATATTTCTTGGAGGCTTTGTTCGTTTCTTTTTATTCTTTTTTCTCTAAACTTCCCTTCTCACTTCATTCATTTCATCTTCCATCACTGATACCCTTTCTTCCAGTTGATCGCATCAGCTCCTGAGGCTTCTGCATTCTTCACGTAGTTCTCGCATCATGGCTTTCAGCTCCATCAACTCCTTTATGCACTTCTCTGTATTGGTTATTCTAGTTATACGTTTGTCTAATTTTTTTTCAAAGTTTTTAATTTCTTTGCCATTGGTTTGAATTTCCTCCTGTAGCTCAGAGTAGTTTGATCGTCTGAAGCCTTCTTCTCTCAACTCGTCAAAGTCATTCTCCATCCAGCTTTGTTCTGTTGCTGGTGAGGAACTGCATTCCTTTGGAGGAGGAGAGGCGTTCTGTTTTTTAGAGTTTCCAGTTTTTCTGCTCTGTTTTTTCCCCATCTTTTGGTTTTATCTACTTTTGGTCTTTGATGATGGTGATGTACAGATGGGTTTTTGGTGTGGATGTCCTTTCTGTTTGTTAGTTTTCCTTCTAACAGACAGGACCCTCCACTGCAGGTCTATTGGAGTTTGCTAGAGGTCCACTCCAGACCCTGTTTGCCTGGGTGTCAGCAGTGGTGGCTGCAGAACAGTGGATTTTCGTGAACCACAGATACTGCTACCTGATTATTCCTCTGGAAGTTTTGTCTCAGAGGAGTACCCGGCCGTGTGAGGTGTCAGTCTGCCCCTACTGGGGGCTGCCTCCCAGTTAGGCTGCTCGGGGGTCAGGGACCCACTTGAGGAGGCAGTCTGCCTGTTGTCAGATCTCCAACTGTGTGCTGGGAGAACCACTACTCTCTTCAAAGCTGTCAAACAGGGACATTTAAGTCTGCAGAGGTTCCTGCTGTCTTTTTGTTTGTCTGTGCCCTGCCCCCAGAGGTGGAGCCTACAGAGGCAGGCAGGCATCCTTGAGCTGTGGTGGGCTCCACCCAGTTCGAGGTTCTTGGCTGCTTTGTTTACCTGAGCAAGGCTGGGCAATGGCAGGTGCCCCTCCTGCAGCCTCGCTGCCACCTTGCAGTTTGATCTCAGACTGCTGTGCTAGCAATCAGTGCGACTCCATGGGCGTAGGACCCTCCAAGCCAGGTGCAGGATATAGCCTCCTGGTGTGCCGTTTTTTAAGCCCATCGGAAAAGCCCAGTATTAGGGTGGGAGTGACCCGATTTTCCAGGTGCTGTCTGTCACCCCTTTCTTTGACTAGGAAAGGGAACTCCCTGACCCCTTGTGCTTCCCACGTGAGGCAATGCCTCGCCCTGCTCTGGCTCGTGCACAGTGCGCTGCACCCACTGTCCTGCACCCACTGTCTGGCACTCCCTAGTGAGAGGAACCTGGTACCTCAGATGGAAATGCAGAAATCACCAGTCTTCTGCATGGCTCATGCTGGGAGCTGTAGACTGGAGCTCTTCCTATTTGGCCATCTTGGCTCCACCCCGCCATGGTTCTGTTTTCTGACTTACTTTTTTACAACTTAGAGTCAATGAGTACAGATCTACAGATGAAACATGTAGTATTTAAAATGTATGTATTTGGTAATATCATAATACAAAGTCATGATTTTCAAATAAAAAGTTAAGGAATTAATGTGGTTTTAATATTAATTTTCCTCTATTATGACAATTTTCAAACTTGTGAGAAATTTGAAGGGATAATATAGGACATCCATGTTACCATCTATATCCAAAATTATTGACACTTTGCCATCAACCTGATAAATATATAGGCATACATATGTGAATATATATGCCTGCATGTAGTATTTGTAGAATTTCTTCAAAGTTAACTGTAGTGATCAAAATTCACCTCTACAGACCTTTCAAAGCTAGCATAGGAATGAAGATATTCTCCCAGTAACAGTACAGCTGTTATATCTAAGGAAGTACAAATAATGACCTCAGATTATTTAATACCCGATCTGTATTGAGATTTACCATTGTTTCATTGAATGGTATTTTATAACTCTTATTTTTAACTATAAACAGCAGATGAAAAAAATTAAAGATACCATATAATACAAAAAGATATTAAGTACTAAAAGTATATCTAATAAAAGATGTGTACAACTTTTACAGAGAAAATTATAAAACAATGAGACATGTTAAATAAGTGGTAAATAAATATGTATCATGAAAAAAAATCCAATTGTGACTTTCATCTTACCGTACTTTGATCAGTTAACTTTTTTTTATGTTTTCAAAGGTACTTTTCTATAAATTAGAAGTTATACTTGAATGCTTTATGTCATCGAGGTTAAACATTTTTGGAGATAAACTATCTCTACCTTGCTGTATCCCTGAAATTACACTACAGTAGCCAGCATGAAATGACAGATTGCCCCACAATTAGTCATGCTAATTTTGATCACTTGGTTAAGTTAATGGTGGCCAGATCTAATCTTCATAGAGATGTGTTTTCCCCTTTGCAATTACTAGTAATCTGCTGGATGATAATTATCAAAAGGGGAAGTTATATTCCACAACATATTTCCACATAATGATTGAGTATATAGCAATGATGTTTTAATTTTTTGTATCGTATTACTATTTTATTATTGTATTTGTTCTTTCCTTGGGGATTTAAAGTAATTACTTTCAATTTTAACTACTATTTTTGTTACTTTCAATTTTAACTACTAATAAAATGTTATTACATTTTATTATGAAAAAAATCCCTCACCAAGAAAAGAAATAGTTATCCCTCTCAGAAATGCTAAAAGCTTAACTCTTTCCCTTTAATTATTCTATCCTAGAAAGAAATTACTGCAATAATCACCTTCAGTGGAGGCAAATATTTTTGCTCTCTCTTTTAATCACTCATGATTATGAACCCATGAATTGTTTTTGCTATAATTTATGATTGATTTTACTTATTATTGTTTTTGATGTTCAAATCTGTACAAACATTACCAGTAATATCCCTATAAAACTACTTCTTTTGCATTTTAAACCTGGCCTCATGAGTCTTTGAAGAAATTTTTACTTTCTGGCACAATTTGATGTCCAAAGCTCAGAATCCTACCCTATCCCAGAGCTGGAATTGGCTGCATGCCCTTCTAGTGGTCAAAGGTAGTTAGATACTGGATCTGGTCCCTGGAGTTGCATGTGCTCAGAAATGACATTTCTATGTATACTTTTAGGAAACAGCAATATAAAATTTATTTTGATGGAAAAGATAATTACTTGACAGTGATATTGTCAGTTCAAATTTGATGCTACACATATTTATTCAC
This sequence comes from Hylobates moloch, assembly GCF_009828535.3. Lineage (NCBI taxonomy): Eukaryota > Metazoa > Chordata > Mammalia > Primates > Hylobatidae > Hylobates > Hylobates moloch. The sequence goes on along the minus strand of NW_026652277.1, from coordinate 4,893,852 downwards.
CTTTTTTTACTTTAATCTGTAATCTTTTTATATTGACATAACGGTTTCATATTATCTGATGTTTTTCTATCTTTGTCATCTGCAGGTGGAATGTCATCCTTACCTCAACAAAGCAAACTGCTGGATTTCCACAAGTCAAAAGACATTGTTCTGGTTGCCCATAGTGCTCTGGGAACCCAACGACATGAACTATGGTAATAAGAGCATCAGGAAGTTTACCTAAAATGCCATTTTGATGAAGTATTTTAATTATATGGTACTCTCTTTCCTGGAGTTCACTCTCAGTGAGTCAAGGTAAGGTGAGAATTTGCATTTCTGACGAGATCCCAGGTGATGCTGCTGCTGCTGTTCAGGGGCCTCACTTGAGATGCTCTGGTGCAGAATGAACACCTTAGTCTGTTTAGGGAGCCGCCTAACAAACTGAATCCAGCCTCAGGGCTTCAGCATTTCTGTGTTTCCTTCCAGGGTGGACCAGAACTCACCAGTTCTTTTGGAGGACCCATTTCTTTGTGTCATGGCAAAAAAGCCCAAGTGACCCCAGCCCTGATTGCCCTGTGCTACCAGCTGCAGTCTGGGGCTGTGGTCCTGGTCAAGAGCTCCAATGAACAGCAGATCAGAGAGAACATGCAGATGAGGAGTTGGGTGGGCATTAGGACTCCTGCATCGTGTCCTTCACACATGTGCTTCTTGTAAGGCGAGAGCAGGATACTGTTGGACTAAATCCATTTCCTGGGCGTTTCCTATGCACAAATGCTTTGTGTGCATCCTAAAGGTTTTCTACTCTACCACAGAAGAGGCAGCATGGGTGGAGAGAATTAGGATGGGACCAAAACCAGAGATTTGGGTTTCAACATTAAGTTGGCAATTTATTATGCATCCCTGTGCTAGGAACATCTGCTTTTCTTGATTTTCTGAAATGAGGAGTGGGATTAGGTGTTCTCTAGTCTCCAAATCATTGCTGATTTTTTTCATTTGCTTGTTTACTTAGTATAAATTTCATATATTCTCTTACAGTTTTCTTTATAGTACTGCGTGTTGAAGTCGTTGGGTATTTTTATTAGGTTGCTTGTCTTTTTCTATGTGTAGAAGACCATAATTATACTAATACATTTGCCCCAGAAAAAGCGTTGCCTGATCAACTGTTCTACTTGCTCACCTCATGACCCCTGAATACTGTCTATTTGCAGCTGTGTTTGCTTGTCATTATAAAAAATGTGTTCTGACTAATCTTTGAGATACATAGATGTTATGCTCAGAGTTCTACCCTTTGAATGAATTTCTCTTACTTAAGTGTAGTTTCGTTTCTTGAATGGGATTGTTCCGTGTTTCAAGGCTTGCTCAGTCTAAGGCTGGATCAAGTTCCCTGGGAAGTGGGGAAACAAGAGCCTGACCAAGTGTAGTCAAGTTCAGGTGGCATGTATTGTGTCTACACTTTCTTTTCCATTTTAAAACAAGTGATTTCCTTTTTCTGTCTCAAGCAATTTTCTAGAAATATTTTAGATTGATGAGTGCACATCTTTCTTTTGAGAAGTGGTGCAGAGTAGAAGAGGGGTGGGATGGAGAAGAGGCAGAGCTCAGGTGGAAGAGGTCCCAGGCCAGGTGCACCTGGAAGCCGATGAGGATAGAAATGCCTCCCCTAATGCCATCCTTGCCTTTGCCCCTTGTGAAGTCCTTGGATTCCCAGGTAGAAGGTGCTGTCCTGGGAAAGGTTAATGTGAGTATTGCCTGCCTTTCAGGTTTTTGACTTTGAGTTGACTCCAGAGGACATAAAAGCCATTGATGGCCTCAATGGAAATCTCCGACATGCTAAGTTACAATTGTAAGTGATGCTTGCAGATTTTTTCACAGACCATTTTCTGCAGGACGCACAGAAACAGAGGGACACATCTTTCCTACCTCAGGAAGACAGGCCTGAATTCAGGTATGGGGTGAAACGGGAGATTCATTGTAGCCCTCAGACCACAGGTTTCCTCCAGGGCTTAATTTCTGACCCAACAGGAATGTTGATCTGTAAGTAACACTGCCTATGTCTGCACCATTGTGAATCCACTGTTTTTGATGCCCTTACTACCTGTACCTGGGTCCTACACTTTGGACCCTCTTACCCTTTAGACTAGAAGGCACAGGGCTGTCTTAATTTATGCTAAAAAAAGAAAAATTAATATGATAATAACAAATATGTAATAATGACTCAAACCTGGTCCATCTTCGTGTCTCCACCGAGGCAACATAAGACATAATTTTAATATTTTTATGGAGATGGGCCCAGGTAGGTAAATGTGCATAGGTCCTAGGGAAGTCACAGTGGGCCCTGCTTCCATGTCCTCCCCTAAGAGTCCAGTGGCATTTCTTCTTAATGTGGCATTACCTTTTTAGGACACCACTTATATCTCCCAAATTTATGTCTTCCTCGGCTTTCTTTGCCTGTCACAACTCTCATTTGCTCAGCTATATAAATCTCGCCAACCTGAATGATAAACGAATTAAGAAATTAATAGACTCCCAGTGCTAGTGACTGAGTGTCCCCTATGGCCTCTACCAAGATAAGATCCTCTGGAGTTTCTCTGGATCCTCAAGGCAAGACTCTTACTCCAGTGTCATCTTTGTCCATCTGAAGCCCATCTCTGGGGAACCCAACATCCCTTGACTTTGGTTTGTTTACAAATATGACATTCCATTGGATCAACTGTGGCAGGATCTCAGGATTGAGGAAAAAGAAGAGAAATCAAACACAAAGAAGTTTGGAGGGGAGTGTAGAAATAGGGAAAAAATAAAATTTTTTATGTGTGTTTGCACCCGATAGGGATTTTATATGCAAAAATCAAAGAAAGAAAAACCTTTGTGTCTTTTTATGCTGCACTTAAAAAAAAATACCTGGATTGTTTTAGAGCATATTAACTTAAAATTCTATTTATAATCCCTTGATTCATTTTATTACTTATACATTACATATATAATAGATAATATTGTAATTAGCATGGCTTGGAAATATATGCTCATTTTGCTGCTTAGCAATGTAATAGCATCGTATTTTCCACTTCTACACTCCAAACTGGTAGAATAATTACCAAAAACTAAACTAAAATAAAAATATGACTATTTCAGAAATAGGGAAAAAATTTTAGTTATGAGAATAAAGATTCAGTCCCCCCCAAAAATATGTGAACAGTTTCTCTTCTTTTTGTGAAACCATACCAGGATTCTGAGAGAAGACATTTTTGAATGAACAAAAATGTGGGAAGTGACTTTTATATACTGAAAGGCTTTAAGTAGAAATCTGTGGTCTCCCTCATGAGAGTGTTTCGCCTTGTCTTACTCATCTCTGTGACCCTATTCAATATCACAGCTCCTGGCACACTAACTGCTGAAAAGGTGCTCATTATTGACATTCAATTGGAAAGGACAAATTATAAAAATGAAAAAAAAGAACACAGGAAAAGGAGAACAAATAATACTACTATTACTGAATAACAAGAATTCTTACAATTAATCAGACAGTAATCACTTTTTGCTGAGACCAGCTTGGTCGTGGAGACCCTAACCCAGCGGCACTACAGGAATTAAAGACACACACACAGAAATATAGAGTACGGAGTGGGAATTGGGGCTGACAGCCTTCAGAGCTGAGAGCCACAAACAGAGTTTTACCCACATATTTATCAACAGCAAGCCAGTGATAAGCATTGTTTCTATAGATTATAGATTAACTAAAATGGGAAACAAAGGGATGGGCTCTGGCTAGTTATCTGCAGCAGGAACATGTCCTTAAGTCACAGATTGCTCGCTATTGTTTGTGGTTTAAGAATGCCTTAAGTGGTTTTCTGCCCTGGGTGGGCCAGCTGTTCCTTGCCCTCATTCCGGTAAACCAACAAACTTCAGTGTGGGTGTCATAGCCATCATGAGCATGTCACAGTGCTGCAGAGATTTGTTTATGGCCAGTTTTGGGGCCTGTCTATGGCCAGATTTGGGGGCCTGTTCCCAACAACTTTTTGCATGTCTGGATATTAGAGATTCATGTTATGGGATGCTAGCAAACCCTCACTGTACCTTCAGAAAAACACTTGCATTCACAGAGTGGGAAAAGAATTATAAATTAATATTCTTTTTTCTATTTCAATGCTGCCAATCACCCTTGTTATCCATTTTCTGAAGAATATTGACCATGAGCTATTGAGCGATACTAGCAGAATTTCTTCCTTTTAGGCATCTTGGAGAGGATCTCTGTATTTGGTGAGGGGATTAGAAAGCAGAGTTTATAGTTTCTGTTTGCCTGCCTTTCACTTCTTCACTTTATGAAATAACAAAGATTTGAATATGAGGATGTTTGTTTTTCTAATTATTAAAAAGTGTGCATAAATAACAAATATTTAGAAAATAGAAAAGATAGAGAACAAAAATAATGTGTAATTCTTCCATTCCAGAATACTTTACATTTGGTATATTTTTCTTCATAATTTTCCTATGCAAATATTTATGCTTGTTTTGTGCATTTTTACAATCATGAAATCATCTTCTACATGTAGATTATGTACTTTTATATATAACAGAAGTAACAAGTATTTTTCCAAGCTATCAAATATTATTCAAAAATTTCAAAATCATATTTTACTGATTTTAAAGCAGTGCATCTCATTAATTTATTAAGGTTCTTAATCATCTACCCATGTTCTGGCATGGTGTTAGTTCTTGCATATTGTGCCATTCATTCATTTATTCAACTAGCAAAACTTTATTGAATATTCATTGTGTGCCAAACATTGTTTTGTCAATAAAGTAGGCAAAAATGAAATAAAAATGTAAATGCCTTGAGTTTATAGTCTGGTAGAGGATGTAGATTATGAATGAAACAAACCCTGTAAGGAGTGTGTAATTGATCAAAATTGGTATATGCCTATTGGGAGACCATTCTGCAAGGTCTTTCACATTTCTGCACATTTGATAAGTAGGGGGCACTGACTTCCCTGCATTCCACCCTTTTTTTCTTTAAAGAAATTTATAGAGTGAACAGTGTTGGCATATAGAGATAGTATTTTTCTCCAAGGAAATGGAAGGCATGTTTACTGTCCAGTAATAGAAAGAAAACAAAATATCTCCCTCCAGTCAAATGGCAGCTGTAGGGGCCAAGGGAAAACTTCCCTTTTGCTCTCTGATGTTTCACTAAAAATCAGTTGATGAAAGGCAGATTAATAAGAGAACCAACATACAATTCTATTAATGCCAGGACTCAGCAAACAATGCCCCACATAAAGGCTTCAGAAGCAAAAGTTTTTTTCTGAGCTTCTCTCGCCCTCTTATATCTCAATCCTCTTTTCCTCTAAACTAGCTACAGAAACTAGAATCTTTCTTCCCCAAGGTAGGTCATAGGAATCAGAATCCATTTTTCCCAAAGCCAGCCATAAAAACTAAAGATACTACTCTAACTTTCCCTCCACCTTTCTGTGTAAATTATGGCCATAAAAATAATTATCTGACCTATCTTGTTTGACTCTAGGTCCTAAGACTCCCATTTCACAGAAGGCCCTGCCCCACAGCCAGAAGGAAGGAATGCTACTTAGGCCAAGAAGAATCTAGACACACACACAGGTTGTACAAGACATAAAGTCAACAGAAATTACCTTGAAGCTTTAAGTTTAATGTCTGCTTTGCTGGAATTCTGATTTCCATGAGTCCTCTTTCCCCTGTCCCTACCCCTGCCTTTTTTTGGTTAACTTCCCTTTTGAAAAAGGAATGTTTACCCACAATGGATAACATGGTTGTACTTTGAAAGTAAATAACTTGTTTTTGACTCCATAGGCTGATAACTGGCAGGAAGTTGACTTGAGTCTGATATGAATTTTTATACTTTGGAATTTTAAGTTGGTGCTAGACCAAGTCACAACTCTTGGGAACTATTGGGATGAAATGGCTACATTTTGCATGTAAGAAGAACATGAGGTTATGGATCGGGGCAGAATGCTATGGTTGGCATATTTGACCCTCCTAACCATATGCTGAATTTTCAATGTAGGAGGTGGGGCCTAGTGAAGTCATTATGGTCGTGGGGGCAGATCTCTCATGAATGGCTTGGTGCTCTCCCTGCAGTAACAAGTGAATTCTGGCTTTATTACTTTTTTCACAGCTGCTTGTTAAAAAGAGCCTGGCACCCTTACTTTCCTCTCTCACTCTGTGAACTCAGAACATGCTGGATCTCCTTTCCTTTCTGCCATGAGTGGAAGCAGCCTGAAGCCCTCACCAAAGGCCTAAGAGATGCCAATGCTATGCTTCTTGTACAGCCACCAGACTGTGAGCTAATAAACCTCTTCTTTATAAATACTCAGCTTTAGGTATTCCTTTATAGCAACACAATGGACTAAGACAGTTTCTAATTTCTCTACACACCTAGAACCAGCATGTCCTGAGTGGGTGATTTTAATACCTGGTAATCACAGACATACCATTTGTGACAAAGCTTTCCAAATTGGAGACAATCTGGAGGGTATCAATCCTACCCCAGGTCCTGGCTTGCTTCAGGAATCCTCGATTGAGGGTGGATATGTTTCTTCCCGTATCTCCATGAACCAGTATCTCCTATAGTTGAAAACCACCCTGGAGCCAAATGTACAAATAGTCTTGTTATCTGAGGGCAGCTGAAGTCCGTTACCTCATTGTTTGCTCCTGAATCCTCATTTTGGCTCAGGAAACTAACATTTAAAAGTGGTTAAGTGGTGAATTAAATGTGGCTATTTTGTAGACTCGTGTTTAGGAAGCACCTTTTAACCCTTTTTCTGTTTAAAAAAAAACAAAGCTCACTGCCAGTGCTCATTTAATTTTACATAAACACACTTTTTGAGGCTGAAGCAAATCTGACTTATTTTCAATGTAAAAATAGAAAAACTGTTCTTGGAGTTATTTCTAAAGAGAACTAACATCAGAATTGTATGAATCATCAGAATTATCTATTTTGGGGAGATTGGATTCATCAAATGAATCTTTGGCCATCAAGTGTTGGAAAATGATGTTAACATCACGCATAGGAATGCTACGTGTTCCAGGATTTAACATTTCCAGTGATCAAGAATTACTATATTTTGTAAGTCATTCACAGATGGTTCTGCATGATATGCAGGGGCCACCCAAAAGTGGATAGCTGCAGCACTACAGCCCCTTTGTAGGACATCCCTGAAGGACAGCAGTGAAGGGAAATCTTCCCAGTGGGCAGAACTTCAAGCAGTGCACCTGGTTGTGCACTTTGCATGGAAGGAGAAATGACCAGATATGTGAATATATAGTGATTCATGGCCCGTAGCTAATATTTTGGCTGGATGGTCAGGGACTTGGAAGAAGCATGATTAGAAAGTTGGTGACAGTGCTTTGCAGGGATGGGGCAAAGTTCTCCAGAAGACTGTGTACGCCCTGAATCAGCATTCAATGTATTAGTACTGTTTCTCTCATAGCCAGGATTCATGGTCCAGAAATCAAGGGGTGGAAGTGGCACCACTCAGCATAACTCCTAGTGATCCACTAACAAAATTTTTGCTTCCTGTTCCCATGACATCACTTTCTGCTGGCCTAGAGATCTTAGTTCTAGAGGGAAGAACGCTGCCACCAGGAGACACAATGACAATTCCAGTAAACTGAAAGTTAAGATAGTCATCTGGACACTTTGGGTTCCTCCTACCTTTAAGTCAACAGGGAAAGAAGGGAGTTACAGTGTTGGATGGGGTGACTGACGCGGGCTGCCAAGATGAAATCAGTCTACTACTTCACAACAGAGGTAAGGAAGAGTATGCATTAGGGCGTCGCTTAGTACTACCATGCTGTGTGATTAAGGTCAATGGGAAACTACAACAGCCCAATCCAGCAGGACTATAAGTGACCCAGACCCTTCAAACATGAAGGTTTGGGTCACTCCACCAGGAAAGAAACATGACCTGCTGAGGTGCTTGTATATCAGGTATACAAAGGTATACATAATGGATAGTAGAAGAAGGTAGTCATCAATACTGGCTATGACCATGTGACCAGCTGCAGAAAAGAGGACTGTAATTGTCATGAGTATTTCCCTCCTTTTGTTAAAACCATATTTGTGCATATATATACTTGTACTAAAAAAAAAATCATTTCCTTATCATGTGACATAAGATTTATTGACTTCACATCAGCATTTAAGTATTGTTTACTTTATGTAATAGTATTTGGGGTGGGGATTGGTGCGTTTCCGGTTGTAGGAAGGATAGTTGTATTATGTTAGGCATAATTATGACCTTATTATTGTATTTATCTGAATACTATGTATGATCTCAGGAGATGTGTATGGGTTCAAGTTAACAAAGGGTAGACTTGGGATGGTTAATTCTGAGTGCCAACTTCATTGGATTGAAGAATACAGTGTTGATCCTGGGTGTGTTTCTGAGGGTGCGGCCAAAAGAGATTAACATTTGAGTCTGTGGGCTAGAAAAGGCAGACCCACCCTTAATCTGGGTGGGCAGAATCTAATCAGCTGTCAGCATGGCTAGAATATAAGCAGGCAGAAAAACATGAAAGGAGAGACTGGCCTAGCCTCACAGTCTATATCTTTCTCCTGTGCTAGATGCTTCCTTCCCTTGAACATCGTACTCCAAATTCTTCAGTTTTGGAACTCGGGCTGGCTCTCTTTGCTCCTCAGCCTGCAGATGGCCTGTTGTGGGACCTTGTGATCACGTGAGTTCATACTTAGTAAACTCCCTTTTATATATAATATATACATTCCACTAGTGCTGTCCCTCTGGAGAACCCTAATAGACTATTCTAGATGCCACTAGGAACATTCATGACTCATGAAAGGAGGGCAAAATACACACTTGAACAGGAGTTTGGAAGATGTTGATTCTAGCCCTCATAGATGGATGACTTTGGGGAATTCAGGACTTCAGTGGGGAAAATAATTGCAGATGTGGTGAAAATAGCAAGAGAACTAGAATTAGAATTGAAGATTATTACTGAGTGGTTGCAGTCTCATATAATTTTCACAAATGAGAAGTTGCTTTTTATGGATGAACAAAGAAAGTGGTTTGGTGAAATGGATTTCACTTCTGATGACGATGCTATCAAGAATGTTGAAATGAAAACAAACGATTTAGAATATGACATAAAGGTCACTGATAAGATCATGACAAGGTTTGAATTATCTAGACACTATGATGTCCGAACAGTGACAAAGTTACCTAACAAAGCCCTTCTCAAGAAGATAGCCCAGGCATTACATGACACATGACTGTCATTAGTGACAGGAAAAAAGTTACTTTTGCCATTTTTAATTTTTTTCTCTCCATGTCTATAGCTTTCATCCTTCATATCCATCATTACTACTATTTTGTGAGATTGTGTAATTTTTTAAATGACATGTGGATTCCCTTCTCATTTCCTCTTGAGTATATTCTACAGTTATCATCTTTGTAGTTGCTGTCTGGATGACATACAACTTCATAGAGTTATAACAATTTACATTGAATCAACATCAATTTAACTTCCATTTCATATAAAAACTCATTTTCCCAGGTTTTTTTTCCCACTTCATATTATTTTTGTCACTCTTTAGGACATTATATATTGTGTACATATTAACATACAATCATACTTATTTCTGTTTTAAATTCTGAAGAAAAATAGAATACAAGCCAAAATTTCAAAAATACATATTTTCATATTTTGCCATATATTTATTTACATAGACTAGAAGTGTTTGTTTATAGCTCTATATGGCTTTGAGTTACTGTCTACTTCCTTTTATTCAACTGAAGCATTCCCTCCAGCATTTCTTGTAGAGAAAACAGGATTGGTAGTTTCTGTAGAATTTTGTTACATTCCAAGGGTTCCTGAAGCCCGGCATTGAACTTTATGAAATTCTGAGAAACTTTCTTTTAAAAATAAGAAGTGGAAATGGAGGGTGAAGAATTGCAATAAGCCTCTAGCAAATTTAATATTTATAAATAACCACCCTAATAATTATTTCACATTTTAAAGAAAGAAATGTTATGCATGCTAAAGAAATTAAAAATTTTCCTTTGGCCTTATACACTTGACTACTAAGTTGAAAAAATCAATCTTTCTTTAATAACTATGTAAATCAACTTTATTAGATGTGAAATAATCATTAGAGTAAAAAAGTTGATTTGAAACAGGATGACAGTGGGTTACATCAATTTTATTTGAGGCACGCCAAGGGTGAATGTTAGACACTAATGTAGGGATGTAGAGTAGATAATTTAATGTTCCATTCAGGAGTCTGGGGGAAAAAGCAGAGCTAGAGACACTGTTTGGGGATTTCTCGGTGTATAAGTAGTATGTAAAGCCAGAAAATATGTAAGATTATCAGTGGAATGACAATAGACAGAAAATCACCCAAAAATTGGCATAGGGAACTCCAAAGCATATGGCCTTTTCCAATTTTCAGGAACAAATAATTTAAGAAAAGATTGTGGTTACTGTGAAACTTGAGGGGATGCTTATCAGCTGAGAGACATGGCTTGAGAAAGCCTCTTTGATGGGGTTAAGGTGGCCAACAGCATAAGAACAGTTGAGAATGAATGTGTTAGAAAGTGTGCCCAGGTCAAAAACCACTGTTCTTCTCAAAATGCCTTAACCAGTAGGCCATGACATTGTCCCAAGTTTTCAAAAAGAGTCATCTGAAATAAAAATTTGCATCCTCACGATTGGCTGATGAAATTTATACCCCTAAAAACTGCAAAATAATTATGTCTTTGTAAGAAGTGGTCCTAAAAGTTACCAAAGTTTAAAAGCATCATGTTATTTTCCACGTTTTCTTTCAAAAGATGTTTGAGATTTTTGAAATTTGGATTAGATGTATTACCTACCATTTTAATATTAATTTGGCAGTAATGACTTGGGGACATTTTGTGTTTCATATTTGATAGTGTACCTTATTTTATGTATAAAACAAAAATTATAACAAATTTATATTTGTATATTATATACAAATATATGTATACATATATGCATATATAGTTCATTGTTTCTTTGATGTCCTGCCCCACCACAGCCCCCCAAAGGTCACTGGTGTTACAGGGCACACATAGAGGGGTCAAGGCTGGACTCTCAGCTCTGGGGTTTTTAAAAACATTGTTCAATGTTTTATTTACAACTATGATTATCAAAAAAAGTGCCAATATTTTCCAAGTAGAGATGTGCTTGACTCCCTTCTCCTAACCTCCCCTATAGCTTCTTTCAATTATTTCTCCTTGGTGGGTGCCTTGACCACCCCTCGCACAGGGATGCCTCCTCCCCCGGCTCCAGGAGCTCTGACCCTTGCGCTGCTGTAGGGAGCCTGTGGATTGCTGGTCATCCTGTCAATATCGCTCACCTTCCAGAGTTCATGCTGTGTGTGTTCTTCCTAAAAGAGCTAGAGAGGCACTAACTGATCCACACCTGTCACCTGCTCCTTCTCTAGAGGCTGAAAACTCTACTGCAGTCCCACTACAGTATGTCTATAAGTGATTATTATTCCCCCACTCCCACTCCTAACTTATAGGCAAATCAGTTTTGGGCCCTGTTGAGCCAGAACACACACACACACACATTTAACAGAAGAGAGTAGGTAAAGAATCTTTGAAAAAACATTCAATTATTTCAAAATGATAAAAATTTATTGTCTTTCTGGCCTATGGACTTAGCTCTAGTTGACTGAAGTCGCTCAGCAGGACGGATTTAAGTAGAGGTGATGTGTCCAGTCACCGGCATAGAGACGTCCTCTGCATCACCATCCACACACAGGGCTTCTGGTAGACATCAGGCAAAGCCCTCCATGTTAATATTCATCTGAATATGGATAATTAGGGTGGCTAGCAAGACTGAAAAGAGAATAATGTATAATATGAATGCAATGATTCCATTACTAGGGGAGTAGTAAAGTGATTTCAATGAAGCTGTCATTAGTGTGAATGTTAAGTTGTCTGACTAGTTGTAGAATCTGCCTTTCTTACCTTTATGGACATGGCTTCATAATATATGTAATTTCAAAATAATAAATCATTCAATCATATTCCCTTATCTGGAAGTTAACACATAAAACACACAAATATTCAAGCATATTCCTGTACATCTGTCAGCAAAGAGATACTCTGATTATACTTTCTTTTGTTACTTATTACCTGCTACCGCCTACTGTATGCAATATATTTTGTAAGATTCAGAAATGTAAATTGCTGTATATGATATAGTGTCTAATATCCAAGGAGCTCCAATGCGTTAAAAATTCTTATATAGAAATAACATGAAATATAAAGGAACAGATAAACGCCAGCTTATTACATTTTTAATTGATAAGAATTACTGATGCTTGCTACTCTTCCTTTTTTTTACATGGTTTCCTTTTTTATTATTTTCCTTGAAACTAAAAAAATATGAACAATGATACCTACCAATTTTTAAGCACTTATGAAGGGCCACCGTGCTTATGCTTTTTCACACACTATCTCACCCTATCACTTGTTAAAATCTCCACTGCCAGCAGTTACATAACTTCCTGCTTTTTTTTCTTTTTTCGAGATGGAGCCTCACTCTGTCACTCAGGCTGGAGTGCAGTGGTGTGATCTCAGCTCACTGCTGCATCCTCTGCCTCCTGGGTTCAAGTGATTCTCCTGCTTCAGCCTTCCAAGTAGCTGGGATTACAGGTAAGTGTCACCATGCCTGGCTAATTTTTATATTTTTAGTAGAGACAGGGTTTCACCATGTTGGCCAGGCTGGTCTCGAACTCCTGACCTCAGTCGATCTGCCCACCTCGGCCTCCCAAAGTGCTGGGATTATAGGCGTAAGCCACTGCGCCTGGCCATAACTTCCTGCTTTTCCCTCATTACATGAATGACCGTCTATGAATCCTAGAACCTTAGACCATGAAGGAATAGTAAAGATCTTCTATCAGCTACAAATTATATACAGCAATGGAGCTTCTGCCTCCACACTCACACTCTTTCTTTGATTTTAATTGTTTTCTAATTCTCTGCCTTGAGATCTCCATATTGCAGGAAATCAAGGACAAGCGCTCCTATTCACTCCACTAAGGAAGCCTTTCTGGAGGCAAAAGCAGAGTTTGGGGCGTGAACAAACACGCAAGGAGGAGGAGGAAAAACATTTGAAATAATAAAAGATGCTGAATTGACAGGATCTAGCAAGCAATTCCATATGAAGGAGGTGGGAATTGGCACCTGGACCACAAAGTTGATGGAAATGTTTTTGATTTGATAAGCAGCTGAGCAGGCTTGGGACAATGTGATATAAGCACAGATTTGGAAACATCTAATGAGGTCACATGGGCAGTATCCACAGCATGTCGAGTGGTAGAAACACCAGGCCTACATGGAAGGTGCAGACTTGGCAATGATGTTGGCTGCTCTGAAAAGTTCCATGGAGTCAGGAGAGCAGAGGCACAGGTTGACCCATGCTGATCCCTGCCCACTCACCCTGCCAGAGAACAGAGCTCTGGAGTGAATCCAGCAGGAGAGTTCTGGAAACTTCCTGTCTCACCTCTGACTCACATTGGCCTCTGTCCCTCTGGTATGGAGGTCACTCTCAACACCCATCTTACATTCCTTCTCCAAAAATAAATTGGGTCACCTATTTACAAAGGAAACTTACCTATCAGTGTTAAAATAGTGGAGATTTCTGTTTAGGCCATCTATGGCTTTCATGTCCTCTGCAGTCAACTGGAATTCAAAAACCTATCACAGAAATAAAAAACTTTTATTATTTTTAGATTGCATAATTGCCAATTGTGAACCCCCAAGTATATTAGTAGGGTGCAGAGACAATACTTAAGATATTGGTAAATTTTGAACAGTTATAGAAGTCATCTCTAAACACTCAGGTGGTCAGTGACTATCACATGAAAAATAAGCAGAAATCCATTCCTAGATATTATGTATTGAAACTGCACAACTCTGCAGACAAAGAGAAAATTTCAACAGAAAATGGAGAAGAAACAGAGCTGCCATTGTGCCCACAGGATAGGGTCATGTACCTAGAAGACCCACAAGAATCTAGAGGCAAATTTTTCAATAACAGAAGATTATATAGTAAGTTTGATAGATATTGTTGAATTTCTATATCTCTTTAGTAAACAGGTATAATGCAAACAACATTTGTTTTCAACATAATTCAAGGCAAGAATTGTCTAAATACTAACAATTTCATGTTTAAAGGAAACAGATACAGGCTTGAAGTGTATCTCACTAAATTTGAGAGACTTTAAATATCAAGATGATGCCACTAATTGCTAATACATGGAATTGAATACATCTATAAATTGAATAAATCACTCTGTAATAGTGATACAGAGAATGAGAGAGAATAAAAAACATTAACAAGTTAACAATTAATGGGTCTAGGTAAAAGGTGTTCATTACATTTTTCTTTTAACATTTCTACACATTAGAAAATCCACAAAACAAAAAGGAAAACATTATCAAGAGATTCTAATAATTTTCAGCATTCTATGGATAAATATTTAAAAATACATATGGTTTAATGGAGAATGTTATAAAATTAATGAAATATATATTAAAAGGCCATTTAAATAATTGGAAATTCATCATGGGTTGAAAGTCTCAATATTGTCAAAAAGTTCTCTTCACAGTGAACTGCAGTTTCATTACAATATCAACCAAAGACTAAAATATGTACTCTTTCATGGATGTTGATGTTTCAAAATTTCATATAACAGAATAGTCAGTCAAGAATAATCAAAATAAAGAGTTAGAATAAAAGGTGTACCATTCTGGTAGCAAGACCTTTCATTATTTAGACAGCACATAAAAGTAAATAAATCAATTGAAGACGAAAGAGAGGCAAGAATATTATTTGTGAATGTTTCATTTATGGTAGAGGTAAAAAATCAAGATATGTGAGCAAATGTGAACGCTTTTCAATAATTGTTGCTGGGACATTTTGATATCAATTTAGAAATTCCATGTGCATATTTGGATTTTTTTTTACTTAGTATTAAAAAAGAAATTCATTTGAATTTACAACTAATTTGTAAGTAAAGATAATTACCAGTTTTTCAAGATAACATATTAAAAGATTGTCATGTTCCCATGACATGCCACTCATCAACCACAGGAAAGAGGCATGAATAATTTAACTACATGAAAAGTAGCAACTTTTGTTCATAAAAACATAACTACAGAGAAAATCACAGCACAGATGCAATTTGGGAGGTGGTACTTCAGTAATACATCTAAATCTCTAAACAATTAATACCCAGAATATATATGTACATATGTGTAATCTATCATATATATATCTTATTAAACTACATGTATCAATCTATCATATATATTAACCCAACATATATTAATCAGTCATATATATGAGATAGATTAATAAGAAACACTCCCTCCAACACTCACATGTCCCTGTATCCACTTGCTTGGTTATATGAATTTCTAGCTCCTTCCAATAAGTGGTGGTGTCTATTTACCCATCCCTTGAGTCTGGCCTGTCCTGTAACTTGCATTAGTGGGTAATATTTGCCTTGCCACAAGCAATGGCGTGGCAGCCCTGAGCCTAGACATGAAAGGGCTTTGCATGTGTCCACTCACTGCCTTGGGGTCATGCCATGTGCTGAGGTGAAGTCTGGGCTGGACGGCTGGAGGATGAACTACATGGAGGAGAAAATGGCACCCAGACAAATGTCCCATTGACATCTTGAAGCAGAGCTATCTCGACATAAGAGAGCCCAGCCAAGAACAGAACTTGACTAAGTTCAGGCTGAGGCCATGTTAATTTTCTAACCAGAGAATCCTGAGTAAATCAGTGGTTTTCATCTTAAACCCCTATGTTGAGGGTGATTTTGTTTAACAACTATTTAATAGTATAATTATGGTCTCCTATACTTAAAAAAAAGACAAGCAACTAAGAGTCAAAGACTTAGGCAGTACACAAACAGAAAACTCTAAGTGAATAAATATGTGAAATTTTAACTGAGTGTACAAAGAAATAGACTAAAGAACACCTAATGCTACTCCTCATTTCTGAGGATGAAGAGGAGGCCAGGAGCAGTGGCTCACAACTGTAATACCACTTTGGGAGGCCACGGCAGGTGGGTTGCCTGAGGTCAGGAGTTTGGAACTAGCCTGGCCAACATGGCAAAACACACTCTACTAAAAATCACAAAAATTAGCCGGGCGTGGTGGTAGGCGCCTGTAATCCCAGCTACTCAGGAGGCTGAGGCAGGAGAATCATCCCACCTGGGAGACAGAGTGAGACTCTGTCTCAAAAAAACACAAAGAACATGAAAAAATGATGTTCCTGGTGCAGGGATGCAGAGTAGATTGTCAACTTAATGCTGAAACAGAAAAATCTCCATTTTTGGTCCCATCCTAATTCTCTCCACCTGTGCTGCCTCTCCCGTGGTAGAGCAGAAGAAACCCTCAGGATGCAAGCAAAGCGTTCATATGGGAAATACAGGGAAATGGAGCTGGCCTAAGGCTGTCCTGAGAGCCTTACAAGAAGCACACGTGTGAAGGACACTGCAGGCGCCCTGAGGCCCACAGCCTCACTCCTCACCTGGACATTCTCTCTGATCCGCTGCTCATTGTAGCTCTTGGCCAGGACCACAACCCCACGCTGCAGCTGGTAGCGCAGGGCAATCAGGGCTGGGGTCCGCTTGTGCTTTTTTGCCAAGGCACAAAGGACGGGGTCCTCCAAGAGAACCGGGGAGTTCGGGTCCACCCTGGAAGGAAAGGTAGAAATGCTGAAGCCCGGAGGCTGGGGATACAGTTTGTTAGGCGGCTCCCTAAACAGACTAAGGCACCCACTCTGCACCAGAGCTTCTCAAGCGAGGCCCCCAAGCATCACCATCAGCATCGTCCGAGATCACATCAGAAATGCAATTCTCTTTCCTCTCCATGAGCCACTTGAGACTTAACTACAGGAAACTGAGGATGCTCTGACTAAAAAATTTTCTGCAGAATGGAGGTTTATGTAAAGGTCTCATTGTTTTTATTACCATCGTTTGTCTCGTTGAGATCCCAGAGCACTATAGGCAACTAGAACAATATCTTTTGACTTGCAGAAATCTAGCAATTTACTCCGGTTGAAATACGGATGACATTCTACCTGCAGTTGACCAAAAGACAGAAGCATCAACTTATATGAAATAATTATGTTAATATAAAAAAGATGAAAGTAAAGAAGCTGAATAATAATCAGTATAGCATTATATTTGAGCTGAGGATATTATTGTCAAGTAATAATCTTTTTCATAGAAATAAATTTTATATCTCTATCTTCTAAAAGTACAAATGGAAATGCCATTTCTGAACAGAAGCTCATCTATGAATCAGATCCTGGCTTCCAAAGACCTTTGATAACTAGAAGGAGATGTAACAAATTCCATATCTGGGATACAGTAAGATTCTTAGAGCCTTTTGTATCAGATTGTGCCAGAAAGCAAGAATTTGGTCAAGGACTCGTGAGGGCAAGTCTGAAAGACAAAAGCACTACTTTCAAAGAAGTGTCACTGGTGATGTTTGGATAGATTTCAGCATCAAGAAAAAAATCTACCCATTGGGTAAGAATGAGCACTAACAAAAATTAATAAAATTAATTAAAAATCTTAAGGAAAAATGTCCAAGTCCGTAGTAATGAGTGAGATAATCAGAGGGCAAGCAAGAACAAAATAATTTGCCTCCACCATTGGTGGTTATTATAGTAATCTCTTTCTCAGGAAATTGATATTTAGAGGAAAGTGTTAAATTTTACTTTGTCTTTCAGGAATATTTGTTCTTCATTTTGATTTGGTGAAGGATTTTTTTTCATGATTATCTAAAAACTCCAAAAAATAATAAATACAATAATAACCATAAAATACAAAAGTATCAGTGATGTATACACAATCATATGTGAAAATTTGTCATGGAATGTGACTTCTTCTGTTGAGAATTATCACCCAGTGGATTATTAGTAATTGCTGAATGGAAAACATATGATTATAAAAAACAGATCAGCTCACAACTTGTTTCCATTCTGTTTTAAAAGGGAGTGCTATAAATGACATTTCCATTAAACAATGGGAAATTCAAATATAGATTGGATGTTAAACGACATGAGGGCATTGCAGTTAATTTTCTTAGATACAATAATCAATAATTATACTGTAACTGGAAGAATATCTTCATTTCTGTGACATACTTTATTTAGGTCTGTAGAGGTGAATTGTCATCTTTCCAATTTATTTTGAAGAGGTTTTGAAAATATTATATGTATTTATGCAGATATACCCACATAAATATTTGTCATAAATATTTGGCAGTGTGGCAAAGTGTTAACAATTTTGAATATAAATGGTAATGTTGAATCATGTATTATTTTTATCAAATTTTCTGAAAGTTTGAAAATCATCATAATAAAAATTGAAGGAATATTAAAACTGCATTAATTTTCTTAATGTTTCTATTTGAATATGATGGAACTGTATCATTATGCCAAATTCACAGATTTTATACACTTCATATTTCAATTGTAGATCTTTACTCATTGGCTCTAAGTTGTATAAAAGTAAGAATAAAAAAGTGTAAATTAGTAAAAAGGTAGAGTGACTTTAATTTTGAATTTTTTTGTGACATTTAGGGGAAGTCAATTTGATCAAGGAGGCCTGGAATCATTAACAATAACTCAGGGGAAAAAAAAGGACTTATCCCTAAGCTATGAAAAAACCATGCATAGAATAGATGTGTTTAAACAACTGATTGGATGACAGACCCCAAAGAGAAGTAGCAGACTAAGACATGGGCAGTGATAGGTCAGGTCTATGTTCTGCTAAAGTTCCTCAGTGTTGATTTCATCCACTGTGAACAGTTATCTCCATAAACAGGTAATTTTTCTTTTTTTTTTTTTTTTTTTTGAGATGGAGTTTCACTCTTGTTGCCCAGGCTGGAGTGCAATGGCGCAACCTCGGGTCATCACAATCTCTGCCTCCTGGGTTCAAGCGATTCTCCTGCCTCAGCCTCCCAAGCAGCTGGGATTACAGGTGTGTGCCACCACACCCAGCTAATTTTTTGTATTTTTAGTGGAGATGGGGTTTCTCCATGTTGGTCAGGCTGGTCTCGAACTCCCAACCTCAGGTGATCCACCTGCCTCGGCCTCCCAAAGTGCTGGGATTACAGGCATAAGGCACTGCACCTGGCCTAATTTTTCTCTTTCTGACATGGATGACTTTCATAGTCTGCAGCTAATTTTTAGTATATCTATGTCCCTGGTCAAGAATTGTTGAAATATCAAGAGGCATTCAGACATCCAAATTCCATGTAAACCCCTAGTACCTCTATTCTCTTATTCTAACTCTGTTTATGTACAGCTCATTTCATCTTTTCATAGCTTCATATCTATACACCATTCCCTCCAAATCACCTTCACTCATGCATTCTCTGGTCATCTTTCATAGCTTAGAGGTAAGTCCACCTTTCCTTGAGTTCTAATTGATGATTCTAGGCCGCCCTGATCAAATGGACCTCCCCTAAATATTACACACGATTCAACATTAAACTCATCCCAATTTTTCCCTAATACTTTTCCAAGCAGGGTACAAATAAATCTTCATGCCTTTCTCGACATAAGCTTTGCTCTCTAGAATCTTCTGCTTCACAAAGATAAGTGGGACAAAACACATATTTGGCAATAGGCCAGGAAGAGGGGCATGAAGAACCGAAAGGAGAGGAGGCCAAGGGAGCTCACCTGGTTGCAGACGGGCTTGTACTTGAGTCCTGGCTTGTTGAGGATCATCTCCAGCTGCCTGCGGTTGAAGTTGGACACCCCGATGGACTTGGCCAATCCTGCATCCTTACACTTCTCCATGGCCTGGGGAGAAAGGGGTTGTGAGGAATTATTTGTGCAGTTGGCTGCAAATCATGATAAATGCAAGACAGAACTGTGAGAGCAACAACTTTCAAAATATGACAATGAACATAGCTAGCAGTGATTGTCAAGAAGAGAAAAATTCAAACAGCAAATAGGGGAAGAAGATAGAAATTCTTACTCTTGCTGCCTCTATCTCTTCCTTAGGAAACTGGATAGATTAATGCACAGGCAAGGAAAGGGATTCCTGTCCTCCTTGCCCCCAAGTCTTGTGCCCCACTCTCTAAACATTCCTCTCGTGTTTTTCCCTTCATCTCACCAAAACTACTCTTGTAAAGTTTCTGAATTTCTAGATCTAATGGTGCATTTTCCATTCTTTCCTATTGAACCTGGGAAGCAGATTTTCTCTTTTTGTCATCCTTCTCTGTGTCGTCTCCGCCAAGCACTCACCTCCCAGGTGGTACAGAGATCCACTATGTCAAATATTACTTTTCCATTTTCATCTCTTGGTGAAAGTTCCTCACCTGGCTGAAATAGAAGCAGTCATTTTAATGATGTCACAAATTAATTTCTCCACCCATAGCTGTGATCCCAGATACCTTTAAGGACACTAATCCTCCATGAGACAGGTGGTACAATGCTCCAGAAAGTGATGTGTGCTAAGTGTTTTACATATGAAGACGTAAGGAATGTATTCAGGAGACAGGCTTCCTCTTATCTCTTACAAATATTATATGTATGGAAAAGGACCATTTTTAGGCCTTAATCAAGTTTCATAGTTGACTTATGTCACTTTATTCTGCCTTTATAATTTCCTCTATTGAAGTACCTCTCTTTGATTTGGAAATACCTTGATATCCAAAAATAATGGATTGTACTCTTGTACACAGTGGGATTATCAGACCACCTGAAGAATTGATAGTCTATGGGCAGGACTGTGAATCACACAGGGTCAGCAGAAGTTGGGAGACCCAGAGGAGCTGTCTTATGGTGATGACCATGAGCCTTGAACTGCTCCAAAGCCATAATCGCCACCAATGAAAAAGTTTGAGTCAACAATAATAAAAAAAAGTGTTGGAGTTTAGAGATAAGAATAGACAAATGATACATTTTTGTAGACTATTTCATATCCTTAAATGTAGCCATGTCTTTGACTTCCCATGTTATATAACTCAGTAAACTCTTTTGCATTAACTAGCCTGAGTAGTTTCCTGTAACTTTAAATCACACCGTAATTCCTGGCTAAATACAGCTTCAAACTCTATTGTGAAAGAGGAGGCAGCAGAATAATAAAGCTTTGCAAGTCCACATTAAGGGTTTCTGATTTAAGAACCATGCATAGTGGCTTCCACCAAATCTGCTTCAGCTTGAAATGGGGAGAGATGGTGGAAACTCATTGTGCATCACATGTGCAGCAATTTTATTGGGCACCACAACTGCGTGAAACTCTGTGTCTGGGAACATCCCAAGAGATGGACTCAAAAGCCACAACTAAGACAGTGCCTTGAAAGAGACTATTGTAGTTTCCTCAAGTTTTTGAGGAAGAGGCTTTGAGGTTGCTGTACTCTCTTCTCTTGTAGGTGTGCATTAGAGAAGTAGGATTCAAAATTTACTCGAAAGAAAGGAAATTAGGTGTTACACTTACAGTTCTTCTTCTGTGTGATAATCCCTACATCCTCCTAAGAAAAAGCTCTGTTCAACTATCCATATAAACAATGTTTATAATGACAGCAGAAGCACAATTTTATGCTCATACAAACTGTATACCTTTAGAGACATTGGAGAATGAATCAGATAGAGGTCAACATAGTCCAATTGAGCTTTTTTCAGCGAGTTTTCCAAGGCTGGTCGGACCAACTCTGGTCGATGAAAAGTGGACCAAAGCTGCAGAGGTTAAAGAATGGAGGTGATTTTGAATGAATGCTTGAGCAAATCTTATTAGTTTGTGCCATCTAATATTTAGATATTTTCCTACTGCTTCAAAATTTATGACCACTGGCAAACATATTCTCTTCCTTCTCATGATTCCTTTGGCTCTGACCTATCCTTATGAACTTTATTATATGTTGGATGTGTAGTTTGTACATCTACTGAATGATAGGAGTAAATTCTTAAAATGTAAAAATTTGTATTAAGTAATAACTATGATGTTACCTGAATTATCTTCAGTAGAGTTTACAACTCATTTTAACAGTCTAATTCTTCTATCCGTTCAACCCAATGCTTAAGAATAGCTATTTATGTTGCTTAGAAACTAAAGCAACATAAAAGGGGGGTAAAACAAGTTTTGAACATGCTCACTATGCTGGACACAATTTAGGACAATTTAAGTATCTATTATTTAATACTCCCAGAGCTTTCTTATATTGTTTTCTATCTCACTGATAAAGATAGCAATTGAGAGAATAATAAGAAATCTTAGAAAATCACCCAGGAGATAAGAAAAACCATAACATGATTATTGTTCTCTGTGATTCTGTAGCACATGTCAAATCACACTGATCTCAGCTGAAGCTCAAAAAAGGGATGTTCAGATCATAAATTAGAACACAGCCAAAATGAAAAGTGATCATCATTCCTTGATTTCGATTTCAGTTTTAATGTGAATATGTGTGAATAAATTTGAACCCAGAAGCAAAATTCACTCACAACTACTGATCCAGTCATAGAATTGTCATCTTCACACAATCACCTTAAGTATATGTGCACACAAGCTCATCATAGGGATAGTACCTTTGAAGTGTAGAATATGTCTTCTCTCTTCACACTGCCATCTGCAATCTTGCTTCGGATGGCCAGTCCAACCTGCTCCTCATTATTGTATAAATGAGCAGAATCTATATGGCGGAACCCAGCTTCTATTGCTAATTTTGTGACCTCCAAAGCTTTACTTCTCGGAACCTGGAGGAGCAACCAAAGGTAGTATCTGGTGATCAGTGTGGCTGAGAGGTAGTTCAGGCACAAGCATTGACTTTTACAAGAATCAGCTTTTGCTCCTGTCTGTATGTGGGGTGAAAAATCCCATCTCAGTTTGCCTGGGTCTTTCCTGGTTGGTAATAAAGGTTGAGCATCCCAGAAACACCTTCAGTCCCAGGCAATCTCTGGTTGATCACTGTTATGGAGGTACCAAACAACACCCTCAGATTCAGCGATTTGCTGTAAAAGTTAACAGGACTGAAATAGTCCTAATTATTTTTAATACAGTGATATTATACATGGTAAAAATCACATGGCATATAGAAGGGAAACGGTGCAAGCTCATATGAGTTCTCTCCCAGTGATATCACACAGAATGCTCACCCAGACTTCCTCCAACATCATATTTGGGAAATGCTGTCTACAAGAGATGTTCTTTGGTGTCTCAGTTCTTGAGATTTTGACTGGGTGCTAGTTATATCGACCCAACTAGGGTTCACGTGGGAAATAATGCATCTGTGAATAGTAGTCTATTATGTTAAGTCTTTTCTGCACAGCCATTCTGGCTACACAACAGAACTGAACACTAGGAGTAAAGACATACACTCTGAGGATATCGATTTATACATTAAAAATTCACGAAATCTGTAAGGATTTAGTAAGGTACATTTCTGCCATAAAAAAATAAGGCTATCTCTTTCAGGGAAGAGAATTCCAGTGAAATTTAAAATTACTGATTTATTGACCAAATTTGGATAAAGATTTGAAAGGTATTTTTTAATGACAAAAATATAAATAAACTGTTTTTCATTTTTATATGTATTTAAGAAGCTTTCTTTTTTCATTGAAATTACAAGGAACTAGATACCAGTCTCACCGCCATCTCCTGAGAATAGTTTTTTTTTTTTAATTTTTTTTTTTTGAGAGCAGTCTTTAGTGTGCCAACACTCAAAGGTTTACCAAGGCTGGCGCTTCAGTGGTGTCGTTATTTTCACTTCCTTCCCATGCCAATTTATATTAAAAATTAAACCACTTTTGTCAGTGGTCTAGAAAATGTATCCTTGTAGATCATCACAACTTATCGATAAAGTGAGACTCAAATTTCAATAATTAGTCCCTATTCACACAGTTAGTAGTCTGAGGACAGTCGTGGAATACAAGTTTTCTTCCAGTGTAGAAGTAGTTCTATCTAGAAAATGAGGTCTCCATTTTGTTCATTTTTGTGTCAGAAGACCGCTCCTACCACTTTGATACAAATATGATGCATACAAAAAAGGACTAAGAATTTAGACTTTCCTTTGTTAGGTTCTAGATTTTACTTAAAATGAGATTGTATTTTTTTCTTTCAGGAAGTTCTTTTTAAAAGTGAAAGTAGTACAGTGGAAAGAACTTTCAGGAAGTTCTTTATAAAAGTGAAAGTAGTACAGTGGAAACTCTAGTCCAGGTCCAGTAATACTGGGTGGCGCTCACTGCCGCCCATCAGAACAGTGATACTCTGCCAACAGTTTTGTGCACCATATCCAGTAATTTTTGCTATAAGTATTTCTCTGGATCGTATGTTCTTGGAAAGATTTCTTCAGTTGTAGAAACAGAGAAGTACTCCTATTGCAATTAATCTCCACCAGAGGGAGCGGACTGACAGTTCTTCAATGCTGAGTTTTACATATTCTGCCAAGTTTTACATATTCTACCAAGCTGGGAACTAGACACGAACAGAAGAAAGAAACAGTGCACAAACTAAAAATAAGCAGTACGTGACCATAGGAACGGACCTCAATGCAGAACAAGGATTGACTACTTTTTTTCTTCTAGCCTAGGAAACCTAGACCAGTGAGTCTTCCAGAGTAAGGTAGGAACACGAACCTTACAACCCAAGATGGGTTTCACTTCTACTAGGTTTATTCTTTTGAAATCTCATGTATACATATGTAACAAATCTGCACGTTGTGCACATGTACCCTAAAACTTAAATAAAAAAAAGAAGAAATCTCAAAACTAAAAGAAATTATTCTTACCTCTGGAGGTGCATAGGTGCCAAATCCCAATACAGGCATGAAGTGGCCATCATTTAGCTTCACACACTGGTGTTTAGAATCCATTCCCTGTCACTTGTCTGACTGGCAAATGTTTGCTTCTTCTTCCCCTCAGAGATTATAAAAACAATGGGCAGGAAACGCCCCCCCGCAAATGGACTAATGGTTAACCAATGGCATGTAGGAGGAGGTACATAGGCAGTCTTACACGGTCTGTGGAGCAAATTGCATCCAGTTAATTTGTTTCTTATCAAAGAGAATTCCTAAATTATTATAATATATGGTTATAATAAACTCATTAATTTGTATCTGAAGTATTATTTTCTATTCGAAATCTCTCTATATTAAATTATTCAAAAAGATTTGTAGAACAAATAGCAACCGTATGTTAGACTATAAAAACCTCCAGCTACAAATATCTTTTTTTGTTTCTGCCATGATAATGCCCCTTCTTTATACTGCATCATTTGAAATAACCATCTTACATCTTTCTCTCACATACACATAATTTAAAGGAATGACTAACGAGAATTTTTCAAATAGTTGGCCCTCAATAAAAAATTAAAGTCAAAACTGTCAAAATATTTGCCTTTTTACATTTTCAATCAGAAAATTTATTTTGATTTTTCTTTCTTTGCATTGTAAGAGAAAGATTCATTTCTGATGAAGGTGCAGTCCTGAAGCTGTAATCCTGATGAGGGTGCAAATAAAAAAGAAATTCTGATGTTTTTATTGGAGTGTTAATTATTAACAGTTTTTGGAGTTTGGACATCATTTAATATATGCAAGCAGTGCCTTAATAGTATTTGTTCTTCAACCAGGCTTATTAGAGACTACCAAGAAGTAACTAGCCAAAAAACTGATAACCATTTTATATAATTTGTCATCTTGTTAAACATTATTTGTAAGGAAAAACTGGAAACTAATTACATATAAATGGATGAATAATTCTAATGTGGGATAGTTTTCACTTGTTCCTTCCTTTGGAGGGCAGATTAGAACATGATGAGTGTAGTTTGCACAATACATTATCAGCATCTTGGAGTTGTCAGAACTTGCAATGCCCTGATTGCTTCTATTTACTTTTCCTCAAACAATAACCAAAAAGTAAGTTGAGAAATAAGTTTATTATACGTTGATACAATATAATATAAAATCATTGAAAGCTTTTACAGAGTGATTTCAGCAACATGGTGGATCAAAAGGCCCCTACTTGTCTCATAGACACATCCAGAAGTGATCTGAAATTGACTAAAATAAACTTATTTATTTATGGGGGTGCTGAATAGAAATGTAGCATGATGCCAAGGGCAAGAGATTAGGGAAGAGACGTGCAATAGTTCATCTAACCCATTGAAGGGAAGCTGGAATAGTAAGCTATTCAAAAGCCAGTAGGTATTTGGGGAACTAATAATGGGCACACACACTCCAGGGAGATACATGTTCAGAAAAGAGCTGATAAGGCCTTAGGGTTTTATGTTGGGCTTATGCTAAAACTAAGAACATACCAAGCATATTAGTTGATAATCGTCATGACACAGAACAAATCTATATAGAGTGAGAAAAATGTCTATTTTTTGAAATGCTCAAATAACAAGGTATACAAAGAAGCAGGAAAACACAGTCCCTTATAACAAAGAAAACGAATTGACAGAAATTATTTTTGAAGAATCATGAGCACTGAAATTAGTAGAGAAAGGTTTTAAATCAACTATCTTAAATATGCTAAAATTTCCAATTAAAAATATGGAAATAGAACTACAGGAAATCGGGAAAAGCATATATGGAAAAATGAGTATACCAACAGTGATGCAGAAATTATACAAAAGAGGGCCGGGCGCGGTGGCTCACGCTTGTAATCCCAGCACTTCGGGAGGCCGAGGCGGGCGGATCACGAGGTCAGGAAATCGAGATCACGGTGAAACCCCGTCTCTACTAAAAATACACAAAAATTAGCCGGGCGTGGTGGCGGGCGCCTGTAGTCCCAGCTACTCGGAGAGGCTGAGGCAGGAGAATGGCGTGAACCCGGGAGGCGGAGCTTGCAGTGAGCCGAGATTGCGCCACTGCACTCCAGCCTGGGCGACAGAGCGAGACTCCGTCTCCCAAAAAAAAAAAAAAAAAAAAGAAATTATACAAAATAAACCAAACAAATTTTGGAGCTGAATGATACAACTGAATTGAAAATCTCACTACAAGATTTCAACAGCAATTTGAGCAGAATGAAGATATAGTCTACATGTTTAGGGATAAGATATTTTACATCCTTGATCTAAGGCAAAAAAAAAAAAAAGAGTAAAGAGATGTGAACAGACCCTAAAGGGCTTGTAGGACACCACCAAGCCAAGTAGTATACACAGCACTGGATTCTGAGAAGGAGAAACATGAGCCTATGGGGGTGGAGAGATTATGCGGTGAAAACAATTATCAAAAAGTTCTCAAACTGGCAACAGACATGAATCTAAATATGTGAGCAATTTAAAGAATTGGAGTTCAGATAAAGAGACCAAGGCCCACATACATTAAAATCAAACTCTAAAAGCCAACGACAGATAGACTATCTTAAAAGCAGGAGGAGAAACATATCTCTGTATTATGTACAGAACAATAAATTCTACTCAAGATGATCAACAGATTTTTGATTAGACAATTTGAAGGACATAATAGGTAATACATTTAATGTGGTAAAAATAAAACTGCCAACCAAGAAATCTATGTTTGGCAAAAATTATTTTTTTAATTAGAAAGTTAGTAAGACAGTGTGAGATAAAATCTGCAAGAGTCCATTGCCATTAGTTCTGCTTTGCAAGAAATGGTAAAGGGACTAATTCAGCTTAAAATAAAAGCATTATAGACAGTAACCTAAAACCATATAGAAGTATGAAGCCCTTTAGTAAAGGTATACATATGGCAAAATGTGAAAATATGTATTGTTGAAAGTTTGGTTTTATTCTACCCTTCAAGATTTAAAATACAAATGTGTACAAGTAAGCATAAATCTATGTTAACATGTACACAATGTATAAATTTGTAATTCATGAAATCAATAATGTGAAGTGGAAATGAAGCTGTGGAAGAAGTTTTGTATAGGATTGCAGTTAAATTGGCATTGCTTTCAAAGTAGATTGTTGTAACTATAGGGTGCTGTGTATCATCCCAAGAGTAACTACAAAGAAAATAACTACAGAACAAAAGAGCAATTGAGAAAGGAATACAAATATTATTAAAAATCATACACAACAACATTGTTAATTGAGGATATGAGGATATGAAGGACAAAAAGCTAAAGACATAAATTAAAAAATGACAAAGTAATTGCAGTCATATATTACCTAACATTAGAGATATGTTCTGAAAAATACATGTTTAGGCCTGTGGCCACATTGACATTAGCCCATTGAACCAGATTTTGGAATTCTAGTCTCCAGAACTTTGAGAAAATTAATTTGTGGAGTTTCAAGCCATAACATTTGTGGTAATTCATTACAGCAGGAAGAGAAAACTAATTTGAATGTAATTTCAGCAATTCTCTTTCTCTCTCTCTCTCCTGTATCACCAGTTTTTTTCTCTCTGCTAAGTTCTTCCTAAGAGCACACATGCATGCTGTTTTTGCTGTCATCACAAAAATAACTGTCATTTTACTCCATTTTCTTCTTTGGCGGTTGCTCAATTGTCGGGTCCCATTTACAGCCCATTATTTGAACATGTTCTACACTCTGTATCTAATTACTCTCATCCTACACTTTATTGAATGCACACTATTCTGACTCTTGCCGCCATCATGCTATCCAAACATTCTTCACTTTGTAAAGGTCAATAGTCAATCCCAGTGGTCAATGCCGAGACTCCATCTTACTTGTCCTATTAATAGGATTTGACTCTTTTCTTCTTAAAACAATTTTTTCATCTAGCTTCTAGGACAGAACAGTCTCTCACTTTCTCTTGTAATTTCATTGCCACTCATCAGTCTTCTTTCCTCATACATGCCATTCCATCACCATGTAGGGGCCTGGGAAATGTGAAATTTGAAATTGGAAAATTGCCCAACCCAGTATATAACAATGCTGGCACGTGATCACTTCCCTGGGGTCCTGAGACTGGGCTGACCCAACCCAGGTACTCAGCTGATACCAACACAGAAGTGCTGAAAGGTGGAGCCCCTCCTTCTATCTTCGTGAAGAAGCAGCATTACCACATCACACTACAGGAGAGCCACAAAGCTGTCTATATTGAACTGGGTGAAGAGGTTCTGCCCCAATATCACTTCCTTAGATAGCTATGGGACAGTAGTTTGTTTTTTTTTTTTTTTATGGCTCTCAGCTACACTGTGGCCTGGAGATAGACAGCAGTGTGCATCTGAACTGAGAGTCACAAGGCCCAAGACAGGGATGTATTAGGGAAACAGATTGTGTTACTGACTACCCAGGTTGTGGATCAGTGCAGTTTCCTAACCCCCACAGAGACCTTCATGCTTTACAACAGAAGTTTCTCTGGTAACCTCTCTTTGGGCTGGTGCCTGTGCTCCTCACTGGGGTATTTGCAGGTAATTAAGCTACTTCGGCTCTACCCAGCTATATCTCTGTCACACACTGAACAGGAAGCTCAGGGCACTGATCATTCCATGGTCCATCCCATCACTTGAAACAATGGAAAGCCCCACACAGTAAACAAAGATCAAGTATATACCCATCTGCTTTGGCACAGCTGGCTCTTACCCATAAGTACCCTCTACTGGCCTGTGAATTGAACTGCACAACTCAATGTAAAACTTACCAACAAAAGTGCCATAGGGCTATCGAAGCAAAGCCAAAATACACTACTCATGATACTCTACAATCACACCCTCAAGGGCAGAGGTATAAAGCAAAAATAGAGAAAAGAATTCCATCGGAATGAATGTAAATTCAAAGCCAAGAACTCTCAGCTTCTCCAAATGAGAAAAAATACAGTACAAGAATTCTTGCACCATAAAAAATCTGAATGTTGTGGTACCATCAAAAAATTACACTAAGTCTCCAGCAATAGACTCTAATCAAAATAAAATTGAGAAATGTCAGTTATAGAATTCAAAGTATGGATTATAAGAAAGCTCAATAAGATCCATGAGAAGGTCAAAAACAGACAAAGAAACTACAAAAGCAATCAAGGAAAGAAAAAAAGAGATACATATTTTGGGAAAAAACCAAAAATTTGAAAACAAAAAATTCACTGAAGGAATTTTAAAATACAGTTTAAAACTTTGAGAGTAGACTGGACCAGCAGAAGACAGTATTTCATACCTTGAAGACTAGTCTTTCAAATTAATCCAGTCAGAAATTTAAAAAAGTAAATAATTGTTATAAATGAACAAAGCCTTTGAGAAATATGGGATTATATAAAGCCATCAAATCTACAACTAATAAGCATTTCTAAGGAAGACGAAGAGAAATAAGAAGTTTGAAAAATATAGAAGAAACAATGCAGAAACATTTTCTTTATCCTGATAGACATTTAGAAATTGAGATTCAAAAAATTCAGAGAATACCTGAAAGATACTATGCCAAATGTACGTCAACAAGGCATATAGTCACCAGACCACCCAAGGTCAACAAGAAAGAACAAATTTTAAAAGCGGCTACAGAGAAGCTACAAATCACCTCTAAAGAAAATCCTGTTATACTAAACAGATTTAACGGCAGAAAACCTAAAAGTCAGAATACACATTTTTCTCATCTGCACATGAACCATTCTCAAAAATTGACCACATGCTTGGTTATAAAGTAAGTCTCAATAAACTTAAAAAAATCAAAATCATTTCAAGTATTTTTTCAGACCGCAGTTGAATAAAATTAGAAATCAGTATCAAGAGGAACTCTCAGAGCTACACAAGTGCATGAAAAATTAAACAACGTGTCCCTGAACAACTTTTGGGTAAAGAATGAAATTCAGAATTCAAAAGATTTCTTGAAATGAATGAAAATAGACACACAACATACCAAAATCTCTGGGATATGGGAAAGCAGTGCTAAGAGATAAATTTATAGTGTTAAAGCCTCCCTGAAAAGATAGAAAGACCTCGAACTCACCACCTAAAGTCACTTCTAAGGAACTAGAAAAATAAGAGCAAACCAAACCCAAAGCTAGTAGAAGAAAAGAAATAAGAATGGTCATAACATAACTAAATGAAATTGAAACAAGAAAAAAAATAGGTATAAAGGATCAATGAGAAAAAAATTTGGTTCTTTGAAAGGATAAACAAAATTGATAGTCAGCTAGCTAACAAAGAAAAAAAAGAGAGGCTATTCAAAAACATACAATACAGAAATGATAAAGGTGAGCTGGGCACAGTGGCTTATGCCTGCAATCTCAGCACTTTGGGAGGCTGAAGCAGGGTCACTTGAGGTCAAGAGTTCGAGACTGGCCTGGCCAACATGGTGAAACCCCATCTCTACTAAAAATACAAAAAACAGTAGCCAGGCATGGTGGTGTGTGCCTGTAACCCCAACTACTTGGAAGGCTGAGGCACAAGAATCGCTTGAACCTGGGAGGTGAAGGTTTCAGTGAACTGAGATTGCCCCACTGCACTCCAGCCTGGGCAACACAGTGAGTCTCAAAAAAAAAAAGAAATGATAAAGGTAACATTAAAACTGATATCAGAGAAATACAAGAGAGTATCAGTGACTCCTGTAAACATTTCTATGTGCACAAACTGGAAAATATAGAGAAAATAGATAAATTCCTGGAAACATACAACCTCCCAACATTGAATCAGGAAGAAACAGAAAGCCAGAGCAGACCCATAATGAGTAATGAAAAATACTCAGTAATTAAATCAAATCAGTAATTAAAAATTTTCTAGTGAAAAATAGCATGAGACCAGAGGGATTCACAGCCCAATTCTGCCAAACATGCAAAGAAGAGCTGGTACCAATTTTATGGAATCGATTTTAAAAAATTGAGGAGGCATTCCTCCCTAATTGTTCTACTGAACTAGTATCATCCTGATACCAAAATCAGGCAAGGACAGAACAGAAAAATAAAACTACAGGAACATACCCTTAAAAAACATGGTCACAAATATTCTTAACAAAATACTAGCAAACTAAATCCAATAGCACATCAGAAGGATAATTCATCATGACCAACTAGATTTTGTTCCAGGGATGCAAGGATGATTAAACATACACAAATCACTGAACATGATTACACCACAATTCACCATATAAACATGATTAAAAGCAAAAAAAAAAAAAAATGATCATCCCAACAGATGCCGAGTTTTGACAAAATGCAACATAAAAACTTTATTATAAAAACACTCAGTAAACTAGACATCAAGGGAACATGACTCAAAATAGTAAGGGACATCTAGGACAAATTAACAGCCAATGTCATACTGCATGGAGAAAACCTGAAAACCTTTCCCTTAAGAACTGGAACAAGACAAGGATGTCCACTCCACCACTCATATTCAACACAAACTTGGAAGTACTATTCATGGCAATCAGGTAAAGAAAATAAATAAAAGGCATTTAAGTAGTAAAAATAAGAAGTCAGATTATTTTTGTTTGCTGATGACAGGATTGTATACCTATAAAACCCTAAAGGTTCCTCAAAAAGACTCCCAGATTTAATAAACAACCTCAGTTAAGTTTCAAGAGGAGTGGACCAAGGAGCAGAAGCTCAACCTAGACAGTAAAACTCCCTCTATTTAAGTCAGAACCATCCAGAGAATTGATAGAATGGAGAATGTTTTTTCCTCTTATGATAAAGTATAATGATCCTTCTAAGACAAACAGAATGCATCATGCAAGTAGGTTTAGGGTGAATGCCATGTAGCTTCTACTTCTCTCTTGCAACTTGGAGATATTAGAAAAAATATTGACAGAAAGAATCAAGAAATCAGGATCTCACTGGTTTCTTCTTCTGTCCTCTTCCCCATGGAGCTGAGGGCTCCTGATGAGTGATCGAATGCTAGGAGAGGATGAATGGTACCACATTATTACCAGTACCCAGGACAGACGCTAAGCTGGGCAGTGATGCTTTGCAGAGAAGCCTCAGGGGAGAGACACAGGAGAGGGAAGAAAATGGGGAGTAATTCTGCTTTTGAATTCACACCTAGAAAGGAGGCAGAATCAGGATTAGTGAACAATATTCAGGATTTTGCTTAGTTGGTTGGCTTTATGTGAGTCCTGAGAATGTTGGCTGGTGCCAAAGTTGAACGATGTACTGAGAGAAACAGCCTTCCCTGAGTAAAGTAAAATTATGTTGTCATTAACCACAAAATATGTTTCTTATATACAATGATTGTTTTTCAGAGACTCTCAAAATCAAGTTCTTATTTTGGAGGAATATTTTTATTCGTGGGAAAGAAAGTTTTTGGTCAATGCAAGCATTTTGGTCACATAAGTCAATGGCCACTGCAGCCCAACTGTCCCTCAGAACGAATGTGTTTAATGAAGGTGACACCATCCTTATAGAATCAATAAAACTGAATGAATGTCTAGGTTTTTAGCAAAATCGTAAGTTTTTGAGTAGAAGGGTAGTTAAACATTAACCAGCTTGGCCCACAGGCCGCTTTCTTATAGCTGCTTACAGCTTATAGCCTGTATTACAAGGCCCTAACTTCTATAGATAACTTCTGTAATGTGAAGAAGTTTCAAGTTTTCCACATTTTCCAGATCCTGCATTCCAACAGATCCACTGATGCCATCCTGTGTAAATACCCACTTTAAGGAAATGATTTGATCCTAGAATGCACTTACTATATCTTTATGTTTTCATCCCCCACACCTTAACTAATCAGCAACCCCCCACTCCTCAGCCCTCTCTATCTGCCAGAAGTCCCTTGAAAACCCCATTCTAAAACTCCTTGGGGCAGTGAATTTGAGGTTGCATCCTACCTCCTCCTTTGGCCGTCATTTGATTATTCAACTCTTTGTCAGTGGCAACTCCCGTTATTTTGGTGTGTTGGTTTGTTACTACACAGTGAGCCCAAACATGGTGGTCCAATAGAGAGGCTCTTCCTGTCAGGTGTCAATGAGAAAGTTCATCTAACACCAAGAAGAAAGTGAGACACAGATGGTGGCTTCCTTAAGATCCTTCCATCCTTCCTAAACACTACACATTCAATGACAGGCTCTGTGAAATCTCTTGTTTGTTTGTTTGTTTGAAACGGAGTCTCACTCTGTCACCCAGGCTGGAGTGGTGCAGTGGTACAATCTCAGCTTACTGCAACCTGCACCTCCTGGGTTCAAACGATTCTTCTGCCTTAGCCCCATGAGTAGCTGGGACTACAGGTGCATGCCACCATGCCCAGCTAATTTTTGTATTTTTATTAAAGATGGGGTTTCACCATGTTGGCCAGGCTGGTCATGAACTCCTGGCCTCAAGCAATCCACTTGCCTTAGCCTTCCAATGTGCTGGGATTACAGACATTAGCCACCGCACCCAGCCAGGTTCTGAGAAATAATTACAAAACTAAAGGTGATAATTGTGCAAGTAAGTATACTTGCACAAGGATTTTTTTCTCAACACAATTGTTAACATTTTCACACACACTCATTCACATTCCCACACTGTTTCCCATCTCCGCATCTTAACCAGATGCTCTTACTAAACCTTGGCCTATGTCCAGACACGTGCAGTGAGAGGGAAGGGAAGAAAAAAGACAAAGATCTTGGCACTGATGGACCTCAGTTACGTAAATACCAGTATAGAGGCCGTGCACAACTCCTTCATTGCCACTGTCCAGGTCATGTTTGCTAATTCCCTGACTCTGATTCATTATTTCCCTTTAATTTTTCTGGTTTGCATACCATGCAGACACCCCTGCAGGTGCAAAGAGAATTTTCTTTCCTTGCCCTTCTGAAGTTTTGGTGACTTGATTACATAAGACACACTGACAATGGAATAATTAACATAAAATGCATATAAATTTATATACATGTACATGGAGCAGCAAATATGAGACTCTAAGCAGGACCAGATGATTGAAGATTTCATCACATCCTGAGGCTACAGAGAGAATAGGGGCTTGGGGTCTCTCGGGGAGGTGGGGTCTCAGGTAATGGGGGAGAGGGAGAGGTACGCATGGTGAGCAAAGGCTATCCCCACACAGATGTGAGTCTCTCAGGGGCTCCCCAAGCTGCCCTCAGGAAGATAGACGGTGGCCTATGGAGAAGTTTCTCAGTCAGACCTTTAAAGTGTCAGGATCTTAGTCTGTTTTTCCTGGGAGTTAATCTTTCCTTGATCCAATTAGGCAGATAAGTGGGGGCCTCAGAGAAAGGCTTTTATCCTCTGTTCACTTCACTAATGTATATTTCCTCAGCACTTGCAAATCTCTGCCAGAGAAGAAAGCTTTTCAGGGCTATTTCTGTGTCTGCAGCCTCTCTGAACTGTAGCCCCTCTTAACAGCAAGATCAAAATATACCAAAAAAGTACATTTTGAGTGGCACACTTTGTTTTACTGCACCCTGTATGACAAGTCTTGAAAGCTAAGAGAGCACCATGAGCTCCTCAGCTGGGGGCCCCACTCTTGCCTCCTGGGAAGGCAGATGCCACCCTCAGACACACTGGCCAAGAGCATCAATAAACGAAATGATTTTAAAACAAATGGCTCCATTTTATGTGCCTATTTCCAACCACCTGGCACAAAAGTAAAACACCTGTGCAGCTCAGAACAAGTACAATGATCCAGCCTACTGACTGGAAGGTCTAGCATGCCATCGAAGTCCTCTAGTCATGGTGAGTCAGCAAGACTCACAAGGAGACTGGAGTTAACACTATTGAGACACCTTTAGATGAACACGTCTAGTGAATGTTAATGCCTTAAAGAAGGTAGAGGAGAAATGTCTGCACCCGACAGCAGAAGGGCCTGTTCTACTCATCACTGCAGACCAGGCATCTGAAGCTCTTCGTGTCTTATTTAACCTTGAGGCAAATAGTCCCTTGCTTCAATGGCAAATGTTTTCAACTTACCACGCTATTCACAAAGCAGAGATAACAGCATTTAAACCACATGTGCTCTTAACCTCTCTGGGCCTTGCCTATATGTGAACAAATTTAAATTACTTGCATATCCCCCAGTGAGATCCCTATTCTATTTAAAAATCATATTGAGGGATATGTTGGACTGGAGAGAAAATCAACTCACAAACAGGTACTGTACTTTGCTGATGACCTGCCTTGCATTTAACCCTTTTTCCATTTGACCCGAGAATTCTCACCAGTGGCACTTGTGGTGGCAGTTTACCCTGAGAAAACTTTGCCACGAAATATCTCGCTTTTATGATTATGATTATGGTTATTATTATCTGAGACAGATTCTTGCTCTGTTGCCCAGGCTGGAGTGCAGTGGCACAACATCAGTTCACTGCAACGTCCGCCTCCCAGGTTCAAGTGATTCTACCTGCCTCAGCCTCCCGAGTAGCAGGGACTACAGGCACATGCCACCATACCTGGCTAATTTTTATATTTTCAGTAGAGACGAGATTTCACCACCATTCACTGGCCAGACGAGGTTGGCCAGGCTGGTCTCGAACTCCCAACCTCAAGTGATCCACCCGCCTCAGCCGCCCAAAGTGTTGGGATTAAAGGCATGAGCCACTGCACCTGACTTATTATTTTTGAATCACTCTAGTATGTTGACTTTGGAAACAAAAGACATCATTCCTTTTGTAGCTTTCTGTTTTTGTAATGGTATTTCTATTTACAAAATATAGTGATCATATTTTCAGATCACTGACAATGTTACATCTTAGAAAATGTAGAATTCTTACCTGTGATATTCACATCCTTCTTGAACAGTTGTTGGCTGAAGATTCATTTGATGAATCGATTTTTCAAAAGAGACGTTTCTGATGATTCAAACAATTCTGATCTTAGTTCTGTTTAGAAATAACTCCGAGAACAGTTTTTATATGTTATTTTTACATTGAAAATCGGTCAGATTTGCTTCAGCCTCAAAGAACATGTCAATGTAAAACTAAATGAGCACTGGCGGTGGGCTGCACCTTTTTTTTTTTTCTTTTTTCTCTAAAGGGAAAAAGATTAAATGTTTGGTTAGTTTCAATGACAATCAAAACCATCCTGCCATTTTAGTAAGGGGAATGTTCAGCAAAAACCAAACTCCTTGCCCAGACAGGCAAGCAATTAAATCAACTTTAATGTCTTACCCATTGTCTTCAGAAATCCCTCCAAAAGACAAATCTTGCATTTCCATAATAGGACAAAGTGACTTGGTGCCAAGTCTCTTAAGAATAAAGTACTTAGCTAGGGTAGGGAGTCAAGAAGAAATGGGAATTGTGGAACTCCAGTTTCCCACAAGAACATCATTCTAACAAGCAACAGAAGGAAATGAAAACCTATAGTCTTGACATGATCCATTAATTTCTGGGGAGATAACTGTAGCTTCTTTGCTTATTGACTTTTCTCCCCTGGATGCCAAGAATATATAAAATCACATTTTCAGGTATCCATACAGACCCTCTTCTCTCTATGACAGAAAAATACCCAGGGCTTGTGGGGATACAAGGCCCCTTTGGTCACGTGATTAGTTCTTTGCTCCTCAAAACTCAGTACAACGTGGTTTTTCCAATGTGGAGGTGGAAAAGAGGGAAATATTAACCTCATCACTAAACCACCACAAAATGTTCTTTAGTGAAAAAAAAAGAATATCCTGTTTAACCAGGGAAATGGCTAGAGATTTCTATGAACAATTCAAGTTCATGTAAAGAATTTAATGAGTTTAATAATCCCAATGAGGTGCTGAAACAGGGACCACAGTGGATGTGAGACAACCAAATACAAAGAGATTTTAATTTTATGCATGACTTCAAAAACCAGATTTTTCATTACATGCGCCAAGTAGCCACACAATTCTGGGCATGACTGTGTAAAACAGGAGTGTGCAAATAAAGCAAAGGCAGCGCTCCTTTGGCTGGGTATTGGCGTAGCAGGTCAGGAGGGAGAACTTCCCCCGAACAGAGCTCTATGCATGATAGTGAGGAATCAACTGAGTTTTACAATATGTCTTAGAGAGCCTAAAAATGAGACACATGAAAAGAGATGTTTACAAAAGAGCAACAGAAGGAAATAGAAGGCATGAATTAGTAGAGAGCATGTGATAGTGTAAGCCATAAGTGAGAGACAACAGGAAAATTTCACCATCAGTAACAAGCAAAGAAAAATGTAGATGATGCTGGATCAAGGGAAAGCTGAATATTGGAAATTGCAAAATTTTATAAAGTCGTGTCTTAGTCCATTTCCTGCTAATATAATGGAATACCTGAGACTGGGTAATTTATACAGAACAGAGATTGGTTTTTTACAATTCTGGAGTCGAGAGAGAGAGAGACAGAACAAACTCATCTTCTTATCAGGATTTCAACCCCTGATAACTAACTCGCCTCTGAGATAATAGCAATAATTCATGCATGGGGCAAATCTCTCATGACCTAATTATCACTTAAAGGTCCCACTTCTCAACACTATTGCATTGAGGATTAAGTTTCCAACACATGGACTTTGGAGAACACATCAAACCATAGCAAGTAGGTAACACAGAATTTTAATTTCCTAGGATACAACTACTAGAGTTGTTGCTGTGATTTGAGAACTACTGTTACAGCATCTAATTTAAGTGTGTTTTGTGTGTTTGCAACAGTAAAAACAGGCTCAAATGCAAGTGAAAGGTGGTTGCTAAAAGGATCCTGGGTGACTCCAAAAATAAAGAAAAGGGTGAAACAACTGTGATTTGAATAGCTCAGAAACCAGTGCAGCTCAGGATATCTTAGCCCCAGCAACCCGTGGCTCCTCCATCTCTCTAGAGCCCCCCAGTAATACATCCAAGCCTCCATGACTCCCATATTCCTTGACTTTTTTTTTTTTTTTTTTTTGAGATGGAGTTTCACTCTTATTGCCCAGGCTAGAGTGCAATGGCATGATCTTGGCTCACCGCAACCTCTGCCTCCTGGGTTCAAGCGATTCTCCTGCCTCAGTCTCCCGAGTAGGTGGGATTACAGGCATGCGCCACCACGCCCAGCTAATTTTGTATTTTTAGTAGAGACAGGGTTTCTCCATGTTGGTCAGGCTGGTCTCGAACTCCCAACCTCAGGTGATTCGCCCGCCTCAGCCTCCCAAAGTGCTGGGATTACAGGCATGAGCCACAATGCCTGGTCATTCCTTGAGCTTTTTTCCACATGACAAATTCCCTTGGGAAAAGCTCTGATTGAGAGTAAGTGTCTACCAGTAGATCAATCCTTTATGGTCCAACAGGGTGTTAAAAAAAAAAACAAAAACTTATTTATGACATTTCCTAAAACATAGTGAGAAATACTTCACTCAAGGGGGGCCATGGCGTTAGATGTAGGGGCCACTTCATTTGGGTCTTTCTGTGGGAGAGTGATCATGCTGGTGGGGGCCGAGGGAAAACATTTTCTCTACCTTCTGAAGTTCACTAAAAATTCACCTAACAAAAGGCAGATTAGAAAGAGAAAAGGCACACAAACTTATGACCATGTGTAGGGGAGAACCACAGAGCAACGTGTAAACCATCTAAGTTTATGGAAAAAATGAGAGAGGGGCTTAAATCTTGGCAAAACAGATTGTAGTGACAACACAGGTTATGGGAGGGAGAAAAGAGGAGGTCTGGCTAGCAGAGGTCTTGTTATTGTCAACCAAAGAATGATGAGACAGGTCTCAGTAATTTTAGGAGATTTATTTGCCAAAGTTGAGGATGCACCCAGGAGACAGGTCTATGCCTTTCTCTGAAGATGATTTTGAGGGCTCCAAATTTAAAGGGGAAAGGGCAGGATATTGAGAAGCACACAGTTCTCACATCAACAACAGGGGGCAGAGGAAAAATATGGGGAATCTGCATTTTACATAAGATAACACAGACAAAATGGGGTAGGGGAACAATCAGAAATGCATTTGTGTCTGTGGGGTGACCGCAACTGTAAAGATAAGCTATGGATTTGCATCACCATGGTGAAGTTTCAACAGCTCACCAGGAATTTCCTTGTGGACAAAATACGAGGGAGGTGGGTAGCCTTTCATCCTGTAGCCATCTTATTTAGGAACCAGAAGAGGGAGGCAGGTTTTTGTGACCCAGTTCCTGGTTAGAATTTTCTCTTTGGCTAAAAGAGTTTGGGGTCCCAAAATTTAATTTTCTTGCACATTATGTCAATGAAACCTCATAGATAGCAGCACTTAAGAGAAGAGATGGAAAATGTTTTCTTCAGACCTTTAAAGATGTCAGACCATCAGTTAATCTTTCCTAAATCCAAGGGAAAGCCTCAGAGAAAGCCTGGCTGCATCCAAGCAGAGTTTCTGTACCGGTACAAGCCTCTCTCATAAAAGACAGTTTTCAGCTGTTCTTGTATTTCCTGCCCTTTTGAATGGCCATCTTGAAATTTGTCAAAATTCTTTCTTTTAGAGTATGTACCCCCCAAAATCTGAGAGAGATCTCAGTTAATATAGAGAGTTTATTTTGCCAAGGTTGAGGACAAATGGCCATGACACACCCTCAGGAGGTCCTGAGGACATGTGTCCAACTTGGTTAGGGCACAGCTTGGTATCATCCATTTTAGGGAGACATGATACATCAATCAACATATGTATGATGAACATTGGTTCAGTCTGGAAAGGTGGGGCAACTTGAAGTGGGGAGGGGGCTTCCAGATCATAGATAGATAAGAGATAAATGGTTGCATTCTTTTGAGTTTCTGGTTAGCCTCTGTAAAGGAGGCAATCAAATATGTAATTATCTCGGTGAGCAGAGGGGTGACTTTGAATAGAATGGGAGGCAAGTTTGTGCTGAGCAGTTCCCAGCTTGACTTTTTTCTTTAGCTTAGTGACTTTGGGGCCCTAAGATTTATCTTCCTTTCCCAAGAGTGAAATATTTTGGTTTCCTTCAAGCTCAACTCTGCCTTCAACCAAGACATGTGGGGATTTACAACCACAGAACAGGGTGAGGTCAAGGAGGAAGAATTACCAACAAGAAGCACCCGAGGTGAGGGTGATGTTCTTGATAGCAGCGAGGCAGGAACTCTGGAATACCAAAATATAGTCATGGCAATGTTTTCATTTTTCTCATGTCTCCTTGGTATTAATCGAATATGTCCATGCTCTGCCCTTGGCCCTCTTGAGAAAGCGGGGTTTTCAATTCTTCATATGGTTCTGTGATGTGGGCTGGAGCTGCTCACTGAGTCACGTGGGTAAGATAGAGAGAAAGGGGGTCCATGTGCTCAGGACAGTGGATGTAATTGGGCTGTCCCATTAAGGAGTCTGTGTAGGGGAGAGTTGTTCTATGTCTTCCATTATGTTACCAAAGGTAGAAATTATGGGCCTATGGGGATCTCCAATCTCAATCTTTTACCTAATTTGGGACAACAACTGTCAAGTCTGTTCTCCTTTATATTGGAGAATAATGTTAAAAATGAAATCTCCTGCCATTCTACAAAACTCCTCTCTATAAAGTAGAAAATAAAGAAAACAATTTTCTTATTAAAAAAGCATTAGGGCTGGGTGCGGTGGCTCACACCTGTAATCCCAGCAATTTGGGAGGCTGAGGCAGGCGGATCATGAGGTCAAGAGTTCGAGACCAGCCTGGCCAACATGGTGAAACCCCGTCTCTACTGAGAATACAAAAATTAGCTGGGTGTGGTGGTACGTGCCTGTAATCCCAGCATCTTGAGAGGCTAAGGCAGGTGAATCACTTGAATTCGGGAGGCGGAGGTTGCAGTGAGCCAAGATTGTGCCACTATACTCTAGCCTGGATGAAAGAGCAAGACTCTGTCTCAAAAATAAATAAACAAATAAATAAATAAATGAATATTAAAAAGCATTAAACCAGGCTGCAATGTGTATCACGGGTAATATGCTAAAGAGATTACAAAGACAGAAAGAAATCTCACCCCTTTATATAGCCAAGAAATACAATCCTTACATGCATCTTCTTGAGATAAATGATAACTGGTCTTCATGTAATAAGGCCTAACACCACCATTTTTTATAACATTCTTTCAAACATTCTTTTTATAACATTTTATAACATTCTCCATCCTAAATTCACCTGGCAATTGGGGTATCCTTCTGTGCTAGACAGTTACCTTTATCCCAAGGAAAATTAACATTATTTATGACAAGCAGGCAGTTGTTGCTTGGAGCAAGGGGCCCACGGAGATAGGAAGTTATCTTTCTTGATATTTTCATTTCCAAAGAGTTGTCTCTCTTACCCTTAACACAACACTGGCAGGTTGCAATTCTGGCAAGGGGCTTAGTCAGCTTTTCAAAAAATTGACATGCATAATAAAAGGACTAAGGAAGAGTTTACAAATACAATATTTTTATTAAGAAAATAGTCTAAGAAGGAATAGGAATAGCTCTGATCTACAGCTCCCAGCATGAACGACGCAGAAGATGGGTGATTTCTGCATTTCCATCTGAGGTACCGGGTTCATCTCACTAGGGAGTGCCAAACAGTGGGTGTAGGACAGCCGGTGCAGCACACTGTGCATGAGCCGAAGCAGGGCGAGGCATTGCCTCACTCGGGAAGCACAAGGGGTCAGGGAGTTCCCTTTCCTAGTCAAAGAAAGGGGTAACAGACAGCACCTGGAAAATCGGGTGACTCCCACCCTAATATTGAGCTCTTCCAAGGGGCTTAAAAAACGTACACCAGGAGATTATATCCTGCACCTGGCTCGGAGGGTCCTAAGCCCACAGAGTCTCACTGATTGATAGCACAGCAGATTGCAATCAAACTGCAAGGTGGCAGCAAGGCTGGGGGAGGGGCGCTTACCATTGCCCAGGCTTGATTAGGTAAACAAAGCAGACAGGAAGTACAACTGGGTGGAGCCCACCACAGCTCAAGGAGGCCTACTTGCCTCTGTAGGCTCCACCTCTGGGGGCAGGGCACAGACAAACAAAAAGACAGCAGGAACCTCTGCAGACTTAAATGTCCCTGTCTGACAGCTTTGAAGAGAGTAGTGGTTCTCCCAGCATGCAGCTGGAGATCTGAGAATGGACAGACTGCCTCCTCAAGTGGGTCCCTGACCCCTGAGCAGCCTAACTGGGAGGCACCCCCCAGTAGGGACAGACTGACACCTCACTCTGCCAGGTACTCCTCTGAGACAAAACTTCCAGAGGAATGATCAGACAGCTGAATTTGCAGTCTCATGAAAATCCACTGTTCTGTAGCCACCGCTGCTGACACCCAGCAAAACAGGGTCTGGAGTGGACTTCTAGCAAACTGCAACAGACCTGCAGCTGAGGGTCCTGTCTTAGAAGGAAAACTAACAAACAGAAAGGACACCCACACCAAAAACCCATCTGTACATCACCATCATCAAAGACCAAAAGTAGAAAAACCTACAAAGATGGGGAGAAAACAGAGCACAAAAACTGGAAACTCTAAAAAGCAGAGCACCTCTCCTTCTCCAAAGGAACGCAGTTCCTCACCAGCAATGGAACAAAGCTGGACGGACAATGACTTTGACGAGTTGAGAGAAGAAGGCTTCAGACAATCAAACTACTCCGAGCTACGGGAGGAAATTCAAACCAATGGCAAAGAAGTTAAAAACTTTGAAAAGAAAATAGATGAATGTGAGGTGGAGCCAAGATGGCCGAATAGGAACAGCTCCGGTCTCCAGCTCCCAGCCCCAGCGACACAGAAGACGGGTGATTTCTGCATTTCTGCTTGAGGTACCGGTTTCATCTCACTAGGGAGTGCCTAACAGTGGGTGCAGGACAGTCGGTGAAGCGCACTGTGCGCGAGCCAAAGCAGGGCGAGGCATTGCCTCACTCGGGAAGTGCAAGGGGTCAGGGAGTTCCCTTTCCTAGTCAAAGAAAGGGGAAACAGACGGCACCTGGAATATCGGGTCAGTCCCATCCCAATACTGCGCTTTTCCAACGGGCCTGGAAAACGGCACACTAGGAGATTGTGCCCCGCACCTGGCTCAGAGGGCCCTATGCCCACGGAGTCTCGCTGATTGCTAGCACAGCAGTCTGAGATCAAGCTGCAAGGCGGCAGCGAGGCTGGGGGAGGGGCGCCCGCCATTGCCCAGGCTTGCTTAGGTAAACAAAGCAGCCAGGAAGCTCGAACTGGGTGGAGCCCACCACAGCTCAAGGAGGCCTGCCTGCCTCTGTAGGCTCCACCTCTGGGGGCAGGGCACAGACAAACAAAAACTCAGCAAGAACCTCCACAGACTTAAATGTCCCTGTCTGACTGACAGCTTTGAAGAGAGTAGTGGTTCTCCCAGCACGCAGCTGGAGATCTGAGAATGGACAGACTGCCTCCTAAAGTGGGTCCCTCACCCCTGAGCAGCCTAACTGGGAGGCACCCCCCAGTAGGGACAGACTGACACCTCATTCAACCGGGTACTCCTCTGAGACAAAACTTTCAGAGGAACTATCAGACAGCTGAATTTGTGGTCTCACGAAAATCTGCTGTTCTGCAGCCACCGCTGCTGACACCCAGCCAAACAGGGTCTGGAGTGGACCTGTAGTGAACTCCAACAGACCTGCAGCTGAGAGTCCTGTCTGGTAGAAGGAAAACTAACAAACAGAAAGGACATCCACACCAAAAACCCATCTGTACATCACCATCATCAAAGACAAAAAGTAGATAAAACCACAAAGATGGGGAAAAAACAGAGCAAAAAAACTGGAAACTCTAAAAAACAGAGCACCTCTCCTCCTCCAAAGGAACGCAGTTCCTCACCAGCAATGGAACAAAGCTGGATGGAGGATGACTTTGATGAGTTGAGAGAAGAAGGCTTCAGACGATCAAACTACTCTGAGCTAGGAGAGGAAATTCAAAACAATAGCAAAGAAGTTAAAAACTTTGAAAAAAAATTAGAAGAATGGATAACTAGAATAACCAATGGAGAGAAGGGCTTAAAGGAGCTGATGGAGCTAAAAGCCAAGTTTTGAGAACTACGGGAAGATTGCAGAAGCCTCAATACCAGATGCGATCAACTGGAAGAAAGGGTATCGCTGATGGAAGGTGAAATGAATGAAATGAAGAGAGAAGGGAAGTTTAGAGAAAAAAGAATAAAAAGAAATGAACAAAGCCTCCAAGAAATTTGGGACTATGTGAAAAGACC
This sequence comes from Hylobates moloch, assembly GCF_009828535.3. Lineage (NCBI taxonomy): Eukaryota > Metazoa > Chordata > Mammalia > Primates > Hylobatidae > Hylobates > Hylobates moloch. The sequence continues at coordinate 4,848,992 of NW_026652277.1, read as the reverse complement.
AAACCTACGTCTGATTGGTGTACCTGAAAATGATGGGGAGAATGGAACCAAGTTGGAAAACACTCTGCAAGATATTATCCAGGAGAACTTCCCCAATCTAGCAAGGCAGGCCAGCATTCAGATTCAGGAAATACAGAGAACGCCACAAAGATACTCCTCGAGAAGGGCAACTCCAAGACACATAATTGTCAGATTCACCAAAGCTGAAATGAAGGAAAAAATGTTAAGGGCAGCCAGAGAGAAAGGTCGGGTTACCCACAAAGGGAAGCCCATCAGACTAACAGCTGATCTCTCAGCAGAAACTCTACAAGCCAGAAGAGAGTGGGGGCCGATATTCAACATTCTTAAAGAAAAGAATTTTCAACCCAGAATTTCTTATCCCGCCAAACTAAGCTTCATAAGTGAAGGAGAAATAAAATACTTTACAGACAAGCAAACGCTGAGTGATTTTGTCACCACCAGGCCTGCCCTAAAAGAGCTCCTGAAGGAAGCACTAAACATGGAAAGGAACAACAGGTACCAGCCACTGCAAAAACATGCCAAATTGTAAAGACCATCGAGGCTAGGAAGAAACTATAACAACTAACGAGCAAAATAACCAACTAACATCATAATGACAGGATCAGATTCACACATAACAATATTAACGTTAAATGTAAATGGGCTAAATGCTCCAATCAAAAGACACAGACTGGCAAACTGGATAAGGAGTCAGGACCCATCAGTGTGCTGTATTCAGGAAACCCATCTCACGTGCAGAGATACACATAGACTCAAAATAAAGGGATGGAGGAAGATCTATCAAGCAACTGGAAAACAAAAGGCAGGGGTTGCAATCCTAGTCTCTGATAAAATAGACTTTAAACCAACAAAGATCAAAAGAGACAAAGAAGGCCATTACATAATGGTAAAGGGATCAATTCAACAAGAAGAGCTAACTATCCTAAATATCTATGCACCCAACACAGAAGCACCCAGATTCATAAAGCAAGTCCTCAGTGACCTACAAAGGGACTTAAACTCCCACACAATAATAATGGGAGATTTTAACACCCCACTGTCAACATTAGACAGATCAACGAGACAGAAAGTTAACAAGGATATCCAGGAATTGAACTCAGCTCTACATAAAGTGGACCTAATAGACATCTACAGAACTCTCCACCCCAAGTCAACAGAATATACATTTTTTTCAGCACCACACCACACCTATTCCAAAATTGACCACATAGTTGGAAGTAAAGCTCTCCTCAGCAAATGTAAAAGAACAGAAATTATAACAAACTGTCTCTCAGACCACAGTGCAATCAAACTAGAACTCAGGATTAAGAAACTCACTCAAAACCGCTCAACTACATGGAAACTGAACAACCTGCTCCTGAATGACTATTGGGTACATAATGAAATGAAGGCAGAAATAAAGATGTTCTTTGAAACCAACGAGAACAAAGACACAACATACCAGAATCTCTGGGACACATTCAAAGCAGTGTGTAGAGGGAAATTTATAGCACTAAATGCCCACAAGAGAAAGGAGGAAACATCCAAAATTGACACCCTAACATCACAATTAAAAGAACTAGAAAAGCAAGAGCAAACACATTCAAAAGCTAGCAGAAGGCAAGAAATAACTAAAATCAGAGCAGAACTGAAGGAAATAGAGACACAAAAAACCCTTCAAAAAATTAATGAATCCAGCAGCTGGTTTTTTGAAAAGATCAACAAAATTGATGGACTGCTAGCAAGACTAATAAAGAAGAAAAGAGAGAAGAATGAAATAGACGCAATAAAAAATGATAAAGGGTATATCACCACTGATTCCACAGAAATACAATCTACCATCAAAGAATATTACAAACACCTCTACGCAAATAAACTAGAAAATATAGAAGAAATAGATACATTCCTCGACACATACACCCTCCCAAGACTAAACCAGGAAGAAGTTGAAACTCTGAATAGACCAATAACAGGCTCTGAAATTGTGGCAATAATCAATAGCTTACCAACCAAAAAGAGTCCAGGACCTGATGGATTCACAGCCGAATTCTACCAGAGGTACAAGGAGGAACTGGTACCATCCTTTCTGAAACTATTCCATCGATAGAAAAAGAGGGAATCCTCCCTAACACATTTTATGAGGCCAGCATTATCCTGATACCAAAGCCTGGCAGAGACACAATGAAAAAAGAGAATTTCAGACCAATAAACTTGATGAACAATGACGCAAAAATCCTCAATAAAATACTGGCAAACAGAATCCAGCAGCACATCAAAAAGCTTATCCACCATGATCAAGTGGGCTTCATCCCTGGGATGCAAGGCTGGTTCAACATACGCAAATCAATAAATGTAATCCAGCATATAAACAGAACCAAAGACAAAAACCACATAATTATCTCAATAGATGCAGAAAAGGCCTTTGACAAAATTCAACAACCCTTCATGCTAAAAACTCTCAATAAATTAGGTATTGATGGGACGTATCTCAAAATAATAAGAGCTATCTATGACAAACCCACAGCCAATATCATACTGAATGGGCAAAAACTGGAAGCATTCCCTTTGAAAACTGGCACAAGACAGGGATGCCCTCTCTCACCACTCCTATTCAACATAGTGCTGGAAGTTCTGGCCAGGGCAATCAGGCAGGAGAAGGAAATAAAGAGTATTCAATTAGGAAAAGAGGAAGTCAAATTGTCCCTGTTTGCAGATGTTATGATTGTATATCTAGAAAACCCCATTGTCTCAGCCTAAAATCTCCTTAAGCTGATAAGCAACTTCAGCAAAGTCTCAGGATACAAAATCAATGTATAAAAATCACAAGCATTCTTGTACACTGATCACAGACAAACAGAGAGCCAAATCATGAGTGAATTCCCATTCACAATTGCTTCAAAGAGAATAAAATACCTAGGAATCCAACTTACATGTGATGTGAAGGACCTCTTCAAGGAGAACAACAAACCACTGCTCAATGAAATAAAAGAGGATACAAACAAATGGAAGAACATTCCATGCTCATGTGTAGGAAGAATCAATATTGTGAGAATGGCCATACTGCCCAAGGTAATTTATAGATTCAATGGCATCCCCATCAAGCTACCAATGACTTTCTTCACAGAATTGGAAAAAACTGCTTTAAAGATCATATGGAACCAAAAAAGAGCCCGCATCGCCAAGTGAATCCTAAGCCAAAAGAATAAAGCTGGAGGCATTATGCTACCTGACTTCAAACTATACTACAAGGCTACAGTAACCAAAACAGCATGGTACTGGTACCACAACAGAGGCATAGATCAATGGGACAGAACAGAGCCCTCAGAAATAATGCCACATATCTACAACTATCTGATCTTTGACAAACCTGACAAAAACAAGCAATGGGAAAAGTATTCCCTATTTAATAAATGGTGCTGGGAAAACTGGCTAGCCACATGTAGAAAGCTGAAACTGGATCCCTTCCTTACACCTTATACAAAAATTAATTCAAGATGGATTAAAGACTTACATGTGAGACCTAAAACCATAAAAACCCTAGAAGAAAACCTAGGCAATACCATTCAGGACATAGGAATGGGCAAGGACTTCATGTCTAAAACACCAAAAGCAATGGCAACAAAAGCCAAAATTGACAAATGGGATCTAATTAAACTAAAGAGCTTCTGCACAGAAAAAGAAACTACCATCAGAGTGAACAGGCAACCTACAAATTGGGAGAAAATTTTTGCAACCTACTCATCTGACAAAGGGCTAATATCCAGAATCTATGATGAACTCAAACAAATTTACAAGAAAAAACCCCATCAAAAAGTGGGCAAAGGACATGAACAGACACTTCTCAAAAGAATACATTTATGCAGCCAAAAAACCCATGAAAAAATGCTCATAACTGGCCATCAGAGAAATGCAAATCAAAACCACAATGAGATACCATCTCACACCAGTTAGAATGGCCATCATTAAAAAGTCAGAAAACAACAGGTGCTGGAGAGGATGTGGAGAAATAGGAACACTTTGACACCGTTGGTGGGACTGTAAACTAGTTCAACCATTGTGGAAGTCAGTGTGGCAATTCTTCAGGGATCTCAAACTAGAAATACCATTTGACCCAGCCATCCCATTACTGGGTATATACCCAAAGGACTATAAATCATGCTGCTATAAAGACACATGCACACGTATGTTCATTGAGGCACTATTCACAATAGCAAAGACTTGGAACCAACCAAAATGTCCAACAACGATAGACTGGATTAAGAAAATGTGGCACATATACACCATGGAATACTATGCAGCCATAAAAAATGATGAATTCATGTCCTTTATAGGGACATGGATGAAACTGGAAACTATCATTCTCAGTAAACTATCACAAGGACAAAAAACCAAACACCACATGTTCTCACTCATAGGTGGGAATTGAACAAGGAGAACATATGGACACAGGAAGGGGAACATCACACTCTGGGGACTGTTGTGGGGTCAGAGGAGGGGGGAGGGACAGCATTAGGAGATATACCTAATGCTAAATGACGAGTTAATGGGTGCAGCACACCAACAGGGCACATGTATACATATGTAACAAACCTGCACATTGTGCACATGTACCCTAAAACTTAAAGTATAATAGTAATAATTTAAAAAAATTAAAAAAAAAACACTGGAATTCCATACGTGCTATGCACTTGTTCAACTGCCTAAATTGCCACCATATCACTGGTTTTCATTGCCCCTAAATTAATCCTTCTGTTCCTCTACCTTACAAAGTACTTACTGAGCCTTCAATACCACTTTATAATTTTTATTATAATTGCAAAAAAAAAGTCTAAGAAATGAGCATAGAAGAAAATGTCTCTATTCTTATTGGCAACAGGAAATACTCAGCTTTTACAAATGACCCTTACATTTGCCTAGAAACTTGAAGTTCAAGCAAGCATGCTTTCTAAACAGAAGGCTTTAAAGATTATAATTGCAGTCACATACTCTGCTTCCTGAGGTGGATCATTACCTCGTATTTTAGTGATTAATTATAAACATTTATTTTGACTTATGCCAGGGTTTGGCAATAAATTAAACACATTTGTAAATCCCTAATACTTAAATTGCTGTTCAATAGTACTAGAACCCAGAGATAAGTGTCACATAGGCTGGTCTTCATTCCCACCTGTCTGTAGCTATTAAATCATAAGGCCAGAAAAAACAAATTCTGCTAAAGTCAAAGACAAAGAAAGTTGGTACTGATTAACATGGTGAGGACAGGTTTTATCGGTAACATAACATTGCAGTAGAGGTCCAGCGTGAACTGAACTGAACTATGATCTATGCAAGGTGACTCAGCATTTTAAAGGGAAAATGAGGGAGAAGGGAAAGGCTGAGCAGAGACTGAGTGGAATCAGCCAAGTGGAAAATTACAAAAAGTAGGAAGGAGCTGCTTGGGCCATGTGATTAGTCCCTCTGGGTTTGCTAACTGGAACTAAGGGAAGTTGAACTCCTGCCATCTATGAGGCTGGGAGACAGGCATTTCTTCAGACATTGCTGGAACAAATACTGAATTCTTTTCGAAGCCATGAGTTTTCTCAAGCTGGCTCTTTAACAGGGCTTGGTTATCTATCCATGTAGCCTTGAACTGTTAGAAATTATGTTCGGGTGTGTTCAGATCCTTACAGACCAAGGTAAGGCCTATTTAAAAAGAGACTCAGAGGAGCCTGGGGAAAGTCTGTTCAAAAGAGAATCCGTGCCACTGTGTGGGGTTGTCTGTGCCTTAGTCACTGAGTTGTGAAAAACAGGTGTTACCAGCACCGACATGCCTTTAGGGAGTCTTTCTCATATTTGATTCGGTCCTCATGCTCTTTGGATTTTACTCTCATTATGTAGAGAGGGAATAGACAGAGCCCATGAGAGCAGGGAGAGTCTCTGCCACTGACCTCCCTTGCTTTTTTATTCTCTTGCTCTTGATCTCTTACTCTCCTGCTTTGCACCATGGAGCACCACAGCAGGAAGGCTCTCATCCAATGAGATCACTATGGCCTTGGAATTTCCAGCCTCTGGAGCCATTAGCCAAATATACCTCTATTGTGTAAGAACCAGCCAGTTATAGTTACTTTGTTATAGCAACATAAAGCACAGTAAGATATAGCCATATAATTCTCTGTAAATAAGTGGAAATCCATTGTGAGGCAGCAAAAAGAAATGTTTCCAGAGTAGCTGGGACAATCCACTTCACCCCATCAATACCACCCAATAGAAGCAAAGCAGACATGAAGATCACCTATCAGGGCTCCTAAAATACCCCCAAAACACTGGTTAAGTCTATGCCTCCTTCTAACAGGCTGTCTTAGTTCATGACAGCTGCTATAACAAAAGACTGCAGACTGGTTAGTTATAAATATCAAGCATGGATTTCTCACAGATCTGGAGGCTAGAAGCTCAAGATCAAGTGCAGACAAATTTAGTGTCTAGTAAGGCCTGCTTCCTGACTCATAGATAGCTGTCCTCTTTCTATCCTTATGTCACAAAAGGGACAAGCACTCTCTCTTGAATCTCTTTAACAAGGACACTAATCCCATTTATTATGGTTCCACACTCGAGATCCAATTGAGGCAGAAAAATAGGGTCTAGAGACACGGAACATAAGGCCAATTCAAACTTCAGCTATGACAGGAAATATCCTTTCCATAGGGCATATTCCAGGTAAATGACTTTGTAACCTCACTTCACCCTCTTCGTTTACATAGTGTGTACACCAGGTAACCAGTGAAAATCCCTAGAGAGTATTTAAACCCCCACAAATTCTGTAATGAGGCCCTTGAGCCACTACGCTCAGGCCCACTTCCACAATGTGGAGTGTTCTTTTATTTTCAATAAATATCTGCTTTTGTTGCTTCATTATTTCTTTGCTTTGTGTGTTTTGTCGAATTCTTTGTTCAAGATGGTGAGAACATGGACACCCTCCACTGGTAACATATTTTGCTGAGCCAGCCAGGAGAGATTCCAGGAGAAGGTAGGCCCAAAGTTTAGGATTTTTCTCCTTTCCTTTCTGTTTCATACAGGGGAATCTCTCTCTCTCTTTTCTCCTTTCCAACTTGGGATCCTTGGTGGGCAATGCCTAAACACAGAGAAAACTGCAGGATTCTGGCTATGGCCAGTGAAAACTAAGGGTGTCCACGTGAAGGCACCTAACTGCCACCACCCAGTTTGCTTAAGGGACCCAGGTCTTCTCTTTTTTCCTTTCTTTCATTTTCAGCCTTTCAACAACTGCTTTCTAGTAGAGCTCCTTGAAAATTGAGGGCAATTGGCTAGAGTCACTCCCTGGTATTGCCTGAAGGCCTACGAATGAATAGGACTATTTGCCCTGCCCAGAAGGGGGAAGGGTTTTTTTTTTTTTTTTTTTTGAGACAGAGTTTCACTCTTATTTCCCAGGCTGGAGTGCAATGGTGTGATCTCAGCTCACCACAACCTCTGCCTCCTGGGTTTAAGTGATTCTCATGCCTCAGCCTCCCAAGCAGTTGGGACTACAGGTGCCTGCCACCATGCTGGGCTAATTTTTGTATTTTTAGTAGACAGGGGGTTTCACCATGTTGGCCAGGTTCATCTTGAACACCTGACCTCAAGTGATCCACCTGTCTTGGCCTCTCAAAGTGCTGGAATTACAGGCATAAGCCACCATGCCTGGCCAGGAATTCTTGCTTTTTAGGGTTTCACTTAAGTTTTAGGTTATAAGGATAAGAGTTCTAGTTAACACATAATTCTGTAGACAAAATGTGCCAGAAAAGATTGTTATTAATGAGAAAAAGAATAATTTTGTGTAATTCAGAAGTTATCAAATTCTAACTTTTTGGATTTTAGGCTTCTAGACACTTTAAGCATGTCGAGTATACTTTCATAAATAGAATTTGCATTCTATTTCTCTCTCTGCCTAATTTCTTCAAACTTCGTAAACTATTTGTGAATATTCTTAATTCATGGCAATATGTTTGTCTGCATACAGTTAAGTAGGGTCCCTAGGGCCACTCAGGGAGAAAGAACCCAGAAACCAGACATGCTTGCAAAAGAATATTTCTTACCAGTTAGTCTCTGGTCTCTTTCGCTCTGTGCAAACTGGTTAAATGAAAGGTTAAAGTCATCATTTGTCCCTTCTGTAAAGTTTTATGTGCAAACTGGTTAAATGAAAGGTTAAAGTCATCATTTGTCCCTTCTGTAAAGTTTTAAATTAATTGGTTTAATAATATAAGAGCTTAAATCAAATATTTTGTCAGAAAAGTGAAAAATGTAATGCTTTTTATTTAGTTCATGTGACTTGAGTAATCTTTAGGAAATAAACAGTTTTAAAGATTATTGGTAAAATACAGTTGTCTTGAAAATGTAAACATGCTGTCTAAGTTATGTTCAAATATTAGGTTTGCTAAATGCTTTAAGGTCATAAACTGCTTCTTTGGTGTTTGAAATTTGTTTAACTTGCCTGCTTTCCTGCTAGGTAAGGCCTGAGGACAGCCCACTCGGGATGGCCCTGGGGGCTTCTGGGATGAAAGAGGCCTTCTTGGGAGGCTCCCAGCATTCCCCGTGGTCTTGCCTCTTCTCCCCTCTGCCTGCCTGAACGTTCCCAAGTCCCTGCCACCCACTCTCCATGGGGAGTTGGCTGTGCCCCTAACCATGCTGGAAACAGTCTAATCTTATCAACACAACTTAGCAAGTTTTACGTTGCAATTAAAATTGCTGGGAGTCACCATTAACATGAATTAAGATTACTAGAAACAGTTTTTTATGCAAGATGTGTAAGAATAGTAAAATTTGTTTTTTGTTTTTTTTTTTTTTTGGTAAAAGGTTATAAAGGGTTTTTTCTGCTTTAAAATTTCTGAGTCATCATTTTGGCCAAATAATTTAGGGCAATCTGGAATTCCAAAATCAAACTTCAGTTTCAAAATTGTCTTTTCTAATGCCTAGCTTTTTGGATGGATCAGATGGCCCCTGAAAACATCCAGAAAAGAGGTAAACAGGATTATTTAACATGTTTAGGTATATGGGATCACCAAAATGATGTTCAATCTTCTTTAGATTATATTTTGTGAATAATGCTAATGTATGTTCCAAGATTATATGGAATTTCTAAAATTCAAATGTCTAATTATATGCCATCAACTATAATTATGATTATCATGTTACTATAAACCATAGAAATAACCAAATTTTCTTGTATAAAGCTACTAATCCAAGTAGAACAAAAAAATTAAATACCAAGAAAATACTTTGTCAGATTTTCATGTTAAACAAGCTAATACTAAAATTGTTTAAATATACAATTCAAATAAACCCCATGGTCTGAGTCAAATCACCCATGGTAACTCATCAGCTATCAGTACAATGCACCTAATTTGGAGAATCAACTGGTATTCAAGAGAATATAAGTCTAATGTTAATCAAGTTTAGACTCATGGAGAACCAGGATGGCCACATTGTCCTTCCTGAGTCCTTAAAGCATTTATTATTAAAAGTTCTGCATTCCATGACTCACCATGGAAAAGATAAAATAATCCAATTTGAATACATTGGTGTGGTAACTTACACATTACTAAAATAGTTTATAACTATTGTTTGGCCCCATATTCCTGGGAAAACAAAGCTTCAGGTACATTCGGTCACCTGGTGTGCCATTTAGACATTTTATAAAAGGATGTCATTCAATTGTTATTTTCAATGCATGTTTTCTGGTTGTGTAAAAGCTTTCCCATGCAAGAGGGCTGATGTTATAAAGGTAGATTATTATGCTACAGTATATTCTCACCAGGTAAAAAAAGCTTTCAATTGTTTGGATCTTCTGAGAACATCAGATCTTGCCATCCGCACTACAACAAAACTTTGGGACCTTGAACTTTGGGTACATAATCTCACAACTGAGAAAGGTCCCTCCACCCTCCTGGAATTGTACACTCATTGGAGCCCTTAAGGTAAAATTAACCAGGGAAATTTCTCCCAAAATGAAGATGGCATCCTTGATGTGAATATCTTTTCCCAAGTTAACAGATTAACACTTCTACTGTCATGAAGTTATTATTTTTTATTATTTTTTCTTGCTTATGCCTCTCTGAACAATAGAAATGGAAAAGGGATCCGTTATGTGCACTTATGGGGTGTACTTTGTTAAGGAATTTGCAGCCAGCCTTATAAATGTATAAACTTATACTTTGGTAGATAAAGGGCAAAGGCTCAATGTACGTAAGAAAGTTTAATGGTACATATGTTGCCTAATAATCATTCAAAAACAAACAAACAAACATTGATTCACTCCTCTTAATCCACATCATGGGTTAAAGAGAATATTTCCAGGAGGCCTTCACTCTCCTAGAAGGGCATCATTTGTAACAGACTTAATTCTTTTGTGAAAGTTATAATAGAATTGGATGAACAGAAAAGTATCTATGCTGCAGCTGGCACTTATGACCTACGGAAAAATACATTAAATGAAGATTATGGAAATTCAGTGAAGGAGATGAGACTGCTAAGTTAAGTGAGTAGACTCTTTATCTAGTTCATTCTTTAATCTATTCTCTTTTAGGAGGTTTGGCTTATGGGGACCTTGGATGAGGACCATACTCCAAACTCTAGGTATTATTCCCCCAATAGTCATAATAATAGTCTCCTTGGTGTACTATATTCTCTCAAGGGTTTTAAATGCTTATATGCAACCATCACTAGGATGTCATATGGTCTCTCTTCGACTGGAATGACAAGAGCTGAAAGAAATGTGCAACCATGAGGACACTGTAACCTCTCAATGACATGCTGAGATGGGAAACCCAAAATGATGGTAACTGAGAGTGGCACTAAGACCTTAAGTTTTGGTCACATTCTCACCTAAGTGAGAACCTGATCAAAAAGGGGAAATTTTTAAAACAAAATTATAGGAGGCCACTGTTTTGGACTGGGCTCATGCACTAAGCCTCAAAAGACCAAATCAAACCAAAATGGAGTCGCTAGTTCTAAGACTTTAAGGAAACACACAGATCCTAGAACACACCACAGACAAAATTTTGTTTGTCTCCTGCAAATCTCTATAACAAACATTATCGACAGCATAGGTATCCATCCCTGAAGTTCCCATTAAATGTTTTAACAAAATTCATTTCCTCTCACCTAGAGACCATCTAGCTTCAGATGATCATGCAACAAAGGCTCCAGCCAATTCCAGGTAAAGACACCACCCCTGGCCATCAAGGAGATACCCTGCCTCCACTAGACAGAGTGAGAGTTCTGTGATCCTCAATAGGTAGGGACTACACCCCAAGCCAGCATGAAGCAGCTACAGAAGAAAGACCAGCTGTCCATCTGCCTCCCATAAAGATTTATGAGGATCACGTCTCTCAGTGGGGATAGGAATCAAGAAAATAATGTCTGGAGGCAGGGAACATAAGGCCAATTAACACTTCAGCTATGACAGGAAATATCCTTTCCATAGGGTGTACGCTAAGTGACTTTGTAACTTTACTTTGTCTTCTTCATTTACATAGGGCATACAGCAAGTAACCAATGGAAACCCCTAGAGTGTATTTAAACCCCCACAAATTCTGTAATGGGGCCCTATGCTCATGCCCACTCCCACACTGTGAAGTGTACTTTCATTTTGAATATTTCCTTTTGCTGCTTCATTCTTTCCTTGCTTTTTTTGTGCATTTTGTCCAATTCTTTGTTCAAGAAGCCAAGAACCTGGACACCCTCTTCCAGTAACACAATCAACTCCTAAGTACCAACCTCCTAATATCGTCATCTTGGAGGTTAAAATGTGGTATATAAATTTTGTGAGAATGTAAAGATTTATCCAGTCTGGTGTTGACAGGCATTTAATTTGATTCCATGACTATGCTATTGTGAACAGTGTTACAATGAACATATGCATGCACGTGTCTTTATGACAGAATGATTTATACTTGTTTAGCTGTATGCCCAATAATGGGATTGATGGGTTGAATAGTAATTTTGTTTTAAGTTCTTTGAGAAATCATCACACTGCTTTCTACAATGGTTGAACTAATACACCAGCAGTGTATAAGTGTTCTCTTTTCGTTAGAACCTTAGCAGCACCTGTTATTTTTTGACTTTTTAGTAATAGCCATTCTGACTGGTATGAGATGGTTTCTCATTGTGGTTTTGATTTACATTTCTCTAATGATCAGTGATGTTGAGCATTTTTTTATATGCTTGTTTGCCACAAGTATGTCTTCTTTTAAAAAGCATCTCTTCACGTATTTTCCCCACTTTTTAATGGAGTTGTTTGTTTTTCTTTTTGCTTGTTATTTTGTTTAAGTTTCTTGTAGATTCTGGATATTGGACCTTCATCAGATGCATAGTGTGTGGGCATTTTCTTCCATTCTTTAGGTTGTCTATTTATTCTGTTGATAGTGTCTTTTGCTGTGTAGAAGCTGTTTAGTTTATCAGGTCTCACTTGTCTTTTCTGTTTTTCTTGCAATTGCTTTTGGTGCCTTCATTATGAAATCTTTGCCAGGGCCTATTTCAGAATGGCATTTCCTGGGTTATCTTCAAGGGTTTTTCATAGTTTTAGGTTTAAAACTTAAGGTTTTAATATATTTTGAGTTGATTTTTTAATACAGTTTAAGGAAGTCTTTCCAGTTTCAATCTTCTGCACATGGCTAGCTAGTTATCACAGCATCACTCATTGAATGACTGCAGGTGTGCAGCATTATTTCTGGGACTTCTCTACGGTTCCCTTGGTCCATGGGCCTGTTTATGTACTAGTACACTCGTGGATGACTTTGAGGAAGTCAAGACTTCAGTGGAGAAAAATAACTGCAGATGTGGTGGAAACAGTAAGAACTATAGTTAAAATTGGAGCTTGAATATTACTGAATGGTTGCAATCTCATGATATAATTTTACCAAATGAGAAGCTACTTTTATGGATGAGCAAAGAAACTGGTTTGGTGAAATAGATTCCACTTCTGATGAAGATGCTTAAACATTCCTGAAATGACAGCAAAGGATTTAGAATATGACATAAATGTAGTTGGCGAGGCAATGACATTGAGAGAATTTTCTCTTCATGCTTTCATGTCCCCACAGTGATGGAGCTGCCTCACAGAGCCTTTCTCAGAAGATAGCCCAGGCATTACACGACACATGGCTGTCATTTTTGACAGGGAAAGAGTTACTTGTGCCTTTTTTTTTTTTGCTGAGACAGCGACTACCTCTGTCCTCCAGGGTGGATTGCAGTGGTGCAGTCTTGGCTCACTGCAACCTCTGCCTCCGGGGCTTCTGAGTAGCTGGGGTTACAGGCTTGCACCACTACACCTGGCCTAATTTTGTGTTTTTAGTAGAGATGGGGTTCCACCATGTTGGCCTCAAATTCCTGGCCTCAAGTGATCTGCCTGTCTCAGCCTCCCAAAATGCTGGGATAACAGGCATGCACCACTGCTCCCGGCTACTTGTGCCATTTTCAATGTTTCCCACTCTCTATAGCTTTTTGTCCTTCATATTCACCTTTACTACCATTTTGTAAGGTTATGTGATTTTTTAAAATGACATTGGTATTCCTTTCTCATTTCCTGTGGAGTATATTCTACAGTTATTCTCTGTGATTGCTGTCGGGATGACATACGATTTAATAAAATCATAGCAATTTACTTTGAATCAATGCCAATGTAAGTTAAATTTTATATAAAACCTCTCCCTTTCCCCAGGTTTTTACTCCCCACTTCACATTGTTTTGTTACTAATTACAGCTTTCTACATTGTGTACATATTAACTTACAATTATACTTATTTGTATACATTCGTATTTTAAATCTTGAAGAAAAATAGAGTACAATTCCAAAATTTCAAAAATACATGTTTTCATGTTTTGCCATGTATTCACATTGACTAGGACATCTTTATAGGTCTAAATGGCTGTTAGTTACTATCTATTTCCTTTCCTTCATCCTGAGTTATTCGCTTCAGCATTTCTTGTAGAGAAAAAAAATGATGAATCAGGGATTGGAGGTCCCTATACAATTTTGTTACATTCCCAAGTGTTCCTGAAAACCAAGTGTTGAACTTTGAGAAATTACAAGGTTTTTGTTTTTTGTTTTTTTTTTACTAAGAGTTCGGTGGAAATAGAGGACTAAGTAAAGAACTGGCTGGAATAAGCCTGTAGCAGATTTAGTATTTACAAATGACTGCCCTAATGATTACTTCACATCTGGAAAAACATGTTATGCATGCTAAAGAAATTTGACATTTGAAATTTTTCTTAGGAGTTACACACTTGACCTATAAGTTTTGAAGAAATGTCACTCTTTTCTTGGTAATTACATCAACCAACCTTATGAGATGTGAAATACTTATTAGTTAAAATAAGAAAGTTGAGGTGGAACAGGAGGCAGTTGCTGACATGGTTTGTTTGAGCCATGCTAAGGGTGAATGTCCATTAGACACTAACACGGAGATGTAGAGCACATATTGTTATGTTCCGTCCTGGAGTTTGGAGGGAAAAGCTCAGTTACAAATATTTTTGGAGTGTTTCTCAACCTAGAGGTGGTATGTAAAGCCAGAGATCATCAAGGGAATGACAGTAGACAGAAAACAGTCCAAGAAATTGGCCTAGGGCACTCCAAAGTTTATAGCCTCCCTCAATTTTAAGGAATACACAGTTTAAGGAAAGACTGTGGGCTGCAAAACGTGCTGGGAGACCTGGCTTGAGAAAGCCTCTTTGGTGGGGTTAAGGTGGCCGCCAGAGTAAGAACAGCTGAGAGCGAAAGTGTTAGTGTGCCCAGGTCAAAAACCACTGTCCTCAAAATGCTTTCAGCAGGATATCCCAAGTTTTCGAAAGAGTTTTCTGAAATGAAAATCTGTGTCCCCATGATTAGTTGATTTACTTTGTACCCCTAAAAACTATGTAAAAGAATTACATGTCTTTGTAAGAGTTATTCCTAACATTTACTAAAGTTTGAAAACATTGTGCAATTTTGCAGACACTGTTTCCAAAAGATTTTTGGGAGTTTGGATAATTTGCTTTATTAGATGTATTATTTACCATTTTTATCTTAATTTGAGAGTAATATGTAATGGCTTTAGAACATTTTGTCTTTTATACTTGTAAGCATGCCTTACAGCTCTCTTCTCACCGTAACCACATGCCAAGAGCAAGGAAATTAATATGAGTGACCTAAACAGACCTTTTGCAGTAAAACACACGTTGATGAGATTACAATCCTGACCCCTAAAACCATCACTTATTTTATGTATGAAACATTTAAAAAGATCAAGTATCATAAATTAATAGTATATTTTTGGAATCTAAGAACATTCTCCAAAGATGGGTTGGTAGTTAGGGGAATCTGATCAGTCAATGGTGTCTTCAATGCCCTGTCCTACCACAGCTCAATAGGGTCAATGCTGTAACTGGGCTTCAGAGGTCCAGGCCTGACTCTCGGCTCTGGGGTTTCTTGAAGGATTGTGGAGAGAGTTTCCTTTTATGCACAACATATAATTATTCCAAAATGGTGCCAATGTGTTTTTCCAAGCATACATGTACTCAACCCCCTCCTTCTAAACCTCTTCCATATATGACCTCTAATCACTTCTCCTGGGTGGGTGCCCTCCCTCCTCACTGAACACCCCTCCCATAGGGATGCCTCATTCCTAGGCTGTGGGAGCTCTGATGCCCGCACTGCTGGAGGAAGCCCATGGATTTCTGGTCATCCTGTCAATAGCCCTCACCCTCCAGACTCCATGCTGTGTGTGTTCTTGTTCCTCAAATAGCCAAAGATGCACTGATATATACCTGTCACCAGCTCCTTCTTCAGAAGCTGGAAATCATGCATGCCCACCTCAAAAATGTCTATAAAATGGTTGTCATCATCTCCCACTGAGAGGTGACAACGTGCTGGCAACCCTTGAAGTCCTCCGCATGCTCTCAGTGCCTCCATGGCCTTGGTGCCCACTCTGGCTGCACTTGAGTAGCCCTCCAGTCTGCTGCTGCACTGTGGGAGCCCCTTTCTGGGCTGGCCAAGGCCAGAGCTGACTCCCTCAGCTTGCAGGGAGGTGTGGAGGGAGAGGCGTGGGTGGGAACCGGGGCTGTGTGCCGCGCTTGGGGGCCAGCACGAGTTCCGGGTGGGCATGGGCTCAGCGGGCCCCGCACTTGGAGTGGCCGGCCAGCCCACAAGCCCGGGTAGTAAGGGGCTTAGCAACTGGGCCAGCAGCTGCTGTGCTCAATTTCTTGCCGGGCCTTAGCTGCCTCCCCACGGGGCAGGGCTCAGGACCTGTAGCCTGCCATGCCTGAGCCTCCCTACTGTCTGTGGGCTCCTGTGTGGTCGGAGCCTCCCTGACTAGTGCTGCCCCCTGCTTCACAGCACCCTGTCCCATCAACCACCCAAGGGCTGAGGTGTGCAGGCACATGGCACGGGACTGGCAGGCTGCTCCACCTGCAGCCCTGGTGTGGGATCCACTGGGTGAAGCCAGCTGGGCTCCTGAGTCTGGTGGGGACTTGGAGAAACTTTATGTCTAGCTAAGGGATTGTAAATACACCAGTCGGCACTCTGTATCTAGCTCAAGGTTTGTAAACACACCAATCAGCACCCTGTGTCTAGCTCAGGGTTTGTGAATGCACCAATTGACACTCTGTATCTAGCTACTCTGGTGGGGACTTGGAGAACCTTTGTGTCTAGCTCAGGGATTGTAAACGCACCAATCAGCACTGTCAAAACAGACCAATCAGCTCTCTGTAAAACAGACCAATCAGCTCTCTGTAAAATGGACCAATCAGCAGGATGTGGGTGGGGCCAGATAAGAGAATAAAAGCAGGCTGCCCGAGCCAGCAGTGGCAACCCACTCGGGTCCCCTTCCACACTGTGGAAGCTTTGTTCTTTAGCTCTTTGCAATAAATCTTGCTACTGCTCACTCTTTGGGTCCACGCTGCCTTTATGAGCTGTAACACCACAAGGGTCTGCAGCTTCACTCCTGAAGCCAGCAAGACCACAAGCCCACCAGGAGGAATAAACAACTCCAGACGTGCCACCTTAAGAGCTGTAACACTCATCATGAAGGTCTGCAGCTTCACTCCTGAGCCAATGAGACCATGCACCCACCAGAAGGAAGAAACTCTGAACACATCCAAACATCAGAAGGAACAAACCCTGGACTTGCTGCCTTTAAGAACTGTAACACTCACCGCGAATGTCCGCAGCTTCATTCTTGAAATCAGTGAGACCAAGAACCCACCAATTCTGGACACATTTTGGCAACCACGAAGGGACCATTGCCTATCACCAAGCAATGAGACTATCGCTGAGCGGTGAGACCATCGCCTATCACTGAGCAGCGAGACTGTCGCCTATCACGAAGCACTGAGTACCATCAGACCCCTTTCACTTGCTAGTCTGTCCTATTTTTCCTTAGAATTTGGGGGCTAAATACCGGGCACCTGTCAGCCAGTTAAAAGCAACTAGCGCGGCCGCCGGACTAAAGACATGGGTGTCAGGCTTTCTGGGAAAGGGCTAACAACCACTGACTCTTCGGAGCTGGGACCGTTAGTTTGCCTATAACCAGCTTCCACTTTTCCTGTACTTCTGGGCTGAGCCGAGGGTCAACAGAGAGGAAAGCCATGCAGCTCCGGGGTCCTGATGACAAGTTGGTTGACCCTGCGGCCATGAGCAGAACTCTCAAAGGCATGTCGCCCAAGCGAGACTCGCTCGTCTATCCTATCTATCCTGACCCTTGCCCCCTGGGTCCTAATGCTTTCCAGACAAACTTCCTCTTGCCTCTCTTCTCCGAGGTTAGTCCTGCTTCTAAAGATTGCTACCTGTCTCTGGTGCTTTCCTAGTTTCTCCTACAAGAATGACTTCTAATATAAACTCTGTTACCTTCTTTAGGCACCTGGGATCCCCATTCAGAAAGACATAATTTTTGCACAAAGCCCCATCATAGTGGGGACTACCTGGAATTTTAGGATTCCCTCCTCAGACTAACAGGCCTAACAAAAGCTATTCCTGAAGCTGGGACATGGAGGGCCTCAGAAATTGTATCTTTCCTATTCATATAAGTAAAGACAAAAGGTGTCACTCTTCTAACCCTGGAGATCCCTTCCCTCCCTCAGGGTATGGCCCTCCACTTCATTTTTGGGGTATAACATCTTTATAGGACAGGGGTAAAGTCCCAATACTAACAGGTGAATGCTTAGGACTCTAACAGGCTTTTTGAGAATGTGTTGGTAAGAGCCACTAAATCCGATTTTTCTCAGTCAGTCCTCCTTGTGGTCTAGGAGGACAGGCAAGGGTGCAGGTTTTTGAGAATGCGCCGATAAGGGCCACTAAATCCAACCTTCCTTGGTCCTCCATGTGGTCTGGGAGGAAAACCAGTGTTTCTGCTGCTGCATCGGTGAGCACAACTATTCCTACCAGCAGGGTCCAGGGACTGTTGTGGGTTCTTGGGCAGGGGTTGTTTCTGCTGCTGCATTGGTGAGAGCAACTATTCCGATCAGCAGGGTCCAGGGACTGTTGTGGGTTCTTGGGCAGAGGGAGAAACAAAACAAAACAAAACAAAACAAAACAAAACAAAACAAAACAAACCACAGGCGGTTTTGTCTTTCAGATGGGAAACATTCAGGCATCAACAGGCTCATGCTTGAAATGCATCCTAAGCCCTTGGGACCAATTTGACCCATAAACCCTGAAAAAGAGGTGGCTCATTTTTTTCTGCACTATGGCTTGGCCCCAGTATTCTCTCTCTGATGGGGAAAAATGGCCACCTGAGGGAAGTACAAATTACAATACTATCCTGCAGCTTGACCTTTTCTGTAAGAGGGAAGGCAAATGGAGTGAAATACCTTATGTCCAAGCTTTCTTTTCATTGAGGGAGAATACACAACTATGCAAAGCTTACAATTTACATCCCACAGGAGGATCTCTCAGCTTACCCCCATATCCTAGCCTCCCTATAGCTCCCCTTCCTATTAATGATAATCCTCCTCTAAACTCCCCTGCCCAGAAGGAAATAAGCAAAGAAATCTCCAAAGGACCACAAAAACCCCCGGGCTATCGGTTATGTCCCCTTCAAGCTGTAGGGGGAGTGGAATTTGGCCCAACCCGGGTACATGTCCCCTTCTCCCTCTCTGATTTAAAGCAGACCAAGACAGACCTGGGGAAGTTTTCAGATGATCCTGATAGGTACATAGATGCCCTACAAGGTCTAGGGCAAACCTGTGACCTCACTTGGAGAGATGTCATGCTACTGTTAGATCAAACCCTGGCCTTTAATGAAAAGAATGTGGCTTTAGCTGCAGTCCAAGAGTTTGGAGACACCTGGTATCTTAGTCAGTAAATGATAGAATGACAGCCAAAGGAAAGGACAAATTCCCTACTGGTCAGCAAGCCATCCCCAGTATGGATCCCCACTGGGACCTTGACTCAGATCATGAGGACTGGAGTCGTAAACATCTGTTGACCTGTGTTCTAGAAGGACTAAGGAGAATTAGAAAAAAGCCCATGAATTATGCAATGATGTCCACCATGACTCAGGGAAAGGAAGAAAATCCTTCTGCCTTCCTCGAGCAGCTACAAGAGGCATTAAGAAAATATACTCCCCTGTCACCCAAATCACTCGAGGATCAATTGATTCTAAAAGATAAGTTTATTACCCAATCAGCCACAGATATCAGGAGAAAGCTCCAAAAGCAAGCCCTGGGCCCTGAACAAAATCTAGAGGCATTATTAAGCCTGGCAACTTCAGTGTTCTATAATAGGGACCAAGAGGAACAGGCCCAAAAGGAAAAGTGCGATCAGAGAAAGGCTGCAGCCTTAGTCATGGCCCTCAGACAAACAAACCTTGGTGGTTCAGAGAGGACAGAAAATGGAGCAGGCCCATCACCTGGTAGGGCTTGTTATCAGTGTGGTTTACTAGGACACTTTAAAAAAGATTGTCCAATGAGAAACAAGCTGCCCCCTTGTCCATGTCCACTATGCTGAGGCAATCGCTGGAAGGTGCACTGCCCCAGAGGATGAAAGTTCCCTGGGTCAGAAGCCCCCAACCAGAGATGATCCAACAACAGGACTGAGGGTGCCTGGGGCAAGCACCAGCTCATGTCATCACCCTCACTGAGCCCCGGGTATGTTTAACTATTCACGGCCAGGAAATTGACTTCCTCCTGGACACTGGTGTGGCCTTCTCAGTGTTAATCTCCTGTCCTGGATGACTGTCCTCAAGGTCTGTTACCATCCAAGGAATCCTGGGACAGCCTGTAACCAGGTATTTCTCCCACTTCCTCAGTTGTAATTGGGAGACTTTGCTCTTTTCACATGCCTTTCTTGTTATGCCTGAAAGTCTCACACCATTATTAGGGAGGCATATATTAGCCAAGGCTGGAGCTATTATCTACATGAATATGGGAAACAAGTACTCATTTGTACCCTACTTGAGGAGGGAATCAACCCTGAAGTCTGGGCATTGGAGGGGCAATTTGGAAGGCAAAAATACCTGCCCAGTCCAAATCAGGTTAAAAGATCCCACCACTTTTCCTTATCAAAGGCAATATCCGTTAAGGCCTGAAGCTCATAAAGGATTACAGAATATTGTTAAACGTTTGAAAGCTCAAGGCTTAGTAAGGAAATGCGGCAGTCCCTGCAACACCCCAATTCTAGGAGTACAAAAGCCGAATGGTCAGTGGAGACTAGTGCAAGATCTTAGACTCATCAATGAGGCAGTAATTCCTCTATATCCAGTTGTACCCAACCCGTATACCTTGCTCTCTCAAATACTAGAGGAAGCAGAATGGTTCATGCTTCTGGACCTCAAGGATGCCTTCTTCTGTATTCCCCTGCACTCTGACTCCCAGTTCCTCTTTACCTTTGAGGATCCCACAGACCACACGTCCCAACTTACATGCCTCAAGGGTTTAGGGATAGCCCCCATCTGTTTGGTCAGGCACTGGCCCAAGATCTAGGCCACTTCTCAAGTCCAGGCACTCTGGTCCTTCAATATGTGGATGATTTACTTTTGGCTACCACTTTGGAAGCCTCATGCCAGCAGGCTACTCTGGATCTCTTGAACTTTCTAGCTAATCAAGGGTACAAGGTGTCTAGGTTGAAGGCCCAGCTTTGCCTACAGCAGGTTATTTAGAAAACAGTGGCAGGGTTGAGGGTCATGCCTGTGCATATTTGAAGCACCAGTCCCTCAAGGATAGTGTGTGGTATGTAAGTAGGCGGTTGTCTGACAGCCATAAACTTCCTTTGGCACCTAGTATGCCATTTACATCATGAGTAGTCCAGACAGTGAGATCCTTTCCTTGTATTATTTTGATAGCCTCTGACACTACATCTAGGCCTAATCTTAGCCAGAGGGACCAGGGCCCTCAGCAAGGAATGAATACGGCCTATACTGGCTTATCTTCACCCTAAAGCATTAAAACAGTTGAGGGGGTTCCTTGGAATTACTGGCTTTTGCCGACTATGGATCCCCAGATACAGCAAGATAGCCAGGCCCCTCTATACTCTAATCAAGGAAACCCAGAAGGCAAATACTCATCTAGTAGAATGGGAACTAGAGGCAGAAACAGCCTTCAAAACCTTAAAGCAGGCCCTAGTACAAGCTCCAGGTTTAAGCCTTCCCACAGGACAAAACTTCTCTTTGTAAGTCACAGAGAGAGCCAGGATAGCTCTTGGGGTCCTTACTCAGACTCGTGGGACAACCCCACAACCAGTGGCATACCTAAGTAAGGAAATTCATGTAGTAGCAAAAGGCTGGCCTCACTGTTTACGGGTAGTAGCAGCAGTGGCCGTCTTAGTGTCAGAGGCTATCAAAATAATACAAGGAAAGGATCTCACTGTCTGGACTACTCATGATGTAAATGGCATACTAGGTGCCAAAGGAAGTTTATGGCTGTCAGACAACCGCCTACTTAGATACCACACACTACTCCTTGAGGGACTGGTGCTTCAAATATGCACATGCATGACCCTCAACCCTGCCACTGTTTTCCCAGAGGATGGGGAACCAATTGAGCATGACTGCCAACAAATTATAGTCTAGATTTATGCCATCCGAGATGATCTCTTAGAAGTCCCCTTAACTAATCCTGACCTTAACCTATATACAGATGGAAGTTCATTTGTGGAGAATGGGATATGAAGGGCAGGTTATGCCACAGTTAGAGATGTAACCATACTTGAAAGTAAGCCTCTTCCCCCAGGGACCAGTGCCCAGTTAGCAGAACTAGTGGCACTTACCCAAGCCTTAGAACTGGGAAAGGGAAAAAGGATAAATGTGTATACAGATAGCAAGTATGCTTATCTAATCCTAAATGCCCATGCTGCAATGTGGAAAGAAAGGGAGTTCCTAACCTCTGGGGGAACTCCCATTAAATCCCACAAGGAAATTATAGAGTTATTGCATGTAGTGCAAAAACCCAAGGAGGTGGGAGTCTTACACTGTCAAATCCATCAAAATGGGAAGAAGAGGGGAGAACAGCAGCATAAGTAGCTGGCAGAGACAGCAGAAAGGAAAGAAAGAGACAGGAAGTCAAAGAAAGAGACAGAGAGGGAGAGACAGAGAGACAGAAACAGAGAGAGAAGGAGAGAGAGGAAGAAACAGAGTCAAAGAGAAAGAGACAAAGAGAAGGGGTCAGAGAGAGGGACAGACACAGAAAGTCAGTCAGAAAGAGGAAGAGACAAAGAAGTCAAAGAGAAAGAGAGATGGAAGTAGTAAAGAAAAAGCAGTGTATCCCATTCCTTTAAAAGCCAGGATAAAGTTCTGTCTACCCAGCCAAGGCATATTTTTTTTTTATGTGGAACATCGACCTATATCTGCCTCCCCACTAACTAGACAGGCACCTGCACCTTAGTCTAAGTCCCAACATTAACATTGCCCCAGGAAATCAGACCTTATCAGTACCCATCAAAGCTCAAGTCTGTCAGTGCAGAGCCATACAACTAATACCCCTACTTATAAGGTTAGGAAGGGCTACTGCTACAGGAACCAGAATAGCTGGTTTATCTACTTCATTATCCTACTACCACATACTCTTGAAGGATTTCTCAGACAGTTTGCAAGAAATAATGAAACCTATTCTTACTTTACAATCCCAAATATACTATTTGGCAGCAGTGACTCTCCAAAACCGCCAAGGCCTAGACCTCCTCACTGCTGAGAAAGGAGGACTCTGCACCTTCTTAGGGGAAGAGTGTTGTTTTTACACTAACCAGTCGGGGATAGTATGAGATGCCGTCCAGCGTTTACAGGAAAAGCCTTCTGAAATCAGACGCCTTTCAAATTCTTATACCAACCTCTGGAGTTGGGCAGCATGGCTTCTCCCCTTTCTAGGTCCTGTGGCAGCCATCTTGCTGTTAATCACCTTTGGGCCCTATATTTTTAACCTTCTTGTCAAATCTGTTTCCTCTAGAATCGAGGCCATCAAGCTACAGATGGTCTTACAAATGGAACCCCAAATGAGTTCAACTAACAACTTCTACTAAGGACCCCTGGAGCGACCTGCTGGCACTTCCTCTGGCCTGGAGAGCTCTCCTCTGGAGAACACTACAACCACAGGGCCCCTTCATTGCCCCTATCTAGCAGGAAGTAGCTGGGGTGGTCATCAACCAAATTCCCAACAGCAGTTGGGGTGTCCTGTTTAGAGGGGGGATTGAGAGGTGACAATGTGCTGGCAGCCCTCACAGCCCTTGCTCACTCTTGGCACCTCCTCAGCCTTGGTGCCCACTCTGGCCATGCTTGAGGAGCCCTCCAGCCTGCTGCTGCACTGTGGGAGCCCCTTTCTGGGCTGGCCAAGGCTGGAGCCGGCTCCCTCAGCTTGCAGGGAGGTGTGGAGGGAGAGGCATGGGTGGGAACTGGGGCTGTGCATGTCCTTGTGGGCCAGCACGAGTTCCAGGTGGGCATGGGCTCAGCAGGCCCCGCACTCGGAGTGGCCAGCCGGCCCACAAGCCCCGGGCAGTGAAAGGCTTAGCACCTGGGCCAGCAGCTGCTGTGCTCAATTTCTCACCAGGCCTTAGATGCCTCCCCATGGGGCAGGGCTCGGGACCTGCAGCCTGCCATGCCTGAGCCTCCCCACCATCTGTGGGCTCCTGTGGGGCCAGAGCCTCCCTGACGAGCGCTGCCCCCTGCTCCACGGCATCCAGTCCTATCGACTGCCCAGGGGCTGAGGAGTGCGGGCGCACGGCACAGGACTGGCAGGCAGCTCCACCTGTGGCCCTAGTGTGGGATCCACTGGGTGAAGCCAGCTGGGCTCCTGAGTCTAGTGGGGACTTGGAGAACCTTTATTTCTAGATAAGGGATTGTAAATACACCAATCAGCACCCTGTGTCTAGCTCAGGGTTTGTGAATGAACCAATCAACACTCTGTATCTAGCTACTCTGGTGGGGACTTGGAGAACCTTTATGTCTAGCTAAGGGATTGTAAATACACCAATCAGCACTCCATATCTAGCTCAAGGTTTGTAAACACACCAATCAGCACCCTGTGTCTAGCTCAGGGTTTGTGAATGCACCAATCGACACTCTGTATCTAGTTACTCTGGTGGGGACTTGAAGAACCTTTGTGTCAACACTCTGTATCTAGCTAATCTAGTGGGGATGTGGAGAACTTTTGTGTCCAGCTAAGGGATTGTAAATACACCAATCGGCACTCTGTATCTAGCTCAAGGTTTAAAAACACACCAATCAGCACTTGGTGTCTAGCTCAGGGTTTGCGAATGTACCAATTGACACTTTATCTAGCTACTCTGGTGGGGACTTGGAGTCTAGCTCAGGGATTGTAAATGCACCAATCAGCACCCTGTCAAAATGGACCAATCAGCTCTCTGTAAAACAGACCAATCGGCTCTCTGTAAAATGGACCAATCAGCAGGATGTGGGTGGGGCCAGATAAAAGAATAAAAGCAGGCTGCCTGAGCCAGCAGTGACAACCCAGTCGGGTCCCCTTCCACACTGTGGAAGCTTTCTTCTTTAGCTCTTTGCAATAAATCTTGCTACTGCTCACTCTTTGGGTCCACACTGCCTTTATGAGCTGTAACACCACAAATGTCTGCAGCTTCACTCCTGAAGCCAGCAAGACAACGAACCCACCAGGAGGAATGAACAACTCCAGATGTGCCACCTTAAGAGCTGTAACACTCACCACGAAGGTCTGCAGCTTCACTCCTGAGCCAATGAGACCATGCACCCACCAGAAGGAAGAAACTCTGAACACATCCAAACATCAGAAGGAACAAACTCTGGACACGCTGCCTTTAAGAACTGTAACACTCACTGCGAGGGTCCGTGGCTTCATTCTTGAAGTCAGTGAGACCAAGAACCCACCAATTCCGGACACACCACCCCCTGATCCTAACTTATAAGCAAATCACCCTTTTTGAGCTAATGAGTCAGAAAGAAAGAAAACATACAATAATGGAGACCAAAGTAGGTAAAGAATCTTTAGAAGAGAGCACTGTGTGTTCACTAGACAGTAGTAAAAACACCAGGCCTACATGGAAGGTGCAGATTTGGCAATGATGTTGGCTGCTCTGGAAAGTTCC
The DNA here is from genome assembly GCF_009828535.3 of Hylobates moloch. NCBI lineage: Eukaryota > Metazoa > Chordata > Mammalia > Primates > Hylobatidae > Hylobates > Hylobates moloch. The sequence continues at coordinate 4,823,488 of NW_026652277.1, read as the reverse complement.
ACGGAGTCAGGAGAGCAGAGGCACAGGTTAACCCACACTGACCTCAACCTATAGTTACAGATATAGTCCTAAATACTTTTAATAAAGTGAAATTAACACAGGGACAAAAGTACATGGAAGGAATTATAGAAGGAATACAGTGCAAGCTCCTATGAGTCCTCTCCCAGTGATGTTGCACAGAACACACTGATAGAAAAGTGAGACTCAGATTTCATGTATCTAGTCCCTAAATCACAAACACATTAGTCTCAGGATAGTCTTGGATTACAAGTTTTCTTCCAGTGTAGAAATAGCTTAGTCTAGAAAATAAAGTCTCCATTTTGCTCATGTTTGTGTCAGAGGACAATCCCTACCATTTTGTTACAAATCTGATGCATATGAAAAAGGACCAATAATTTAAACTTACCTTGTTAGGTTCTAGTTTTTTTCTTAAAATGAGGATATTTTATATCCTCTGGTAATTTTCTCAGAGGTGAGAGTAGTACATGGGAAATTCTCTTTAGTCCAGGTCCAGTATTACCATGTGGTGTTCAAGGCCGCACATCAGAACAGTGATACTCTCCCAACATATTTCATGCACCCCATCTCCACTAAATTTTGCTATAAAAATTCTTCTGTATTATGTCTTCTTAGAAGAAGAAAAGATTTCTTCAATACAGAAGGAAACACAGAAACCACTTCTATTGCCATCAATTTCCAAGAGAGGAGCAGGCAGGTAGTGCTTTTCACTGCTGAGCTTCATAGATTCTGACAAGCTATGAAATAAACATAAATAGAAGAAAAAAAAAGTGTCCAAAATAAACAGTAGGTGACCATGCAACCAGACTTCAATGCACAACAAAGGTTGACCTTTTCTCTTTGTACATAGAGTATAGCTAGAGTATAGCTTTAACCTACAGAAACTTAGGTTGGAATCATGCAGAGTAACACACGAACACAAACCTGACAATCCAGGTCAGCTTCCACTTATTCTGGCTTTGCTCTTTTCAACTCTCTGCACTAAAAACATTATTATTACCTCTGGAGGTGCATAGGTGCCAAATCCAAGGATAGGCATAAAGTGACAATCATTTAGTTTCAAACACTGATGTTTTGAATCCATCACTGTCACTCAGCTGGCTAGCAAATGTTTCTTTCTTCCTCCCTCACAGGTTATAAAATCAATGGAGACAATGCCCTCTGCACACTGCCTAATGGTTAACCAATAGCATGTAAAAGAAAGTATGCATGCCATCTTATGCTGGTTGTGAAGAAAATTGAATCCAGTTCAATTGTTTCTTCTCTAATAAAATTCTTAAGTAAAACATTTTACAGTCAAAATAAGCTCATTTTATCTCTGAAGTAGTTTTGCTTTTCAGAATCTCTATATATTACAAAAAGTATTCAATTACTCAGATATTTCAGGGCAAATGATGACTGTATGTGCGACTGTAACAACCTCTAGCTACAACTCTTTTTTGTTTTGTTTGTGCCATGATGATGGCATTTTATTGTGAATCATTTGAAATGACTAACCAACTTTCATCTTTCTCTCTCTCACACACATTTCTTCAAAAAGATTACCCTCAATAAAAATGAAAGTTAAACCCCCCAAAAATGGTGTTTTTGCTTTTTTCCTCAGCAAATTGATTTTGCATTGTAAGAAAAATATTCATTGCTGATGAAGGTACAATACTGATAAAGATATAATTCTGAATAGGGTGCAAATAAAAAAATCTGATTATAGGAGTATTGATTATTAACAGCCTTTGGACTTTGGACATCATTTGCAATATGCAAACAGTGCCTTTTTTTCTTCCAGCCATTTTTAATAGAGGCTATTGTAAAGTAACAAACCAAAAAACTGATAACTATTTTATATAATTTATGCTCTTGCTAAACATTATTCATAAAGAAAAACTAGAAATTACTTGTTTCTGCCTTTAGAAGGCAGATTAAAACATGATTATTGTCTGCGTCATGCATGACCAATATCTTTGAGTTATTCTGCAATGCCCTGATTGCTTCCATTTGCTTTTTGATGAAACAAAAAAAGAGAAATGGGGGGTGGAACCAAGATGGCCAAATAGGAACAGCTCCGGTCTACAGCTCCCAGCGTGAGTGACACAGAAGATGGGTGATTTCTGCATTTCCATCTGAGGTACTAGGTACATATCACTCGGGAGTGCCAAACAGTGGTTGCAGGACAGTTGGTGCAGCGCACTGTTCACGACCCGAAGCAGGGTGAGGCACTGCCTCACTCGGGAAGTGCAAGGGGTCAGGGAGTTCCCTTTCCTAGTCAAAGAAAGGGGTAACAGACGGCACCTGGAAAGTCCGGTCACTCCCACCCTAATTCTGTGCTTTTCCAATGGGCTTGGAAAATGGCACACCAGGAGATTGTGTCCCACACCTGGCTCGAAGGGTCCTACACCCACGGAGTCTCACTGATCACTAGCACAGCAGTCTGAGATCAAACTGCAAGGCAGCAGTGAGGCTGGGGGAAGGGCACCCACCATTGCCCAGGCTTGCTTAGGTAAACAAAGCAGCCGGGAAGCTAGAACTGGGTGAAGCCCATCACAGCTCAAGGACAACTGCCTGCCTCTGTAGGCTCCACCTCTGGGGGCAGGGCACAGACAAACAAAAAGACAGCAGGAACCTCTGCAGACTTAAATGTCCCTGTCTGACAGCTTTGAAGAGAGTAGTGGTTCTCCCAGCACGCAACTGGAGATCTGAGAACGGGCAGACTGCCTCCTAAAGTGGGTCCCTGACCCCCGAGCAGCCTAACTGGGAGGCATCCCCCAGTAGGGGTGGACTGACACCTCACTCGGCTGGGTACTCCTCTGAGACAAAACTTCCGGAGGAACGATCAGGCAGCAGCATTTGCGGTTCACAAACATCCACTGTTCTGCAGCCACCACTGCAGACACCCAGCAAAACAGCATCTGGAGTGGACCTCTAGCAAACTCCAACAGACCTGCAGCTGAGGGTCCTGTCTGGTAGAAGGAAAACTAACGAACAGAAAGTACACCCACACCAAAAACCCATCTGTACATCACCATCATCAAAGACCAAAAGTAGATAAAACCACAAAGATGGGGAAAAAACATAGCAGAAAAACTGGAAATTCTAAAAAGCAGAGCATCTCTGCTCCTCCAAGGAACGCAGTTCCTCACCAGCAATGGAACAAAGCTGGACGGAGAATGACCTTGACGAGTTGAGAGAAGAAGGCTTCAGATGATCAAGCTACTCCGAGCTATGGGAGGAAATTCAAACCAATGGCAAAGAAGTTAAAAACTTCGAAAAAAAAAAATAGATCAATGTATAACTAAAATAACCAATGCAGAGAAGGGCTTAAAGGAGCTGATGGAGCTGAAAGCCAAGTTTCAAGAAATACTTGAAGATTGCAGAAGCCTCGGTAGCCAATGCGATCAACTGGAAGAAAGGGTATCAGCGATGGAAGATGAAATGAATGAAATGAAGCGAGAAGAGAAGTTTAGAGAAAAAACAATAAAAAGAAACGAACAAAGCGTCCAAGAAATATGGGACTATGTGAAAAGACCAAACCTACTTTTGATTGGTGTAACTGAAAGTGACAGGGAGAATGGAACCAAGTTGGAAAACACTCTGCAAGATATTATCCAGGAGAACTTCCCCAATCTAGCAAGGCAGGCCAACATTCAGATTCAGGAAATACAGAGAACGCCACAAAGATACTCCTCGAGAAGAGCAACTCCAAGACACATAATTGTCAGATTCACCAAAGTTGAAATGAAGGAAAAAATGTTAAGGGCGGCCAGAGAGAAAGGTCGGGTTACCCACAAAGGGAAGCCCATCATACTAACAGCTGATCTCTCAGCAGAAACTCTACAAGCCAGAAGTGAGTGGGGGCTGATATTCAACATTCTTAAAGAAAAGAATTTTCAACCCAGAATCTCATATCCAGCCAAACTAAGCCTCATAAGTGAAGGAGAAATAAAATACTTTACAGACAAGCAAATGCTGAGTGATTTTGTCACCACCAGGCCTGCCCTAAAAGAGCTCCTGAAGGAAGCACTAAACATGGAAAGGAACAAACGGTACCAGCCACTGCAAAAACATGCCAAATTGTAAAGACCATCGAGGCTAAGAAGAAACTGCATCAACTAACGAGCAAAATAACCAGCTAACATCATAAAGACAGGATCAAATTCACACATAACAATATTAACTTTAAATGTAAATGGACTAAATGCTCCAATTAAAAGACATAGACTGGCAAACTGGATAAGGAGTAAAGACCCATCAGTGTGCTGTATTCAGGAAACCCATCCCACGTGCAGAGACACACATAGACTCAAAATAAAGGGATGGAGGAAGATCTACCAAGCAAATGGAAAACAAAAAAAGGCAGGGGTTGCAATCCTAGTCTCTGATAAAATAGACTTTAAACCAGCAAAGATCAAAAGAGACAAAGAAGGCCATTACATAATGGTAAAGGGATCAATTCAACAAGAAGAGCTAACTATCCTAAATATATATACACCAAATGCAGGAGCACCCAGATTCATAAAGCAAGTCCTGAGTGACCTACAAAGAGACTTAGACTCCCACACAATAATAATGGGAGACTTTAACACCCCACTGTCAACATTAGACAGATCAACGAGAGAGGAAGTTAACAAGGATACCCAGGAATTGAACTCAGCTCTGCACCAAGCGGAACTAATAGACATCTACAGAACTCTCCACCCCAAATTAACAGAATATACATTTTTTTTCAGCACCGCACCGCACCTGTTCCAAAATTGACCACACAGTTGGAAGCAAAGCACTCCTCAGCAAATGCAAAAGAACAGAAATTATAACAAACTTGTCTCTCAGACCACAGTGCAATCAAACTAGAACTCAGGATCAAGAAACTCACTCAAAACCGCTCAACTACATGGAAACTGAACAGCCTGCTCCTGAATGACTACTGGGTACATAACAAAATGAAGGCAGAAATAAAGATGTTCTTTGAAACCAACAAGAACAAAGACACAACATACCAGAATCTCTGGGACACATTCAAAGCAGTGTGTAGAGGGAAATTTATAGCACTAAATGCCCACAAGAGAAAGCAGGAAAGATCCAAAATTGACACCCTAACATCACAATTAAAAGAACTAGAAAAGCAAGAGCAAACACATTCAAAAGCTAGCAGAAGGTAAGAAATAACTAAAATCAGAGCAGAACTGAAAGATATAGAGACACAAAAAACCCTTCAAAAAATTAATGAATCCAGCAGCTGGTTTTTTGAAAAGATCAACAAAATTGATGGACCGCTAGCAAGACTAATAAAGAAGAAAAGAGAAAAGAATCAAATAGATGCAATAAAAAATGATAAAGGGGATATCACCACTGATCCCACAGAAATACAATCTACCATCAGAGAATACTACAAACACCTCTATGCAAATAAACTAGAAAATCTAGAAGAAATGGATAAATTCCTCGACAAATACACCCTCCCAAGACTAAACCAGGAAGAAGTTGAATCTCTCAATAGACCAATAACAGGCTCTGAAATTGTGGCAATAATCAATAGCTTACCAACCAAAAAGAGTCCAGGACCTGATGGATTCACAGCCGAATTCTACCAGAGGTACAAGGAGGAGCTGGTACCACTCCTTCTGAAACTATTCCAATCAATAGAAAAAGAGGGAATCCTCCCTAACACATTTTATGAGGCCACCATCATCCTGATTCCAAACCCTGGCAGAGACACAACCAAAAAAGAGAATTTCAGACCAATATCCTTGATGAACATTGATGCAAAAATCCTCAATAAAATACTGGCAAACCGAATCCAGCAGCACATCAAAAAGCTTATCCACCATGATCAAGTGGGCTTCATCCCTGGGATGCAAGGCTGGTTCAACATATGCAAATCAATAAATGTAATCCAACATATAAACAGAACCAGACAAAAACCACATAATTATCTCAATAGATGCAGAAAAGGCCTTTGACAAAACTCAACAACGCCTTCATGCTAAAAACTCTCAATAAATTAGGTATTGATGGGATGTATCTCAAAATAATAAGAGCTATCTATGACAAACCCACAGCCAATATCATACTGAATGGGCAAAAACTGGAAGTATTCCCTTTGAAAACTGGCACAAGACAGGGATGCCCTCTCTCACCACTCCTATTCAACATAGTGCTGGAAGTTCTGGCCAGGGCAATCAGGCAGGAGAAGGAAATAAAGAGTATTCGATTAGGAAAAGAGGAAGTCAAATTGTCCCTGTTTGCAGATGATATGATTGTATATCTAGAAAACCCAATTGTCTCAGCCCAAAATCTCCTTAAGCTGATAAGCAACTTCAGCAAAGTCTCAGGATACAAAATCAATGTACAAAAATCACAAGCAATCTTGTACACCGATCACAGACAAACAGAGAGCCAAATCATGAGTGAATTCCCATTCACAATTGCTTCAAAGAGAATAAAATACCTAGGAATCCAACTTACAAGGGATGTGAAGGACCTCTTCAAGGAGAACTACAAACCACTGCTCAATGAAATAAAAGAGGATACAAACAAATGGAAGGACATTCCATGCTCATGGGTTGGAAGAATCAATATCGTGAAAATGGCCATACTGCCCAAGGTAATTTATAGATTCAATGGCATCCCCATCAAGCTACCAATGACTTTCTTCACAGAATTGGAAAAAACTACTTTAAAGTTCATATGGAACCAAAAATGAGGCCGCATCACAAAGTCAATCCTAAGCCAAAAGAACAGAGCTGGAGGCATCATGCTACCTGACTTCAAACTATACTACAAGGCTACAGTAATGAAAACAGCATGGTACTGGTACCAGAACAGAGACATAGATCAGTGGAACAGAACAGAGCCCTCAGAAATAATGCCACATATCTACAACTATCTGATCCTTGACAAACCTGACAAAAGCAAGAAATGGGAAAGGGATTCCCTATTTAATAAATGGTGCTGGGAAAACTGGCTAGCCATATGTAGAAAGCTGAAATTGGATCCCTTCCTTACACCTTATACAAAAATTAATTCAAGATGGATTAAAGACTTACATGTGAGACCTAAAACCATAAAAACCCTAGAAGAAAACCTAGGCAATACCATTCAGGACATAGGCATGGGCAAGGACTTCATGTCTAAAACACCAAAAGCAATGGCAACAAAAGCCAAACTTGACAAATGGGATCTAATTAAACTAAAGAGCTTCTGCACAGCAAAACAAACTACCATCAGAGTGAACAGGCAACCTACAGAATGGGAGAAAATTTTCCCAACCTACTCATCTGACAAAGGGCTAATATCCAGAATGTACAATGAACTCAAACAAATTTACAAGAAAAAAACAAACAACCCCATCAAAAAGTGGGCAAAGGACACGAACAGACACTTCTCAAAAGAAGATATTTATGCAGCCAAAAAACACATGAAAAAATGCTCATCATCACTGGCCATCAGAGAAATGCAAATCAAAACTACAATGAGAAACCATCTCACACCAGTTAGAATGGCCATCATTAAAAAGTCAGGAAACAACAGGTTCTGGAGAGGATGTGGAGAAATAGGAAAACTTTTACACTGTTGTTAGGACTGTAAACTAGTTCAACCATTGTGGAAGTCAGTGTGGCGATTCCTCATGGATCTAGAACTAGAAATACCATTTGACCCAGCCATTCCATTACTGTGTATATACCCTAAGGACTATAAAGCATGCTGCTATAAAGACACATGCACACGTATGTTTATTGCGGCACTATTCACAATAGGAAAGACTTGGAACCAACCCAAAGGTCCAACAATGATACACTGGATTAAGAAAATGTGGCACATATACACCATGGAATACTATGCAGCCATAAAAAATGATGAGTTCATGTCCTTTGTAGGGACATGGATGAAACTGGAAACCATCATTCTCAGTAAACTATCACAAGGACAAAAAAACAAACACTGCATGTTCTCACTCATAGGTGGGAACTGAACAATGAGAACACTTGGACACAGGAGGGGGACCATCACACTCCGGGGACTGTTGTGGGGTGCAGGGAGGGGGGAGAGACAGCATTAGGAGATATACCTAATGCTAAAGGACGAGTTAATGGGTGCAGCAAACCAACATGGCACATGGATACATATGTAAGAAACCTGCACATTGTTCACATGTACCCTAAAACTTAAAGTATAATAAAAAATTTAAAAAAAGAGAAATAAGTAATTATATATTGACATAATGTAATATTATAAACTCATGAAAATTTTCACAGAGAATGATTTCAGCAAGATAGTGGATTAAGAAGCTAACAGTTGACACATGGAAACCTTAAGAATCTGTCTAAAATTCACTAAAGTATATGTATTTATTTACACAGTGTCTTAGTAGAGAGATTCAGGGTGACCATATGTGGGCGAAGGATTACCCAGGTGCCAAGGCAAGAGATTGAAGGCACAAACTGTTTCAGTATAATATAGAAAATAGCTAGAATAAGAAGTTATAATAAAAATTAAATGTAGAGATGATCACGGACATTATCAATCATTACTACAAGCATTATTATTCATTAGCTTTTAATATTACTCTTTATTGTATTACTAATATAACCAAGGAATAACCAGTGGGCCTAGGGTCAGGTGCTGAAGGGACATTGTGAGAAGTGACCTAGAAGGCAAGAGGTGAGCCTTCTGTCACACCTGCATAAAGGCAGCTTGAGGGCTCCTTGGTCAAGCTGTAACGTCAGTGCCTGGGAAGGCACCCGTTACTTAGCAGACCGTGAAAGGGAATCTCCTTTCCTTGGAGGAATCAGGGAACACTCTGCTCCACCAGCTTCTTGTGTATCCAGCCCTGCCCACAGTCATCCAGAGGCATAAACCCGTCCCTGTGGTGCTGTGCTTCAATGGTCATGCTCCTTGTCCACTTTCATGTTCCTCCTGTACTCCTGGTTCCTCTTTGAAGTTTGTAGAAGATAGTGGTAGAAGAAATAGTGAAAGTCTTAAAGTCTTTGATCTTTCTTTTAAGTGCATAGAAGAAAACACTGATGTATGCTGCCTTGCCTCTCTGCTTTGGCTACCTAAAAGGGAAGGGCCCCCTGTCCCATGATCACATGACTTGCTTGACCTTATCAATCACTTGTACGACTCACCCTCCTTACACTTACCCTTACCCTTTTTCTTGTATGCAATAAATATCTGCGCTCCTAGCCATTCAGGGCCACTACTGGTCTCTGCCTCTTGGTGGTAGTGGTCCCCTGGGCCCAGTTGTTTTCTCTTTATCTCTTTTGTCTTGTGTCTTTATTTCTTACAATCTCTCATCTCCGCACATGGGGAGAACACTGGCAAAGCCCGTAGGGCTGAACCTTATATCTGGTTCTCCTGCGTGGGTTTCTCCCTCGCTGTGTGAAGTTGCGCTTTGAGCGCGGGACTCAGAAGAGGACTTTCTAAGACAGATTCCTGAGGATTGTCATCGTTAAGCTTGGTGGTAAAGCTTGGGCACTCAGAGTATCTCAGGGACACCATGGGACAAGCCAGTACAAAGTACTTGGCCTATTTAACTTCATAAAAACCCTTCTTAAAGAAGGAGGAATTTCAGTTTCCTCTGACAAGCTAATTGAAATCTTTGAGGTCGTCGATATCATTTGCCCTTGGTTTCCAACTGAGGGAACTCTAGAACTTAAAGATTGGGATGAGGTGGGCCGACAGTTTAAAATCGCTCATAGAGGGGGACATGTTATCCCGCGGCCATTTGGACAGTTTGGTCCTCTGTTTGCTCCATCTTAGAATCCTTGCAGCCACAGGAGGAGGGAATGGAGGGTACTCTACCTTTCCTCTCCCCCAAAGAGGCTGAGGAAATCCTCAGTCCTCCCTCCAGAGGACACCGCATGACTTGTGGCCGTCATTTTAGAAACGGATCTCCACTCTGATAATCCTTTGGCACCACCAAATACACCACAGCGTACCGCGCCTACCATACCCTCAGTATTGCTTTATGGAGGACCTTATGAAGGATCTCCTTCCCCCAGATCCAAAAAATCCCTCTGAAATGTACTATCAGCAGCCGTTGCGGCCAGAACCTCCTGTACTGTCTCAGCCCTGCTGTAGGGCTCTCAACCATCCATCTGTCCATCTGTTCAGCCCGGTTATGAGGCTGTCAACTCTATCCCTGTTTGGCCCAGTAATGAGGCCCTCGACGCTATCTCTTCACTCAATTCTGCCTTTCCTTTTATGCATCAGGCTCCACAGAAGCCTAACCTGCAGTCCATGCACCAGCCTGGAGCTCAGGCCCTGCAGTCCATGCACCAGCCTGGAGCTCAGGCCCTGCAGTCCATGCAACAGCCTGGAGTTCAGGCCCCTGAAATACCTGCAAAGCAGGCAACTGTGCGTCAGCCTGGCTTGAAGGCTCTCAACTTCTCCTCTATTTTCCTGTTATTCTACAATCTCCTATACCTGCTGCCCCCCTTCCAGCTGCCCCTGCTCTGGCTGTGCTGGATCAGCCACCGCCTGCTGACCAAGTTCAGCAGATCAGCAGGTGGCTGATCCCACTGCCTCTCCAGACCCACAGCTCAATGATCAAGCTCCTCAGCCAGTGCACCAAGGGCCTGAGGTCCCAGCAGAGCCAGTGCCTGGCATACCTTCCATTCAGGCTGTGGTGCAACCTGATCCTTTACACCCTGGTCAGGTCCACTCATGACCTGCTACTTAGGAAAGTTTTTCTTTCAAATTCCTTAAAGATTTCAAAGAGTCGTTTAAACAGTATGGTAACAATTCTCCTTCCATCCATTCTGCCTGAAAATCCTTAGCGGAAGATAAATGCTTGGTGCCTTATGACTGGGAAATTCTAGCAAAATCTGTCTTATCTATATCACAATATTTACAATTTAGGACGTGGTGGGTTGATGCTGTCCAGGATCTAGTCCACCTTAATCAGGGCTCTAATCCTCCTGTTAATGTTGCAGCTGACCAGTTACTGGGAATGGGGCAGTAAGCTGCAATTAGAAACCAAACTATATTGAATGATGAAGTCATTGAGCAACTCCGAAAATGCTGCCTGGATGCTTGGGATAAGATTCAGGATGATGGCACTAGATGTCCCTCCTTTACAGCCATTAGACAAATGCAAAATGAAGCATACCCTGACTTCATTGCCCATCTTCAGGACGTGGCAGAAAAATCTATTCCTGATCTAAATGGCCAACATTTGGCTGTGGAACTCATGGCTTATGAACAAGCAAATCCAGATTGTCAGGCTGCTACTCACTCTGTAAAAGGTAAAATCCCACCAGGAGGTGATTTAATCACATCCTATATTAAAGCATGTGAGAGTGTTGGTGGAATTTTACATACTCCTATGGTCACGGCTCAGGCTATGGCCAGCATTAGAATGCTTGGACAATTTCCTGGTAATTATTATCACTGCGGCCAATCCGGACTTACCAGGAAAAAATGTCCTCGCATTCAGACCACCACTCTGTACAACACCAACCCCAAAAGGCCACACAACTGCGAGCCCTACCATCCACACCACGCCCAAGATGCCATAAGGGCAATCACTGGACAGCTCACTGCCACTCGAAATTCGACATTAAGGGCAACCCTTTACAGCCACCTCAAAACCAGTGAAACGGTAAGAGGGGCCAGCCCCAGGCCCCTCCAAACAATGAGGCATTCCCCAACTCCAAGCCTTGGCCTTCCAGCCAGATGATGGCATCCCTAGCCCAACCAATCGATCCAACCACTCAGTTTCCACTTCAACCATTCATGGCACAAGCAAGATGTCAAAACCCCAACAAGGATCTCAGTTCAATGCTTGTTCCCCGTCACCACAGGATCTGCAGCAGTAGATCTCTGCTGTATTAGAGACATTTCCCTTTTGCCTGGAGAGCCACCAATAGCTGTTCCCACGGGTGTTTTTGGGCCCTTGCCACCTGGCTCTGTTGGTTTATTGCTTGGTTGCTCAAGCTTAAATTTAAAAGGTATTCAGGTACATACTGGTGTAATTGATTACTCTGGGGAAATACACATTATTGTTAGTTCTGCAGTTCCTTGCCAAGCTTCAGCAGGAGATAGAATTGCTCAACTTCTTCTGCTGTACATTCCACTCAGATCCAGTTCTCATAAAAGAACTGGAGGTTTTAGGAGTACAGATAATCAGGGTAAAGCGGCTTACTGGGCTAATAAAATTTCTGACACCTGACCTGTTTGTTCTGTGCATATACAGGGAAAGAAATTCATGGGCATGATTGATATGGGTGCTGATGTTTCCTTTATTGCTTTACACCAATGGCCTCATCACTGTCCCAAAGAACTCACATCCACCGGGTTGGTGGGAGTTGACCAGGCCACTGAGGTTTATGAAAGTTCCACTATTTTACATTGTACTGGCCCAGAGGGACAGACTGGTACTATTCACCCTCTAATTACACCTATTCCAGTTAATATCTGGGGAAGAGATCTTTTACAACAATGAGGTGCACAAATTTCATTTCTGTATGCTGCCTACAGTGAGCAAAGTAAACACATTATGACAAAAATGGGATATGTTCTAGTCACCGGTCTGGGAAAGTCGGTTCAAGGTATTACTGAGCCTATTCAACCTTCCTATAAATTTGACTCCAAAGGGCTTGGTTCTTCTTTTTTAGAAGCAGTCACTGTCAAGCCTCCAGATCCCATCCCTTTAACTTGGAAAACTCAGAAGCCAGTTTGGGTGGATCAGTGGCCACTCCCAAAAAATAAGCTGGAGGCTCTCCATAATTTAGTCCTGGAACAGTTAGAATTCGGACACATTGAGGAATCTTTCTCTCCGTGGAATTCACTTGTCTTTGTTATCCAAAAGAAATCTGGAAAACAGAGAATGCTCACTGATCTCATGGCAGTTAATGCTGTATTTCAACCTCTGGAGATGTTACAATCTGGCTTACCGTCCCCCTCTATGCTCACTGAGTATTGGCCTCTAATCATCATAGATCTTAAAGATTACTTTTTTAACACTCCACTGGCCTCTCAGGACTTTGAAAAGTTTGCTTTTATGGTCCCTTCCCTTAACAATGTTGCTCCGGCTACACACTACTATTGGAAAGTCCTACCACAAGGCATGCTTAATAGTCCCACTATTTGTCAGTATTTTGTGGGGTGTGTGCTTCAACCTGTCAGGGATCAGTTTCCCCAATGTTATATCTTTCACTACATGGACGATATCCTCTGCACAGCCCCCACACACACCATTTTGATTTCCTGCTTTTCTGTGATTCAACAGGCCATTTCAGAAGCAGGTTTGACTATTGCATCAGAAAAAATTCAAACTTCCTCTCATTTTCAATATTTAGGCATGCAGTTGGAAGACAAGGTGATTAAACCACAAAAAGTTCAGCTTAGGAGAGATGTCTTAAAAACTTTAAATGACTTTCAAAAGCTACTTGGGGATATTAATTGGATTTGCCCTTCTTTGGGCATCCCTACATATGCTATGTCTAACCTTTTTGCCACATTATGTGGGGATCCAGATTTACACAGTAAAAGGTTTCCTACACCTGAGGCTGAGTCTGAGTTAATGATTGATTGAACAAACAGTTCAATGGTCTCAGGTCACTAGATTCAATCCCAAATTACCTTTTATTATTTTAATTTTTCCCACTGAACACTCTCCAACAGGGATCATCACTCAGGAACACGATATAATTGAATGGTGTTTTCTTCCCCATAGCTCTTTAAGGACACTTAATATTCACCTTGACTAAATTTCTACCCTTATCGGACAAGCCCATTCCCATCTTTTACGACTTTCAGGACAGGAATCTCAAAAAATTATTGTTCCCTTAAACCATCAACAAGTCTGACAAGCGTTTACAAATTGTGTTACTTGGCAAGTAAATTTGGCCGGTTTCCCTGATATAATTGACGATCATTACCCTAATGTAAAATTGTTCCTGTTCCTGAAACTCACTTCCTGGATTTTACCTAATATTACTAGAAGTACTCCATTAACTGGAGCCATTACTGTTTTTACTGATGCTTCCTCTAATGGCCGTGCTGTATACACAGGACCATGGGAACGCGTTCTTAACACAGGACCTGTTTCTGTACAGCGAGCTGAACTTATAATTGTTATGGCTGTCCTTGAGGATTTTCCTGAGCCTGTCAACATTGTTTCCGATTCTGCATACCTCGTGCATGTTGCCCGCAACATAGAAACGGTTAAATTTTTCTCTGATGAAAGTTTACTTTCACTTTTCCAAAGTTTCAGACAATTCTCCGAGCACGCTCTGCCCCCTTTTACATTACTTATATTCGAGCCCATACATCTCTTCCAGGACCTCTTTCGGCTGCAAATGCCAGAGCTGACGCTTTAGACGCATCCGTTTTTATGGACGTGCAAAATTTTCATGCCTTAACTCATGCCAATGCTGTAGGACTCAGAAGCAAGTTCCCTCCCACATGGAAACAGGCAAAAACCATAGTACGGCACTGTCCCTCTTGCCAAGTGTTAATTTTACAACCACTTCCTTCCAGAGTTAATCCTACAACCACTTCCTTCCAGAGTTAATGCTAGAGGCTTTTCCCCCAACACACTCTGGAAATGGACATGACCCACTTTCCAGCTTTTGGGAGACTTTCTTTCATACATGTAACAGTTGACACCTTTTCCCATTTCATATGGGCTACATGCCAAACAGGAGAAAGTACTGCTCATGTTAAATGACATATGCTTTCTTGTTTCTCAGTTAAGGGCTGCCCCGCTAAACTTAAAACTGATAATGGTCCCAGCTATACCAGCATTGCCTTTAAAAAGTTCACTCAAGCATGGGGCATTACTCACACTACTGGAATTCCCTATGATTCTCAAGGACAGGCTCTGGTGGAATGAGCTAATCTTTCAAGGACCAGCTTCGCAAACAAGATAACAAAAAGAAAGGGGATGTCAGTACTCCCCATGCGCAGATATATTTAGCTCTGTTCACATGAAAATTTTTAAATTTGGCTACGAACCAACCTTTCATGGCAGCAGAACAACACTTTACTGGTAATAAATTTGACCCACAAAAAGGCAAGTGAGTATGGTGGAAGGACAGAAAAACTAATAAATGGGAATTAGGCACTGTAATAACATGGGGTAGGGGTTTTGCTTGTGTCTCCCCAGGAAAGGACCAACAACCTGTTTGGGTTCTCTCCTGTCAGCTGAAATTGTACCATGACTCCAGCCCTGAAGAACCATCAGAAACAAAAGGTGAAGAGCCACCAGAAATCGAAGTACAAGGCTCGTCACCTGACTAATACAATTTATAATCTCAACTTCGTCTCACAGCCTCCCCCTGTAACTCCCAATGCTAAAATTCCACCCTGCTGATGTGGGGTCAGATAAAAATAATGTCCAAAGAGGTTGAGAGACACCTACAGGACAAAGGGATTCCAAAAAATATGGGTAATATTATCTTGGCTGCCTTTATGGAGGTAAGTATACCCAGGGAAGTGGTAAGTATACCCAGGGCTGCAGCAACTCAAAATTACACCTACTGGGCATATGTCCCATTTCCCTTCTTATTCAATCTGTTTCATGGATGGATTCCTCAGTGGAAGTTTATACTAATGACAGTGCATTCATGCCAGTCCCTAATGATGACAGACTTCCGGCTCAACCAGAGGAAGAAGGAATGCCTTTTAATGTGTCCATTGGATATAAATTTCCACCACTGTGCACAGGATTTGCACCTGCTTGTTTGGCATTCTCTAATCAAAATTGGATGTGGACTGTACCGGCATCCAGTAATGATTCTTATCGGGTGCATAATGTTTTCTGTAGTAATTCTTTTCAGGTTCTGACCATTAACAAATTCATTTGAGGAACAGAGAATTCCTGTCACAGTAAAGCATAATAAAACACAAGGATTGCTAGACTGTTTAAAATACCCTATAAAGGGACCTTTAATAATTCAAAACATTCTATGGAGTGATTGCAACGCCTCAAAAGCAGTAGTGCTACGGAGTCCGATCACAGGTGTTGTCATTGACTGGGCCGCAAAAGGGTATTATTGGCGAGATTGCTCTGGCCAAAATACCCAATGTTCTGAGTTTAACTATGTAATAGATTATGAAGAGAAAGGCTGGCAGTCCTACAAAAAAAGGGAATGGGTGTCTCCTTACCCGTTCAAATGGTTGGACCAGGGCATCATTCCTCCAAAACCAAAAGTGATTCATCTTATAGTTACCCCGGAACATTCTGAATTGTGGAGGTTGGCTGCAGCCATGTCTGGAATCAGATTATGGAATATACCTTATCAAAAAATTCTTACAAATACCAAAACAAACATGTATAAGACTCTTTAATGTCTGAGAGGGTGGTACCCATTAGGAGCTGTGTTAAGCCACCATATATGTTATTGGTTGGAAACATAATTATCACCCCTGATAGTCAAACTATTGAATGCAATAATTGCAAATTGTTTATGTGCATTGATGCTACTTTTGATCCAAAAACAAGTGTTCTCCTGGTCATGGCCAGGGAAGGGGTATGGATACCAGTTTCTTTACACCGTCTCTGGGAATCTTCTCCTTCTGTTCATATAATCAATGAAGTCCTTAAAGGGACCCTTGAAAGAACTAGGAGATTCATTTTTATTCTCATTGCCGTGATTGCAGGTTTAATTGCTGTTACTACAACTGCGGCTACTGCTGGAGTAGCCATTCCTAACTTGGTCCACACCACTCATTATGTGGAAACATGCCAAAAAAATTCCACCAGACTTTGGAATTCTCAGGCTCAGACTGATCAAAAACTGGCCAAATTAATGATCTCCCCCAGAGTGTCATCTGGTTGGGAGACAGAATGATGAATTTAGACCACTGACTGCAATTACAATGTGTTTGGAATACTTCTGATTATTGAATAACAGCTTATGCTTACAAGGAAGATCAACATAGTTGGGAAAAGTCCAAAGGCATCTAAAAGCCTGGGATGATAATTTAACCCTAGACATTTCAACACTGAAGGAGCACATTTTTGAGGCTTCCCAGGCTCACTTAACTACCATTCCTGGTTCTGACATATTTGAAAGAATTACAGAAGGACTATCTGATCTAAATCCTTTCAAGTGGATCAAACCCATTGGAGGTTCACTTTTGTTATCGGCATTACTAATATTGGTGTGTTTATGTTGTTTGCTTTTAGTCTGCAGGCATCTCCATGGAGTCCAATGAAAAACTTGAAGCCAGCGACAAGCAATGATGGCAATGACAATCCTAATCAATAAAAAGGGGGGAGATGTGGGCGAAGGATTACCCAGGTGCCGAGGCAAGAGAATGAAGGCACAAACTGTTTCAGTATAATAGTTAGAATAACAATAGTTATAAATTAGATATAGAGATGATCATGGATATTATCAATCAGTATAAACATTATTAATCATTAGCTTTTAATGTTACTCTTTGTTGTATTACTAATATAACCAAGGAATAACCAGTGGGTATAGGGTCAGGTGCTTAAGGGACATTGTGAGAAGTATAGTCATGGGTTGAATCACAGCATTAACAGCCCTTAATCTGTTAACATTCTCCATTTCCCTGATTTTTTCTTAATGACAAATACAGGAGAATTCCAAGGGGAGAAAATAGGCTCTGTATGTCCCTTTTGCAATTGTTCCTGCACCAGTTGTTTTAAAGCCTCCAGGTTTTCCTATTTCAGTGGCCATTGCTCCACCCAAACCGTTTGGCAGTTAGCCAAACAACAGGAATGGGAGTTGGAGGCTCAACAATGGCTGCTCCTAAAAATGACATCCCAATCCGATCCGATCTGTTTGCCCTTGTAATTATAAAGGTTCTGATGGGCCTTTTTTTTAAATTTTATCTTTTCCTAGTCCTTTTCCCAGGTGATATCCTGTATTTTTCATCATTTGTCTACTATTATTACTATATTGATCTGTAGGAATAGATATTTCAGCATTCCATCGTTGCAGTCTCTACCCCATAAATTCAGAGGAATAGGTGTAATGATAGGCTGAATTTTCCCTTCCTGACCATCCAGCCCTTGACATGATAAAATCAAGGAACTTTGAAAAGCTTCCATGGCAGCTCCTATTCCAACAATACCAATGGATGCATTTTGCTTGGGCCAGTGCCTGGGCCATTGATTTATAGCAATAATAGAGACATCAGCTCCAATATCTACTAGTCCTTCAAAATATTTTCCCTGAATAGTTACTGTGCAAATAGATCTTTTTTCAGACACTTGATTAACCCAATACACAGCCTTTCCTGCTGTATTAGTATTACCAAAGCCTCCCGTTCTTTTCACTGTGCTGCTTCCTAGTTTTATGTAAGGTAACAGCAACAACTGAGCAATTCTTTCTCCTGGGAGGCAGACCACGGAAGAACTAATAACTAATTGAATTTCTCTGGTATAATCAGAGGCAATTATTCCCACATGCACAGTGACGCCTTTTAAATTTAGACTTTCCAAGTAATAGACTAACTGTTCCTGAGGGTAAGGGTCTCCTAACCCCCATGGGGACCTTCTTTGGTGGCTCCCTAGGAAGTAAGGAGATGGGAATTGTGCTGTAGAGGTCTGCGGCTGCACTGCCTGCTGAGGCGGGGGATAATTGTTGTACATTTGTAAGGACACTGGCTGTGCTGGGTATGCCTCAGTTTGTTGAGGGGCTCAAGAAGGGGCCCCTCTTCCTGTTTCCTGAAAGAGATTGTCCATCTTTGCTAAATTTAGAATGACACTGACTTGCCCAGTGATTGCCTTACACTGGGGATGTATACTGGGACTTTTCTGTTGATTGATGGTAGTAGTTTTTGCCTTTTGATTTCCTTTTCTACATTCCTTTCTTGTGTGTCCAAATTGCCCACAATTAAAGCAAGAGCCTGAGAAGTGGGGCATATTCTTTCCTACTCTTAATCCAGCCATAACCTGAGCTAAAAGATTAGCCTTATGTAAGTTACCTCCAATGCCATCACAAGCCTTAATATATTCAGCTAAATGAGCCTTCCCTCTCAGGGGTCTATAATAGCAGTTGACACTCTGCATTAGTATTATCATATGCAAGAAGCTGTATTACAACATCCTGGGCCGTTTTATCAGTTATGGCCTTTTACACAGTCTCTTGGAGCTGAGCAATAAAATCAATATATGGTTCTTTAGGTCCTTGTCAGACAGAACTGAAAGAAGGATATTTTTCCCCTGTAACATTTATCCTTTCCCATGCCTGTAAGCACACAAAGTGCAGCTGAACAATGGCAACATCCTCCATTACTGCTTGATTCTCTAATTGACCCCAATTAGGGCCAACTCCCATTAACTGGTCAAAGGAAACAGGCACAGGTGGCTGTGCTTATGTGTTTTCCCTTGCCTGAGTTTGAATTTCATTAGCCCACCAGGTTTTATACTGTAAATACTGAGACCGAGTGAGAACAGATTTTGTCAAAGTATCCTAATCATATGATATTAATCTATTATCAAGAGCCATATTTTTAAAATAAAGTTTGCACAAAAGGAGAGTTTGGCCCGTATTGACTAAGGGCTTGCTTAAATTCCTTTAGTAACTTAGAAGGAAAAGTGGCCCAATTAGCTATAGTCTGTCCTCCCTGCTGGATTATAGTAACAGGAAATTGCCATGCTTCAAGGACTCCCTTGGCTCTAGCTTTTTGAATAGAATTTTGTATAGCATGACCAATTGCTCCAGCTTTTAATGTTGCAAATACAGGAGTAATAAGTTTTTCAGCTAATTTATTTTCTCCCCCATTAAGGGGAGAGAGAGGAGGTGACCATTCACTTAATTCAGCAGGTGGAGCCGACGGGCTAGTAAAACATACTTTTTTTCATTTTCCTTTCTTTTCTTTAATCTCCTCTGGTAGCTGTTCCTCACACTCAGAATCTGAAGTCAGTTTTTTACACTCATTCTCCTCTTCCTCATCTGAATCTGCCCCATTATCTGTTTGAAATGGCTCAAGAGCTGCCTTTATTGGTGCCCATATTAACCGAACAGAAACTGGAATTTCTGCTCCCTCTTTATACGACTTTTAAAAATCTCTTCCAATTCTCTCCCATTCATCTAACTCCATAGTCCCTTGTTCAGGAAACCATGGGCAAAACTGCATTACTGTACTAAAGAGTGATAACAAATTCTGAGTACTAACTTTCACTCCCCCTCTTTGTAATAAATGCCTTAAGAAATTTAAATAAGCAGAATGTCTGCTTTCACTTTGTCTCATTTTTACCTTGGTTCTTCCCAGTGCTCAGCTTTCCTGCCAAGCTTCTTTGAGACGTCCTTGGGTGTCCTTTGACGATGTGTCCTCTGCATTCACATGCTCTAGCATTCCTTCACCGGGGTCTTTGTTGCCCCACATTGGGCAGCCAGGAATGTTGGGGTGATCGGACACAACACCAGGTCATGGGGGTGACGAAGTCTGGCGGAGTCAAAGGAATGAGAAAAAGCCAGTTTGAGAGAGAAAGCAGGACCAGGGAGCCATCGCCAGTGTGGAGGCTGCAAAGGCCCCGAGCTCTCGGAGCCCATGCTACTTATTGGTGCTCAAACAAACAGGTGGTGAGGATGTGGGGGTTGAAAGGAAACAGTGTATCAAGTGAATAAGAAACAAATGGCTGCTTGAAATCACGGGAGTGCTAGAAGCAAGGAGCCAGCAAGTCTAGCAGAAATGCAAGCCCTGCCTCAGCGTCTCTCCCAACACTCAGCTTTTCTCCCAACAAATACCCAATTAAATAAAATAACAAGGCATACAAAGAAATAGAAAAATATAGTATATTATAAGAAAGAATATCAATTGGCTGAAATCATTGTTGAAGAGCTACAGACATTGAAATTAGTAGAAGACTTACACAATTATAATAAGTATACTAAAATTGCTAATGAAAAATGTGGAGAAAAACTGTCAGAAATCCAAAAAAATATAAAAATGACAATATGATCACTGATACAGAAATTATTTTTTTAAAAAATTTTGGAGCTGAAAAATATAACTGAATTGAAAAACTCACTAGAAGGCTTCAACAGCAGATTTTTATCAATATGAACATATAATCAACATATGTAGTGACAGAACACTTAAAATTCTTGAGGTGGCTGCTCTCACAGTTTGGAGTTTAAGGTCTGTGGCTTTTCCTGGCTGAAGTTGCAAGCTGCCAGTAGATTTATAATTCTGGAATGATGGGAGGTGAAGCCTTGCTCCCACCACTTCACTATGCAGTGCACCCATGGGGACACTCTGCAGAGCTCCAATCACATATTTCTACTCAACATTGCCTAAATAGAAGCTCTGTGTGGGGGCTCCAGCCTTTCAGCAGGTTCCTGTCTAGACATTCAGGATTTCTGATACGTCCCCTGAATTCTAGGTGAAAAGTGCCAAGCCTCAACCACTCATGTATCACAAAGGGCTCAGGCTTAAAACTCTCCTCATCTGTTTGTCTCTCTCTACTCACAATTTCCTCCAGTGACCAGGTGTGTCTCCTGTCACTTCCCAAGGCTCAAAGGACAAGGCAGTTAGCACATGGGGGCTTCTGTCTGACTGGCATAGGTTTGTGGAGTTGATAAGAATTCAAATGTTCCACAGCTGGTATACAATCTGGTGAAAAAATCTGACCTCAGGAGACCACAGAAATTCTCAGTCTTATGAAAGGAACATGAGGACAGGGAGATGGGAGCCAACACTCACATTGAAAATAAAATAAATTTTAAAATAAATAAATAAAAATTTATATTGGCAGCAGTGTTTGTCCTGAGGAGGTTTCCTGTTTTGTTGACTCAGTTTGCCGGGTTGAAGGGTTTCTATGTGAACAATAAGGGGTATACTTGAACTTCACAGAGGTTTGTGGGTGAGGGCATGGCTGTTGAGCAGAGGAGCTATGGAGGCTAACAGTCAGTTTGCATTGTTGTGGAAACAGCTGAGCAGCAGAAGCTGTGCAGGAGGGAATTGGAAGAACAGGTACACTTTGGAGGAGAAGGAGGCACTATTGATACCCCGGGAGGAAATTTTGGGAAAAAGCCAGAGATGCCTAAGGGAATATGTAAGAAATTTTAATTATAACACTGGATAAAATTTACAACCAATGAAATTTTAAGTAAAACCCACCTTGCTCATAGTGTTTTCATAGACTGAACTCTGTCTGAAGAGACAACTGTGTCCTGAATGTTGACTCACAATAAGTGGTGGTTCCACAGAGCACTTTTTGAGATCCCTGCCTCTTCTGCAGTTTTTGTTATTTTAATATTTCTCAATACTGTAGTCAACCCCTACAATCCACTGGGGTTCATGATCTCAGGATGACTCAGCAGTTTTCATGTATTCAGACTAATCCTGGATTGGGATAAAATGAGGGGATACTTTAAAGAGAAAATTACTAACTTTTATGGTTGTTTTGGTTAGCATAAAACCAGGTCAAGAAAACAATTTATAATTAGTATAAATTTAATAGAAATCTGTTACCACCACCACAAGAAGTCTGAGGGAAGGCAAGCTCTGAGTGTTGTCCCTTGGAGTCCAGAACTTCTCTCATCTTCTCCTGACTCTTCTTCTTCTGTGTATTGATATTATCTTCGGGCTGGCTGCAGGCTGCTGAAGCAAATTTGGAACTCACACTGCAGCAGGACAATAGCTACTTGCAGAAGAAAGGCCACCTCATTTTAAAAATGTCTTTCTAGAAGTGAAGAATCATTCCTAGAAGCCCCTAGCATGGTCCCTCTTATGTGGCATTGGCTAGGACTGGGTCAGAGCAGCTCTCTTCCCACTGTAACCACGTGTCAAGGGCAAGGAAATTAACATGAGTGACATAACAAACCTTTTACAGTAAAACACATGTTGATGAGATTACAATCCTGACCCCTAAAATCATAATAAGAAATTGATGTTTTTCAAAAAAGTTAGACCTTTCCAATGTTGCCTATATTTCCAAATTGCTTTGCAAGGTTTTAAAACAACTCAAAATAAAGTTTTAAATGTAAGAACTGAAACTATAAAGTGCTATAAGAAAATCTAAGGAAAATTCTTTGGGAAAAATTATAACTAAATTTAGGGAAATAATTCAAGAGTATGACCTCAAGAATACAAACAAGAGAATAAAAACAGACATGTGATGCTTAATTAAACAAATAAGCTTCTGTAAATCAAAAGAAATAATCAAAAGGGTGAACAGACAACCTACAAAATGGAAGAAAATATTTACAAACTGTAAATCCAAAAGAAAACTAATATCAAATATTTATGGCTGGGCATGGTGGCTCACACCTGTAATCCAAGCACTTTGGGAGGCTGAAGTTTGTGGATCATCTGATGTCAGGAGTTCAAGATCAAGCTGGCCAACATAGTGAGACCCCATCTCTACTAAAAATACAAAAATTAGCCAGGAGAGGTAGCTCATGCCTACAATCCCAGGTACTTGGGGGGCTGAGGCATGAGAATTGCTTGTACCCAGGAAGTGGAGGCTGCAGTGAGCCGAGATTGTGCCACTGCACTCCAGCCTGGGTGACAGAGCAAGACTCCATCTCAAAAGAAAAAAAATTATAAGAAACTCAACTCAACTCAACTAAACAACAACAACGACAACCCAAATAGCCTATTTTAAAATGAGCAAAGAGCAGAGGTTTCCCAACTTCATGCTTAGGCATACCTCTAGGAACTTGATATCTGCCCACTGAACCTTCTCCCTCCTGCTTGTGCTTGTGTCTGCCATTGTGTAACCTGTAGGTGGGCCTTCTCCTTGGCTAAGCAGGAAGATTAGATGTGTGGGCCTTCCACAGGTCAGATCATTGTCTTATTACACAGATAGCTTCTCTCAGTTAACAAGGATCAAATATATACACGTCTGTATCAGCCATAGCCAGTTCTTACCCATAGAACCACCTACTGGCCTGGAAGTTGAATCACTTAACACAAAAAGACATCTGCTGATGCAAGCCCACTGCACTAGGGAATAAGATAAGCTCCTTGATAAGCTTGTCATCCAAACAAAAGCAAATTCAAAGCATAACAGGGTAAAATAGTTTATCCAGTTGAGGAAAAAAAACAGGAAATAACTATGAAAGTATGAAAAAACAGACTGTTTAACACCCTCAAAGGATCACATTAACTCTCCAACAATAGATCCTAATTTAAATGAAATTTTGAAATACCAGACAAAGAATTCAAAATATTGAGTTATAGAAGCTCAACGAGACCAAACAGAAAGCTTAAAACTAACACATAGAAATCAGAAAAAAATTCAGAATATGAAACAATATATTGACATTAAAAAAAAAAAAAAAATCAGAACTTCTGGAAATAAAAAATTCATTGAAGGAATTGTGAAATACAGTTGAAAGCTTTAACAATAGGCTAGCCCAAGAGGAAGAAAGAATTTTAGAGCTGGAAGACAAGTCTTTGAAATTAACTCAGTCAGACATAAATATACAAAAATTAATTTTAAAAAATCAACAAAGTCTTTGAGAATTAGGGAATTTTGTAAAGTGACCACCCCTAAGAAATATAAGTATTCCAGAGTGAGAAGAAAAAGAAGTAATAAGTATGGAAAACATTTTGGAGGATATACTTCAGAAAACCTTCCCTGGTATTGGGAAGCATTTAGACATTCAGATGCAAGAAGATTAGAGAATTCATGGAAAATACATTTCAAGGTGAACTTCACCACAGCATATAGTCATCAGGCTATTTGAAGTCAACGTAAAGAAAAAAATTCTAAGAGTTGCAAGAGAGAAACACCTAATCACCTATAAAGGAAATCCCATCAGACTAAAATTGAATTCTCAGCAGAAACCCTACAGGCCAGAATTCGCTATAGGCCTATATTCATCCCCTTAAGGAACAAAAGGCAGCCAAGTATTTTATATGCTGCTAAGCTAAACTTCCAAAATGATCCAGGAATAGTCTTTTCCAGACAAACAATTACTAAGGGAATTTATTACCACTAGACCAGTCCTAGAAGAAATGCTGAAAGAAATTCTAAACATGGAAATTAGGGGGCAATATACATAATCATAAAAGGGCACATTAGTACAAATATCACAGATCCTACAAAGTAATTACACAGTTGAAACTCAAAGACAACTAGGAGACAACACTAGGACAGAAACAGAACCTCATATACCAATATTACCCTTAAATGTAAATGGCCAAAATGCTCCACTGAAAGATGCAGAGTGCCACACTGCTTAAAAAAGCAAGATTCAACCATACACAGCCTAGGAGAAACCCACCAACTGACTAAAGGCATCTACAGACTCAAAGAAGAGGGGTGGAAATGGATATATCACACAAATAGAAAAAAAATACCAAAAAACAAAAAGGAGCAGGAGTAGCCATTCTTGTATTAGATAAAACAGACCATAAAAGAACAACAGTAAAAACGGACAAATAAAATGCATTTTACAATGATAAAAGTTTCAACACAAAAAAAGACCTAATTATTTAAAGTTGTATGTAGCTAACACTGGAGCACCCAGATACATAAAACAAACACTACTAGACCAAAGAAAACAGATTCATAGCAGTACAATCATAGTATAGCACTTCAGCACCCACTGATATTACCTGACAGAACATCAAGGCAGAGAATCAGCTAAGAAACTCTGGACACAAACTAGACTACAGACCAAATGGACCTAATATTTGCAGAACATTCTATCCAGAAACCACAGAGTATACACTTTTGTTATCTGCACATGGAATATTCTCCAAAATTAACTGTATACTTCACCACAACACAAGTCTCAATAAATTTTTTTTATTTTTTTATTTTTTGAGAAGGAGTCTTGCTCTGTCGCCCAGGCTGGAGTGCAGTGGTGCGATCTTGGCTCACTGTGAGCTCTGTCTCCTGGCTTCCTGCCAATCTCCTGCCTCAGCCTCCCAAGTAGCCAGTACCACAGGCACCCGCCATCATGCCCAGCTAATTTTTTGTATTTTTAGTAGAGACACAGTTTCACCGTGTTAGCCAGGATAGTCTCAATCTCCTGACTTTGTGATCCACCCCCCTCAGCCTCCCAAAATGCTGGGATTACAGGTGTGAGCCACCGTGCTTGGCCAATAAATTTTAAAAAATCAAAATGATGTCAACTATCTTCTCAGACCATAGTGGAATAAAATAAATAGCAAGAGGAACTGGAAAAATTACACAAGTACATAGAGACGAAACGACAGGCCCCTCAATAACTTTTGAGTAAACAATCAAATCAACTGAATCAAACTGTCTATCAATGGATGATTGGATAAAGAAAATGTGGTGTATGAAAAACAGCCAAAAAAGAATGAAATCATGTTTTTCTGCAGCAACATGGATGAACTTCAGAAACAGAACTCAAAAAGAGAATAATTGGTGACAAAAAATTGATCCCTTAAATTAGTCCCCTAAATTTTATTTTTAGAGAAAGTTTTGCAGAACTACCATTTAACCTGGCAAGTCCATTACTGGGTATGTACCCAAAGGAATATAAATCATTCTATCATAAGGACACATGCACACCTGTGTTCATTGCAGCACCATTCACAATAGCAAAGACATGGAATCAATCTAAGTGCCCATCAATGGCAGACTGGATAAAGAAAATATCGTACATATATATCACAGAATACTATGTAGCTGTGAGAAAGAATGATATCATAACCTTGTCAGGAACATGGATGGAGCTAGAGGCTAGAGAATCTTACCCTATGGTCAAAATGAATAAGATTAAGTAGATTTTTCTGTAAGATGTTATTAAGGATTGGGTTTAACATTAAAAGTATACTAATGCAAAGGAAATTTTTTGCTTCCTTTGGAAATATTTGTATAAATGTCCTATTGGTGTGTGTTCAAAAATTATGTGAAATTCCTATAATTCTGTTATTACTTAGTTTATATTACCAGTTATAATTATAATTGTTACGTAAACTTATTGTGTGCCAGAGAGGTAAGTCAATTTCCTTGCCAATTGTGTCTTTGACTGTGGCTGCTCTAAGATTTTTGTCATCCACAAACAATTGTTTTCTTGTTTTGATCCTCATTAAATGTTTTATCATCAGCTCTAGGATTCTGTGCTCTTGAATGCAGTTTTGTGATAGCTTTTAAGATTTTGATGTTAAGATGGAGAGGAAAAAACTTCCAAGACCCTCCTGGAAAACTAATGTGATAATAAATATTGAGCAAAACAGGAATTAATTGCATAAATTGAACTAATAAAGGACCAAAAAATATGCTTTTTAATTTTTGCTTAAAATGTTGCTGATCCTGTGTTTTCTTTTTCAGAATCAAGAAAACTTTTCTTTCAAGCTTATTTACAGCTTTTAACAATAGAGTAATGTACACTCCTGTAAAGAAATTTAGAGCATATTTGTTTCTCTCTACCTGATTTATTCAGAATTTGGAGACTATTTTTGAGTGTTCCTAATATAAGGCAATATAGTTATTTGCATAAATGTGATAAGAATTCATTTTTTTTTTTCAACAGGACACAATTGGAGAAACTGCTTATTTTACCAAGGTTTTGACTGGAATGATGTGCTTTCCTTTAAGGAAGCAAACTTGACTTATAGAGCCAAAAATAGCTTCTTTGGAAAACTGGCCTCATGCCATGTCTAGACAGTCCATTTACACAGTTTGTGACTCACGGAAAATAAAGAATGTCACTTTCTCACGGGCCCAGGAGCTTCAAATTATCTTGGGACCTCAAGAGGAGAAGAATTTAGCCAAATCATGCAGGTATGTGATAGCACACACTCATGGCTGGGTTTAAGGCTTTAAAAAGTCTTATCTGAGATTCCTTATGGAACAAAGTTTCATCAAAGCCAATTTAAAAAGGAGCCTAAATGGCAAATAGTTATTCTTGCTATGTATTATGCAGATAACCAAGCCAAGTGTAATAAGGCTAAAGCTTATTTTGCAAACAAATGAGTCCTATCATGATTTATTTGTAATAAAAATGAGGACTGTAGAGAGAAAAATGATGTTTCAAGAACTGTGGTACACCTGTTATTAGATTCTAGTCTCAACAGTAGTCTTTGTATTTTTATCTGCAATTTAGTCTAACCCTGCCTATTCCTTGAACCAACCAGTGATCTCTGGCTGCAGCTCAGAAGAAACTAGAGAGATGGACCTTCAAGCTCCAAATTATCCTCGGTGAGGATACCATCTTCTAAATACTCAGGAGTCACCCTTCTATAGAAGACCACTAGGCTGCCCATCAGTAGAACACAACAAAGGAAAAATCCTGTTTGTGTTTCTCTTGGACCTACCTAGATAGCAATTTCACCAACCCACAGAGCCACTCTGCCCTGACAGTTATCAAGAGGCCAAAACCCACAGGACAACTTTCACCACTCCTCTGTCAGTAGGAAGCAGTTATAGATGCCTGACCTTTGTCCATTTTCCCCAAGAACTGGGTCTTGGACTATTGAGGGGGAATGTTAGAGTAGGTAGTGAGTCAGACATGAGCAGGGCATGAGAGTGGCCCTCCTCAGGAATATCAGGTGACCACCAGGTGATGGTCAAGCAGTCGTTAACCTGTCTCTCTAAAATAATAATTGGTTGCAATGGGTGCCAGAGAAAGGCAGTCTCCCAATAGATAGAAACACCTGAAATCGGTAAAGACAGTAGTTACATTGCCTTACTGTCCATCAATACTGAATTGCAGTCTTTTTTTATCTTTTGTCTTAGGTTTAGGATTCATGTGCAGGTTTGTAAATTGCATGTCATGGGGGTTTGGTGTAGAGATTATTTTGTCACCCAGGTACCAATCACTTGAATAGAGAGTCACCTCCCCAGTGCTTGATTTTATTAATTGTCAGAAATCAGATGATTGTAGCTGTGCAGCATTCCTTCTGGGCTCTCTATTCTGTTCCATTGATCCTTGTGTCTGTTTTTGTACAAGTGTCATGCTGTTTTCGTTACTGTAGCTTTTCAATATAGTTTGAAGTTGGGTAATTTAATGCCTCCACATTTGTTCTGCCTTGGCTGTTAGAGTCTTTTTTGGTTCCTTGTAAATTTTAACATAGTGTTTTTTTCTAGTTCTGTGAAAGATGTCATTGATAGTTTGATGGGAATAGCATTAAGTCTGTAAATTGCTTTGGGCAGTATGGCCATTTTAACAATATTAATTCTTCTTATCCATGAGCATGGAATGGTTTTCCATTTGTTTGTGTCATCTCTGATTTCCTTTGAGCAGTGTTTTGTAATTCTCATGGTAGAGATATTTCCCCTCCGTGGTTATCTGTATTCCTAGGTATGATGCTCATTTACCATTCCAACAATCCTAGGGCACACACACACATACACACAGGTACACAATGTACATGGATGCATGCACACGGGTACACACCCATACACACACAGTCACACACTTTCATATGCATACACACTAGTACACACACACACATATACACACAGGCACACACACATACACATTACAGCATCTATTTTTGGCTAACAATAATAAATGAGTCCATAACACCCAATCTTCCTAGTTTCCAACCAGCTGAGACCTACAGATCATTTATGATTCTTTTTATCCTTCATTCTCAAGTATGTTTTTTCACATTGATGCCACAGGCATTTATTGAGTGCCCCCTGTGTGCCTGACTTCTCAGCCTAGAAGCAACGAAAGTCAATGCGCTCGTGTCTCATGCAGGGGGTTATGCAAGCCTGTGCCCTGCTCAGCAGCAGCAGAATCTCTGTGGAAGCTCTGAGAGGGAGGAATACTGCAGCCAGATCCAGGACATATCACAGCGAGAGCAGCTGGGTGCAGAAGCAGAAGCCCAAGAGCCACTCTCATGCATGTGACCAGCTGTGCTGACCACCCTGCAAGGACAGCTGATCTAGGACCCTTCAGACTCGGGGGTCCACTTGCATTTTCAGGAGCATAAGTGCCAAATCCCAGCACCCGCATGAAGTGTCCACCATTCAGCCTCACAGGATGGCTTTGCTTCAGATCTGTCATCAGCCCCAGCTAATCTGTCTTTCCTCCTTTTCCTCTGTGAGATCCCAGTAGAAAACAAGGCTCTCACGTTCTTTATTTCCACCAACTTCAATGTAGGAAGAGCTCATATTACAACTGCCAGTGATTCCAAATGAAGCT
The DNA here is from genome assembly GCF_009828535.3 of Hylobates moloch. NCBI lineage: Eukaryota > Metazoa > Chordata > Mammalia > Primates > Hylobatidae > Hylobates > Hylobates moloch. The sequence continues at coordinate 4,793,462 of NW_026652277.1, read as the reverse complement.
AGAATTAATCTATTGCCTTTTTTTCAATTCCTTCCTATCTGTGCAGGTGTATCCTACAGGAACATGCAGAAATGGTATGCTGAGAGAGGAGTTTGAATTATCTTCTAGGCATTGTTCACTCTTGACACTTAAGTTGAAGTATTAAACATTCCAATCTGTCTTTGATAAGGATATAGGACTTACTTTACAAGATACAAAATGATCATTAGATTGGTAACTTCTAGACATTGATTCTACAAGAAGACCTCAGTTAAGTCTCACACCATCCATTTTATCACAAATCCCATCACAAATGGCTTATTGAAAATTCCTTGAAAAAGCTAGATGCCTGGTCCCAGGGACACATGTAATGAGATTCCTTGGAAGCACCCATTTCTACCTTCATTATAATGAAATTCTCCTCTATCAAGGCCTCATTTCATTTTGTGACTGTCTTTGCCTTGTTTCCTTGAATCTTCTTGGCACAAAAAACCTGGTCCGAAATCATGAATACGATCTCTGTGTTCTTGCTTTTTTCCAGCTATTTCCTCTTTCTAGGACAGCCTGCTCAGCTTGCACCTTATTTCCAGCAGGTTTCTGATGTCTTACTTATCGTAAATACACCCGATCCAGCCACACATGTTTCAGGAGTCCTTTTATGACCGCCTGGATAATGTTGGCCACCCTTTCCTGTGTGCCCTTCATTTATATTGCTTCTACTATGCAGGTCAAAGAACAACATTAGTAAAAGTTCAGTCTCAAGTAATAAGGAACTTCTGCTTATTAAGATCTCTAAGTGGTGTTTTGTTATTGTTATTGTGTTCTGCCCAACCTGTATTTGGCCAAACATTGATAAGATGAATTGCCTTGTGGACATGCCCACTTTGAGAGGAACTGAGTGTGGCTTATGGCCATCAGCCAGCTAGAAACTGAGGCCTTCACTCCAGTAGCCCAGAAGGCACTGGATTCTGCCAGTCACCCATGACCTTGGAAGCAGGTCATTCCGCACTGAGACTTCTGGGAGACCCTGCTTTTGTATTATGCCTTCATTGCAGCCCGCTGACGATCCAAGCTGAGGCACTAGCTAAGTTCTGCCTGTCTACACAAAAATCGCTACAACTTTTGCAGCTTGAAGCCAGCAAAAGGTGAGACGCAAATGGAGATTATAATACAGCATGGCACCCAAGGAAACAGGACACATGCAATCCTGGAAGATGGGGAAGAAGGAGTGTCAGGAAAGGTTTTGCAATGGCCTCTAAGTGGAGTATTCAAGAATTATAAGAAAGCATATTTCATGCTGGGCATGTTGGCTCACACCTGTAATCCCAACACTTTGGGAGGCCGAGGTGGGTGGATCATCTGAGGTCAGGAGTTCAAGACTAGCCTATCCAATATGGTGAAACCCCATCTCTACTAAAAACAAAATACAAAAATTAGTGAAACAGGAGCATTTCTGTTATTGATTTCATAGCTGCGAAGGAAGCAGAGTCAGGATTAGTGAGCGACATTCAGAATTATGCCTAGTTGGATGCTTTTAAGTAAGTTCTAAGAAACTGCTGGGTGGTGCCCAGGCTGAAAGATGTGCTGAGATCAACAGCCTTGCACTGAGTAAGGTAAAGGATTTTGTTGTTAACCACAAAACGTGTTTCTTGTGCACACTGAATATTTCCCAGAGACTCTCATGACCTAGTGCTTACTATGGAGGAATGTTTTCATTCAGATGAAGGAAAGCTTTCCATCAATGCAAGCATTGTGACAACGTTGATTGATGGCTATTGCAACCTAGCTGTCCCTCAGAATGAGTGTGTTCACTGGAGGAGGTGACAGCACCTTCATCAAATTAATGAAAGTAAATGTCTAGGTTTTTAGCAAAAGCATAAGCTCTGAAAGAAAGCATAGCATGCATTAACCAACTTGCCCTGTAGCCCACTTCCATATAACTGCTTACTCTTTGGAATCATGTAGCCCATATCACAAGGTCCTAACCTCATAGGTAACATCTCCGACAGTAGGAAATCTCTCGTTTTCCACTCGAGATATTTTCTGAATCATGCATTATAACAATTCCACAGATGCCTTCCAATCTACAGGCCCCTCTGAGAAACTGACTCAGCCCCACAATGCAGTTACCACATCCTTAGGCTTTCATAGCCCACACCCCGGCCAGTCAGCACCCCACCCTGCTCCTCAGCTCCATGCCTGCCAAAATTCCCTTGAAAATCCCAGTCTAAAACTCCTCGGGGCAGTGAATTAGAAGTTTCCTCCTACTTCCTTGTTTGTCTGCCATTCAATTATTAAACCCCTATTCTGCTGCAACAGCCGCTATTTCTGTGTGTTGATCAGTTACTGCACAATGGGCACAAATATGCGGGTCCTAGATAGAAGATCCCCCTGTCAGGTGTCTATGAGAAAGCTCCTGTAACCCCAAGGAGAAAGTGAGGCACGGAGAGCGTCTTCCTCAACTTCCTTCCAGAGGATCACACTACACACCCAACAGCAGGCTCTCAGAAGTCTTAACATTTAAAAACGTAGTAGATAAGTAAATAGACTGGCAGAAGGATAGGTTTTCCTCCCCTCAATTCTTAACATATTCACACTCACTCATGCACATTCTCATGTACAGTTTCCCAGTTACCCTCCCTAATCAGATGCTCTTACCAAACTGTGTCCTGTGTCCGGCTGTGTGCAGTTGGGGGTGAAGGGAAGGGAGGAAGGAAAGACAAGAGACTTGGCCCTGATGGTCCTCAGTCATGGGGAGACCAATCTTAGGCCATGCACTATTCCTTCATTGCCATTGTCAGGGCCATGTTCGCTACTTCTAGGACTGGGTTTTATTACTTTGCTTCACCTTTTCTGCTTTGTATGGGAAACACAGATACCCATGTAGGCACAAAGGGCATTTTTTCCCCTCTCCCTTCTGAAGTTTTGATAATTTGAGTGTATAAAACAAACTGACAGGAGAAAGGTTGATATAAAAAGACATGCAAATGTGTGTACATGTACATGGACAGCAGATTCCTGCAAATAAGAGACTCCAGGGCGTTCCTGTTGACGGAGGGTTTCATCACATCCTGAGGCTACAGAGAGAACAGGGGCTTGGGGTCTCTGGGGGAGGTGGAGTCTCAGGTAATGGGGGAGTGGAAGAGGCACACATGGTGAGCCAAGGCTGTCCCCACATAGATGTGAGCCTCTCAGGGGCTCCCAAAGCTGCCCTCAGGAGGGTAGGTGGCGGCCTGTGGAGAAGCTTCTCAGTCAGACCTTTAAAGTGTCAGCATCTTAGTCTGTTTTTCCTGGAAGTTAATCTTTCCTTGATCCAATAAGGCATATAAAGGGGTCCTCAGAGAAAGGCTTTTACCCTCTGTTCACTTCACTAATGCACATTTCTTCAGCACTTACACATCTCTGTGAGAGAAGAAAGCTTTTCAGGTCTTTCTGTGTGTCGGCAGCCTCTCTGAATTGTGACCCCTCTGAATAGCCATATAAAAATATGCCAAAAAAGTACATTTTGCGTGGCATATTTTGCTTTCCTTCACCCTGTGTAACACATCTTTAAAACAAAGAGTGTACCATGAGTTCCTCAGCCGGTGGCCCCACTCCTGCCTCCTGAACAAAAGCTTCAACAAAAGGGATAATTTAAAAATGAGCAGCTCTATTTCATGGGCCTCTTTCCAACCACCTGGCACTAAAGTAAAAGATCAGTGCAACTCAGAACAGGTGCAATGATCCAGGCTGGTGATTGGCAGGTCTAAAATGCCACCCAAGTCCCCTAGTCACTGTGAGTCAGCAATATTTTCCAGAGAAGGAGATTGGAGATAACACTATCAAATCCCTTTTAGATGATCACACCTGGTGAATGTGAGTGCCTTAATGAGGGGTGGGGTAGAGCAGACATGTCTGACACATGAAAGCAAATGGGCCTGCACCACCCTTCACTGCAAACCGGCCATCTCAAGCTGCTCTTCTCTTATTTAATAATGAGGCAAACAGTCACTTGCTTCAACAGAAAATGTTTTCCACTGACTACATTATCCCATAAAGCAAAGGTATACGGTTGAAACCATGTATGTTCTTAACATTTCTGGAACCCTTCTATACCTATGAATAAATTTAAATGACTTGCTTATTCCAAAATGAAATTCCTATGTTATTTAGAAAACATGTTGAGGAAAATACTGGACTGGAGAGAAAAACAACTCACAAAGAGTCCTGTACTCTTC